>NC_141143.1:158160654-158466904 GCF_053477565.2 Lygodium microphyllum
CAACTATTTTTTACACAACCCCCTAAGTTTTTTTTAATTATCCCCGTGTCCCCATTACTTCTTCCTTTTTCCCCCCTGGATCCCAAATCCAAACCATCATCATGGGCCCGGATGTTGTCCCGTGAGGCAGAAGTAGCCCGTGAGGAAGAGTAAAAGAGGGAAAGTAGAGGGAGTGAAAAGAAGGAGTGGGGTAAAAGAGGAAGAGTAGGGAAAAGATAAAGAAAAGAAGGAGTGGAGTGAAGGAGGAAGAGTGGGGAAAAGATAAAAGATAAGGAAGGGAAGTAGAAGATAAGGAAGGGAAGTAAAGATAAAGAAGAGTAAGAAAGGAGTAAAAGAGGAAGAGTAGAGAAGGAATAGAGGGAGGTAGAAGGGTAAAAAGGGAGGAAAACAAAAGAGGAAGAGTAGAGAAGGAATAGAGGGAGGTAGAAGGGTAAAAAGGGAGGAAAACAAAAGAGGAGTGAAGGAGGAGGAGTAGGGAAGGAGAAGGAAAAAGTAGAGGAGGTGCAAGGAAAGAGAATAATTTCCTTCTATACCTTTTGCCCCAAGCCAAAGTTCTCCAAGGGTTCATGTGGTTGCAAAACCACACTCACCCATAAACTTTTTGCCAAGTATAGAACCTATAGGACCTTATTAGGCTTTGTAAATCTTTTCCTCTCTGAAGAACCTAAGAATCTAAAGGTCCTATCATTCCTTCTCGTGATCAACCGTTTTAACGACACCTTGCCTCGAAAGAGAGACGGTGGAATTCCAGAAGAAAGAGTAAAAGCTACCTTCACATTCGAACTACGATGCCGCCTAAGAAAGTCCAAGATGTAGCTGCGGGAGAGTCATCTCCTGGTATCCATGTGGATATCTCACCCCAAAACCAGGTTTTTCTTCTTGGCTTTAATTCGATTTTAAGTCAATCATGCAAAGAGAAATTGTTAGGGATAGGATATATTTGTCCGAGTTATTTGTAATGAAGGAGTTTAGCTTATTTGAATGAATGATAATGTATAGAACTTAGTTTCCTTCGAATAGCATCATGCATTATAAATTATGAGCAAGATTATCTATTTACTATAGTAGTATATTTCAGTTAAATCCTGAAGGTATAGAAATTGTATATTGCACCATTAGTCCTATTCCTTTTTGCAACTAATCATTGTAAATGATTAAATTCATGAAAGGTTTCTTTCGTTGCTCAAATTACTAGGAAGTTATCATTGCTAATTGCACATCTTAGCAAGGGAAATGATTGTTAATTGGCATGAGTTCGTCTGCAAGGAAAAAGGAAGATTAAACTGAATTGTATTGACTGAAAAGTAAATTGTCACAAGGATAGCAAAACTGTGACAAGGCGATCAATATTACCTTCCAAAAGATAACCAAACCAATCTAAACTTAGAAATACCATGCTAAAGAGAAAAATATGCCTTGGAAATGATTTAAAGACCAAAGAAACATTCATACCTTAAGCACTTGACTACTTTCCTTATTGTAGGTTCAATAAATCCGTAAATAAAAAGAACTAGGGTTGTCCCTGAGGTTCTTAAAAAGAAACCCTAGGTTCGACATACATCAGCTTAAAGAAACCTAAACGGATTATTTCAATGTAGGACGTGCGCAACAAGTTTGAAGTCATGTAGTCTTGTGACTGGTTCACAAGACGAAAGGGTAAATAACCTCAACAAGGATGGTAGATCCTTACGCAAGTTATCTTGCAAAAGGACGTATTCATGAATATCCTTCTAAATAAGGAAAGTTATAAACCTGAAACTAAAGTATCTAATGACCTTTAGGGTTGATCAAGTTAGGTTAATAAGGTACGCCCTAATCCGGACTATAAAGGATCTCACCAAGTTACAAGACACCTTGGGAACGAGTGTTGATACACTCAAAAGGAAAGAATAATTCCTTAGCAGTTTGCCAAACAACACGGTTGTTTACTGGAAATGTTTGTGTTTGCTAGAGATTTTAGAGCACTATTTGAATTATGAATTACAAATTAAATGAATACCTATACTTTAGGTTAAAGGCTTGAAGGGAGAGGCAGTTTCAGTTGCCCCCGATTGCCTGCCTAAGCCTAACCAAGGGGGTTGTTGACCACGCCCGGAACGTGGACCGAACCCGCCGCAAGAGGTCTCTCCATTGAGCTCTACTTGAAGCAGGAGGATGCTTGGGTGCCAGGGGGGGCTTTGGCCGTAAATCCCTCGCCTTCTGGGTCCTGCGCAAGAGGCTAACGTGACTCGGGATTGGATCTCGAGGCCCACATACTAGTTTACGGGCCGAATCTTGGAATAGTGATCCATGCGGATTACTGGATAGCCTTTGGGCAGATTATGGACAAGCCTACGGGCGGAACTCATTGTATTTCAAAGATAAAATGATGAAATGTTAATAAAGAACTTGCTTGATATTGTTTTTCTATGTCACGTGATAAGATTACGTGAAGGAACCAATGCTTAATGGTTTAATTAAAGAAGTTGATTATTATATGTCAAATCAATGTGTAAGATAATTACATAACTAAAAACAAACCGAGGAAAGTGCGGAGGATGGGCCATGGGTCCGTCCTACGGTTGGGTGGTCCTGGTTAGCCGGGAACTTTTCTCAAAGAACAGCAGGATGATCATCAAAGAAAACGAATCATGGAAGCAATGACCTAGAGTTATGTCTTACCCGATTTACGCTGTTTTAGGGGAACAGAATGGGACTATGCCTTATGGCAGAGAGGTTGAGCTTTGCATCCCTCTCGTTTCCGTTCTCCTTGAACCAAGTGCAACATGAATCCGCTTCGGACTTGGCGTTTCTGGGTAAAGTAGTTCGCTCGGGTCCGACGCTAGTTGCTGTTAGTTAATGACCAGTCAGGGAAACCCTAATTCCGGTCGATCCTAAGTGGGAACGGCCAGGATTCTTCCGCTACGTGGCAGACACGGGAAGACCTAGATCGCAAATCTCGTAACATTCCATGGGAGTGCCGGGCGGAGCTTTCTAGACATCCTTTCCGATGGACTATTAAGATGTGTCCTGGATGATACTAAGGGGACACGTTACAGTTGGTATCAGAGCCGACCAACAACGCAATTGTTTTTTTATAAGATCTCAATAAAATGAAGTAAAGAAATTGTTGCTGTCCAAACATTTTCTTACCTTCAATGCTGTCTTGCAGAATTATGAAGCGTGGAACAAGTTTTTGGTATTTCAGGTCATGTTTATGACTGCAATGCATTCTCCGCTTTATAGACAAAGAATTGGGATGATGAACATCTTGGAGCATATTTATAATCCATCACCTTTATACATAGAACGAAGATGGATGGGGTCTTCAGGAATCTACTATATAGCCGCCCACCGGTTTGCTTATCTACAGACCAACCTAAAGAGGATCAGGTGGTTGGAAGACTTGAAGGTCGTGAAGTTGTTCATTTTTGTGGAAGCTCACGTAAATTCAACTCTACATATCCGAGGTCGGAGGGTTGAGATAAACTCATATGTATATGAGGAAGTAACCCGTGTAATCCCAGCTGACAGGATTAAAGTGTTGGGCCACCATGAGAAGTATGGATTCCAACGAAAAGGGTATCCTGAACTTCCAATGAATTATAGATTCCTAAAGATCCATGACCCAAAACCCTACTATTACACAATTCCAGTGGACAAATGCAATACAACGTTGTTCTCCCCAAACTGAATGTAACGATTGGCTTATCATTACATGAAACGTTGTATTAAAAAAGGCTATGCCCATGTAAATACAAATAAAGACTTCTTTTTATCAATATCTGGCTGTGCATAAGGGTTGTTAAGAAGTTAAGTAGCTACATTGTTTACGAGATAGCTGAACTAAAAATGAAAGATAATCTAACGTCGATTATCATATAATAACATTAAGAAAACCTTTAACCAGGCACAACCCCAGGTACAAGTTACAAATTTGCCTCCTACATCAAGTACTGCTGTGATCCAGGAGAAGAAGTTTCTCCTCAAGCAGATAAAGCCACCCGAGTTTGACGGGAGAGGCAGATTAGTCCAGGTGATGCTGAAATTTGGATTGAATCCATGGAGGATTACTTCAAAGCAGCTGGTACTGCACCTACCAATCAAGCTATGCTCACCAAGTTAAAGCTCACCGGCGAAGCTAGACTTTGGTGGAAGCAATGGTGCAGGGATCAAGGGATTTCAGAAGGATCCGTTACCTGGGAGAAGCTGAAGAAAGCCGTGCAGGGAAGATACTTGCCACCTACATATCGCACGCAGAAAATGAATGAGTTCTACGAGCTAAAACAGTTAGGACTCACTCTTGACGCATACTACTCTAAATTCGTTTCACTTTTAAAGTATGCGCCACAGATGGACATGATGCAGCAGGTGTCCAAATTTTGTGCGGGCTTAAATCCACCAGTAAATACCCGTCTCGAATCTATGCGTTAGATCTTCAAGATGCGCTCATTCGAGCGGCGCCTATAATTCAGGAGCTGCAAGCTAGACCAAGGGGTAACAAAACTTGGTCTTATAGTGACCCGAACAAAGGAGCATTCAGACCTCAAATGAAGAGAGTTCAAGGTCATAATCAGGGATAAAGAAAGAAAGCAAGAACAAATAACGTCAACAACTTTGTTCCTACTCAAAGTAATGGCCGAAACCTCCGTTGTTTCCACTGCAACGAACCCGGTCACTTCAAGAGGCAATGTCCCAAGCTCAACGGAGGACATCGCCAAACGCCTTTCCAAGGAGCAGGCCGCGGTCAAGGTGCTGCCACTCGTGGAAGAGGAAGAACTGCCTGCATTGCCAATAGGCAAAGATGCGAAGAAGAAGAAGAGGAAGATCCGACTATGGAAGCAGAGTTCGAAAGAGCAACAGTCCACGCCGCTCTACACAAGAAAGGGCCGAATCGCCAGTTCTCGGTGATTCAGACACCGTCGGACTATCAAGGTAAAGGTTTCAAAACCTTGATTGATTGTGGCAGTACACATTTCTTTATCTCACCAGCATGTGCAAAAAGTTTAGGAATAGCCACAGTAGAAGCACCTACCCTGCTTGTGGAATTGGCAAATGGTCGTGAGGTAACTTGTACCAGGCAAACTGCTAAGTTGGAATTCTTTCTGGGAGGAAAGAAGACTTCAGTCAAATTCAGAGTCATGAATTTAGGTATCCATGAGTGTCTACTTGGAATGGATTGGCTTAAGCCCAACGACACCCACATTCACTGTGGAAAGGGTCAAGTTTCCTTTCGAAACTCTGAAAGGGAATTTGTCACAACTCAAGGTGAGGCAGGAGTGCCAAGAATCCAATTGGCCAAAGTATCTCGGATCATAAAAGGAGTCAGAAAAGGATTACCCGTTTACCTAATCAAACTCAACAAGTTAGATCAAAAGCAAGAGCCTCATGAAGGACCTTCTTGGCTAAAGGAATACGCTGATGTATTCCCTGAAGAATTGACTGAACTTCCACCTCAAAGAGAAGTAGATCATGAGATTAGGTTAGTACTTGGAGTTGTGCCAATTGCAAAGAGACCTTATAGAATGTCCATACCAGAAGCAATAGAGTTGAAGGAACAACTCAAGCAATTGTTAGATCAGGGCTACATCCGGCCTAGCAATTCACCATGGGGAGCTCCGGTACTATTCCAAAAAAAGAAAGATGGGACACTTCGACTATGTATTGATTACCGAGGGTTGAATCAATCAACAGTCAAGAACAAGTATCCTATTCCTAGAATAGATGAGCTTCTTGATCGTCTTCAGGGTGCAAAGATCTTCTCCAAGATTGATCTCAGGTCAAGTTACTCTCAGATAAGGATCAAGGAAGATGATATTCCAAAGACGGCCTTCAATACAAGATATGGGCACTTGAGTTCCTCGTTATGTCATTCGGGCTTACAAATGCACCTGCCACCTTCAATAGATTAATGCAGGATATTTTTAGACCATATCTTGATGATTTCGTGCTTGTCTTTTTTTATGACACTTTAGTCTATTCTAAACAGGAAGAAGATCATGAACCTCAACTTCGGATTGTCCTTGAGACAATGAGGTCACATACGCTGTATGCAAAAATGAAGAAGTGTGCATTCTTCAAGCGTCAGATTGAATATCTGGGATTCATAGTATCATCAGAAGGAATATCAGTAGACCCAGCCAAGGTCAGAGATGTGCTTGAATGGCCAACACCAATATCTGTCAAAGAAATACACAGCTTTCTTGGATTGACAGGATGGTATAGGGTCTTCATCAAAAACTATGCTTTGATCGCAGCACCTCTGACGGATTTACTAAAGAAGCAAACTTCCATTACATGGTCGACTTCCGAACAAAATAGCTTCGACAAATTGAAGCAAAGTTTGGTATCAGCACCTATTCTAAAATTTCCAGACCTCCATAAAGAGTTCGAGGTAGTAACAGATGCTAACATTCTTGCCTTGGGGTGTGTACTTATGCAGGAAGGTCATCCAGTAGCATACTCTTCAAGGAAATTGAAGAGTCATGAAAAGAATTATGCCACGCATGATCTAGAATTACTAGCTGTCATCCATGCTCTAAAGCTTTGGAGACACTACCTGTTGGGTAACAAGTTTACTCTAGTAACTGACCATAAGAGTCTCAAATGGATCTTTACCCAGAATGAGCTCAACATGAGGCAACGTCGGTGGATTGAAGTGTTGGAAGAATATGACTTTGAAATCAAGTACCGACCAGGGAAAGAGAATGTAGTTGCCGATGCACTTAGTCGCAAGGCATTCCTAAATTCCCTAATTTTGTAGAATCCATCAACGGCTAGATCTCTGGCTACAAAAGTATCTATGCCAAACAACCCTATACTTGAATTAGCTAGAGAGGAAGCATGCCATGATTTGGCCTACCAAACAATGCTAAAGGAAATATCTACGAAGGAGCAGAATCAAAAGTTGCAAGCTAAGTATCAGGAATTTTCCATTGATAATGGACTTGTCTACTACAGAACAAGGCTGTGTATACCAGCAAGCTAGTCACTTAAGCAGAAGATAATATGGGAAGCTCATGATTCCCCTTTGGCAGGACATCCTGGCTATGCTAAGACTCTTAATGCAGTTAGAAAAAGCTACCATTGGGAGAGGCTTAAAGGTGACATTCTCAAATATGTCATTGAGTGTTTGTCTTGCCAACATGTCATGATGCCAGGGAAACTGCAACCCCTTGACATTCCTCAAATGAAATGGGAATTCATCAGTATGGATTTTGTTGTAGGCTTACCCCAAGTCCAGGGAGGATACAATTCCATTATGGTTGTGGTTGACATGCTTACCAAGGTTGCACACCTGATTCCAGTAAAGACAAACTATAAAGCCTCCGACATTGCAAGATTGTTTATCAAGGAGATATTCAAGCTACATGGGTTACCTAGAAGAATCATTAGTGATCAAGATTCTCTCTTCACATCACACTTCTGGAGAGCTATCTTTGAAGCTATTGGAACTCAACTCTGTTTTAGCACCGCCTACCATCCCCAAACGGATGGCCAAACAGAGCGAGTAAATCAAGTCATCGAGGATATGCTTAGGGCATATTACTCTCGAGAACCTAGGAAGTGGATTCAATACTTGCCTTTGGTAGAGTTTGCCTACAATGCTTCTTACCAGCAGAGTATTCAGATGACTCCTTTCCAAGCATTGTATGGTCATGATTGTCGAAGTCCTCTAAACTTTTCTGATCCAACCCTAAGGGTTGAAGCATCAAGGTAGATGTTGGAAGACATGGATGACCAAATAAAGTCAATAAGAAAAGACATACAAGCGGCCAAGGATAGACAAAAGGCATACACAGATTCAAAATGCCAAGAAATAGTCTTTGAAGAAGGAGACATGGTCTTCATTCGTGTACGCCCTAAAAATAATTCTCTATCCCTAGGAGAGTGCAAGAAGCTAAGTCCAAGGTATTGTGGGCTGTACAAAATCCTCAAATGCCTAGGACCCAATGCTTATAGATTGCAACTCCTTGAGAACCTAAAGGTTCACAATGTATTCCATATCAGCCTATTGAAAAAATATGTACCCAACCCTAACCATGTACTTGATGACCAACAAATTGTAATGCCTAGTCAAGGAGTCCTTGAACTAAGGCCGGATACGATCTTAGATGTTAGGGAGAGACAGTTAAGATCTAGAACCTTGAGAGAATGCCTCGTCCAGTGGAAAGATTATCCCGAGGAGGATGCCACTTGGGTAGATAAAGGCACTCTCAACCATCAATACCCCTAGTTTATCTCGAGATGAGGACATCTTGATTCTCTAAGGGGGAGAGAATGTAATATACTAAATAAACAAAAGGGGAAAAAAAATTTCCGCCTTCATGGCGGCACATGTGCTGTGCCATGATGCCGTGAGAGCTACTGGGATCGATATGGAATAGAGGGGAGGGGGGGCCAGAAAGCTCCTCGTTGGAGCTTGCTCAGGGCCCTCTCCATGCTTACTGATAGGCAAGGGGGGGAGGATTCCCTCCCCTCCCCTATATAAAGAGGAGAGGGCAGCAGTTGTGGGGAAGGAGGGAGGATACTAAATTGCTGCCGTCAACATGTGCTGAGAAAAGGAGGGAGGATACTAAGCTGCTGCCGTCAACGTGCGCTGAGAAAAGGAGGGAGGATACTAAGCTGGTATCGTCAATGTGCGCTAAGAAGAGGAGGAGGCCTCGTGTCGCTGCCGAAGGCCGTAGAAGGTATGTCGAGCCACTGCCACTGCTGCTGCCCTCGTAGCCGACTGACGGCTGGCTACCCCCCCCCATGTCAGTGAAGCTTCTCTAGGAAGCTTCCTAAGGGGGGGACTAATCAAGCCCCCATTCACCCCTCATATCCCCTTCCTTCGAATTTTCATTTCCCCCCTTTCCTGGGTTTTTAAACCCCAAGCCCCCTTTCACCCCCCCTTATATCCCTTTTAAACTTTTTTACCCCCCCTCACAACTCTTTTTTACACAACCCCCTAAGTTTTTTAAATTATCCCCGTGTCCCCATTACTTCCTCCTTTTTCCCCCCTAGATCCCAAATCCAAACCATCATCATGGGCCCGGATGTTGTCTCGTGAGGCAGAAGTAGCCCGTGAGGAAGAGTAAAAGAGGGAAAGTAGAGGGAGTGAAAAGAAGGAGTGGGGTAAAAGAGGAAGAGTAAGGAAAAGATAAAGAAAAGAAGGAGTGGAGTGAAGGAGGAAGAGTGGGGAAAAGATAAAAGATAAGGAAGGGAAGTAGAAGATAAGGAAGGGAAGTAAAGATAAAGAAGAGTAAGAAAGGAGTAAAAGAGGAAGAGTAGAGAAGGAATAGAGGGAGGTAGAAGGGTAAAAAGGGAGGAAAACAAAAGAGGAAGAGTAGAGAAGGAATAGAGGGAGGTAGAAGGGTGAAAAGGGAAGAAAACAAAAGAGGAGTGAAGGAGGAGGAGTAGGGAAGGAGAAGGAAAAAGTAGAGGAGGTGCAAGAAAAGAGAATAATTTCCTTCTATACCTTTTGCCCCAAGCCAAAGTTCTCCAAGGGTTCATGTGGTTGCAAAACCACACTCACCCATAAACTTTTTGCCAAGTATAGAACCTATAGGACCTTCTTAGGCTTTGTAAATCTTTTCCTCTCTGAAGAACCTAAGAATCTAAAGGTCCTATCATTCCTTCTCGTGATCAACCGTTTTAACGACACCTTGCCTCGAAAGAGAGACGGTGGAATTCCAGAAGAAAGAGTAAAAGCTACCTTCACATTCGAACTACGATGCCGCCTAAGAAAGTCCAAGATGTAGCTGCGGGAGAGTCATCTCCTGGTATCCATGTGGATATCTCACCCCAAAACCAGGTTTTTCTTCTTGGCTTTAATTCGATTTTAAGTCAATCATGCAAAGAGAAATTGTTAGGGATAGGATATATTTGTCTGAGTTATTTGTAATGAAGGAGTTTAGCTTATTTGAATGAATGATAATGTATAGAACTTAGTTTCCTTCGAATAGCATCATGCATTATAAATTACGAGCAAGATTATCTATTTACTATAGTAGTATATTTCAGTTAAATCCTGAAGGTATAGAAATTGTATCTTGCACCATTAGTCCTATTCCTTTTTGCAACGAATCATTGTAAATGATTAAATTCATGAAAGGTTTCTTTCGTTGCTCAAATTACTAGGAAGTTATCATTGCTAATTGCACATATTAGCAAGGGAAATGATTGTTAATTGACATGAGTTCGTCTACAAGGAAAAAAGAAGATTAAATTGAATTGTATTGACTGAAAAGTAAATTGTCACAAGGATAGCAAAACCGTGACAAGGCAATCAATATTACCTTCCAAAAGATAACCAAACCAATCTAAACTTAGAAATACCATGCTAAAGAGAAAAATATGCCTTGGAAATGATTTAAAGACCAAAGAAACATTCATACCTTAAGCACTTGACTACTTTCCTTATTGTAGGGTCAATAAATTCGTGAAGATGAAGAACTAGGGTTGTCCCTGAGGTTCTTAAAAAGAAACCCTAGGTTCGACATACGTCAGCTTAAAGAAACCTAAATGGATTATTTCAACGTAGGACATGTGTAGCAAGTTTGAAGTCATGTAGTCTTGTGACTGGTTCACAAGACGAAAGGGTAAATAACCTCAACAAGGATGGTAGATCCTTACGCAAGTTATCTTGCAAAAGGACGTATTCGTGAATATCCTTCTAAATAAGGAAAGTTATAAACCCAAAACTAAAGTATCTAATGACCTTTAGTGTTGACCAAGTTAGGTTAATAAGGTACGCCCTAATCCGGACTATAAAAGATATCACCAAGTTACAAGACACCTTGGGAATGAGTGCTGATACACTCAAAAGGAAAGAATAATTCCTTAGCAGTTTGCCAAACAACACGGTTGTTTACTGGAAATGTTTATGTTTGCTAGAGATTTTAGAGCACTATTTGAATTATGAATTACAAATTAAATGAATACCTATACTTCAGGTTAAAGGCCTGAAGGGAGAGGCAGTTTCAGTTGCCCCCGACTGCCTGCCTAACCCTAACCAAGGGGGTTGTTGACCACCCCGGGAACGTGGACCGAACCCGCCGCGAGAGGTCTCTCCATTGAGCTCTACTTGGAGCAGGAGGACGCTTGGGTGCCAGGGGGGCTCTGGCCGTAAATCCCTCGCCTTCCAGGTCCTGCGCAAGAGGCTAATGTGACTCGGGATTGGATCTCGAGGCCTGCATACTAGTTTACGGGTGGAAGCTTGGAATAATGATCCCTACGGATTACTGGATAGCCTTCGGGCGGATTATGGACAAGCCTACGGGCGGAACTCATTGTATTTCAAAGATAAAATGATGAAATGTTAATAAAGAACTTGCTTGATATTGTTTTTCTGTGTCACGTGATAAGATTACGTGAAGGAACCAGTGCTTAATGGTTTAATTAAAGAAGATGATTATTATATGTCAAATCAATGTGTTAGATAATTACATAACTAAAAACAAACCGAGGAAAGTGCGGAGGATGGGCCATGGGTCCGTCCTACGGTTGGGTGGTCCTGGTTAGCCGGGAACTTTTCTCAAAGAACAGCAGGATGATCATCAAAGAAAACGAATAACGGAAGCAATGACCTAGAGTTATGTCTTACCCGATTTACGCTGTTTTAGGGGAATGGAATGGGACTATGCCTTATGGCAGAGAGGTTGAGCTTTGCATCCCTCTCGTTTCCCATTCTCCTTGAACCAAGTGCAACGTGAATCCGCTTCATACCTGGCGTTTCTGCGTAAAGTAGTTCACTCGGGTCCGATGCTAGTTGTTGTTAGTTAATGACCAGTCAGAAAAACCCTAATTCCGATCAATCCTAAGTGGGAACGGCCAAGATACTTCCGCTATGTGGCAGACGCGGGAAGACCTAGATCGCAAATCCCGTAACATTCCATGGGAGTGCCGAGCGGAGCTTTCTAAACATCCTTTCCGATGGACTGCTAAGACGTGTCCTGGATGATACTAAGGGGACACGTTAGAGCTGGGCTTAGTGTGGAAACATGATTCTGGATCTATGCTTGGGGTTGTATTTGGTTACCAATTTAAACTTTCTGTGTTAGGATTTCGTTTACATATCCCTATACAACTTAAATCAATGCACACATATTTTCCATTGCTACTATGCAACCATTCGAATGAACATAAAATTCTTATTTAACCGCAGGAAAGCATAAGCCTCAAGTACAATTATTCAAGAATAGTTAGGGTTTGGCTGAGATGATTTTCTTTTCAGGAGCTACATTAACACTAGGTTAGTCATTTCCTATTAGATTCAGCTACTATAGAGACACAATAGTAGTATGGATTGGGGGAATGGATTCTCAGGAAGCGATAAGTCATGGGAAGTTCAGGAAATCCTTGTTTTTGATAGCCATGACGTTCATGTCACCCCATTACTTTTGCCCCATTACTTTAATTCTGTTTGCTGGTAAAATTTTAACCACCTCATCGTAGATGTAGCGGTTTTGATCTATTTGCCGTTATCCGATGTTACAGGATCGAGTTCACACGAGCTTCATGGAAGACGAATAACGTGATAATCTTAAAGTCTTCCAACCACTTTAACCTCTTCAGATTGTTTTGAAGATAGGCGAGTCGGTTGGCATTTGTGTAGCAGTATCCTACGCTCCAAGTCCAACACCTTTCCACATACAGTGGTGAGGGGTTGTAGAGCCAATCCAGGATCCCCATCATGTTGGACCATCTGCGATAGCTTGAAGAGTTCATAGTTGTCCTAAACATGATATGAAATATGAGGAACCTACTCCATGCCTCGTAAGTCTAGAAGCAGTAGCAATCCACAAGTGAGTAAAAAGGAGAACATTTTCCAATGAAAATATCGCCTCACTCTTTTTTTTCCTAATTGTTTTAGTTGTTGGTCAGCTCTGATACCAACTATGACGTGCCCATCTCTTGGCTATCCAAGCACATTTTGGCACTCCATCGAGAAATGAATCTAAGTATCGCCGCCTGGCACTCCCACGGAATGGCACGCGGTTTGTTGCCTAGGGATTTGCGTGACTTGAGATAGGGATAATTAGATAACTAAAGTATGCCCACCGGCTTCCCTCAACAGGTGTACTTTAGTTATCTAATTATCCCTATCTCAAGTCACGCAAATCGTTTGAGTAGGACCCGGAGGCATGGAATTTATAGCCAGAGCCCCCCTTGGCATCCAAGCATCCTCCTACAATTCAAACCAGCCCACGGAGAGACCTCTCATGGCAAGTCGGTCCACGTTCCCATCATGGCTACTTAGAACCCCCTTGGCTAGGGTTGGTGGCCAGCTAGGGGTGGTTTGGCATGCCCTCCAAAAGTTCAACCTGATTCATTATTCCCATTTCTTTTATGAGTTTTGGGTCACACAATCTTTTTACAAGTGGTGTCTCTAAATTTACAAGCACAAACAATGGTGCAGGTGAGTGCTTGGGACATCTGCTAAGGTGGGGTCCCTATCTTTGACACTTCGTGTTTGTCCTTCTTACCTTGGCTGCAATTTCCAATAGGGTTAGGGAATACCTTCTTTCCAACTCCGCTCTTGTGTGATAGGAGTGAGCAATTATGCAATTGGATCTATACCCAATAATTCTCGAATGGTAGCCGTCTTAGCTTGCTAGTCTTTAATCTAGGGTTCTTGTCTTGGAAAAAACAACACTCGAACTCTCTTGTATTAACGTCGCGTTGCATCATGGTTAAAGGTGATATCTTCAAGGTTGGTTCAGCTTTTTCGAGGCCAGATGTAGAATAGAGACCAGTGAGCATTTTACTTGTCTCAAGGTCCCCCTATGAAGTAACAATAGATTAGCTCAATTACCTTTAATCCCTAAATAAGTCGAGTTAAGCCCTATATAGGATTTATCTCATTAAACTTCTTGAGCAATTAAGGTTAATGCTTCACATGTGTGTCTTATAACTATCTTTAAGATGAATCCCTAGTAGTGCAGCTGAAATCGTTCGTGATACCACGTAACCTAAATGCGAGTCCTTCTTAGGACGATGATGCAATGCGGAGTTCTACTCTTGGGAATTTCATTTCAATGCACTTATGCGAATCATAAATAGAGGCTTGTATTTTTCTTTTGCACGAGGAACACGAAATCATCAGGGTAATGCATGTGAGAGCCACATATCTCTAAAGGATTATAGAAGCCCAATACCCAGCTTATTATTGCAATGACCTAAACATAACATGTTATTGTAGCACTCACAATTCTCATGGACTTGATTCAAGATTTTACACCTACCTTTCCAATTTAACCAATTTTGCGGTGCAAAAAGTATGATTTCCACTTATTGATGGATATGCTTTATCATCCCGATAACCCATTTTTCAATTTCTTTTACCTCTTAAACATGCCAATGCTAGTGTGTAAATCTAATGCACTATGAGTTCAACAATAATCACAACTTTCTTTACTGCTAGTTCCTTGGCCACCAACTCTTCTAGGTTAGTGACAATTCGAAACTTGAGTTGGTTGTGGCTGCGGGTCTCAAAGCTAATGTCATGTTTGTGGCCTCTCATCGTCGGTGAAAGAAAGAGGTGTCCCTTGTCCTTGTGTGCTGCCATTCTCGATTCCTGCATGGAAAAAATGGATTTTCAGTAGTTTGTTATTGAGGTAATTTTGCATAATTTGTGGAGTGACAAGAATGATAAGCTTCTTTAATATTGACAAAGATTTTCCTTTTATGTCATTCATACATTCCAAGCAAGCATAAGTATACCATCATTTTGCCCTTCCTTCCACTTTATGTTTTGTTGTTTTCTATTTATTTTCTAAACTTATTCTATTGTTTGGTTTGAGTTTTGGTTTTTTTATTTTGGTTTGATTTTTCCTCACCTTGCTCCCTCCTCTCTGAATTTGATAAAAATCCTTCCTAGGATTGGAGAATGAAGGGTTAAAGGTATTCAACGTGTATGGGGCATTACTTTTGCATGAGCCACACATAGAATTTTGGATTGTAGTCCAGGGTAGCATAGTAGTCCATGTCAAAAGGACATATGCCTACTTCAGTGATGTAGGTGAGAACGTTCGTGAGGAAGTCACCCAAGTTTATTTTGCTAGCAATATGTAACTCCTCCTCAGAGAGAATGTGGTCTAAATAAGGATGGGCCATGATGTGTTCCTCTAGGGGTCGATTGTGGATAATGGTCAACACCTTATATGAGATTGGAGCTACGCAAGTTGGGTCATACTTTGAGGTTTTAATTGCATGTCTTTGCTTAGGGAGAGTCATGATTTGGCAGCCTCTCTATTCCCATTGAAGGTGAAGAGCATACCATTTGCTCAAGAAGGCGGAATAGCTTTGAGTGAGGTGCTGCAACTCTTCCACCTTGTGAGCTGTGGTTGAGACGATGCTTTTGTTGTATGAAGTGATAAGGCGTTGTTTGCGAGCTTATTCTATGGATACATCGGTGGCAATTAACTCCTAAGCTGCTTGTGGGGCCTTAACAAATATGAATTCAGATTCTTCCCAAGAGCAAGGGAATGCATGCATTTCCATGGCCATAGATTCATCTAAGAGACCTAAGTCTAGCTGATCATAGCTTTTAGCAAGTGTTATGAAGGTGGCATCTAAGCGGCCAAATGCAAGTGACTAAGTCATCCCTCATATTCTCCACCAAATCCGACAAAGTAAGGATTGATTGGCGCTCATAATAGGGGATTAAGCCTAATGGTGGTTGGAGTTGGGCTAGACAAGTTTGCAGCTAGTATCTACAGTGTTGAGGGGTCTTATGGGTGTGGCTGTGCCTCTTGGATGTTAGAGGTAGCCTATGATGGTGAGTCTCTATTGTCAAGCATTTGAGAGGGCTTGGGGACATTAGCAGTGCTAAGTTGAGGTGGTTTAGGGACAGCATGCTGCGGTATTGGCCGATAGATTAGTTGAGGCTCTGCAATCTTAGTGGTCTTGTGTGTGATGGGGCTTAGCAGCTTGAGCCATTGGTGATTTTGGTTCTGGATTTAGTATTTGATCTTGCATGGTCAAGCTTGAGGGTTGTAGTTGAAGGGTGTTGTTGGTAGTCTTGGCTTTGAGTACCCATATCAAGGTATTGCCCTCATAATAACCTTGTGCCTACAATAGGGTCTTAGGGATCCATCTTGGTTTGATCGTTCTTTTATGCCCATAATGTCTTCCCTGCCTCCTAGGTATTGAATACGGGTTCCTAGCATTGTGTTGTCGTGTTTGAGTACTTCGAGGTCTCGAGTAAGTTACTTATGAATATATGTGTGCATCACATGGGTTTGAAATAAGGTATTTTTAAAATACTATTTTTATACATTTATTACACACAGAAGGGTGTAATATAAGGGGGTTATTTACATATTGAATAGAAAAGGGCTATGCTTTATTCATGAAAAATTCACAGATAAGGATATTTATAAATAGTCCTTGAACGCATGTGATGTAGAGGATATACATATAGTAACTTCCTCGAGTTTGAGGTGGTGGTCTTTGATGTTTAGGGACCCATTTGAACTTGGGTTCATGGGTCTTGGTTTCACTTGCGGGTGGTGCATTCACATTGAGACTCGGCAGGTTGTGACAAGTCACCACCCCCATTTTTAGACTTAGTTGTGGGTGTCTCTATCAATGGCTTTGTGGTCTTTGATAGAGCTCTTTGATAGAGCTGCGCTACCCTTGTTGAAAGCCATCACTATGTGTACATTTCCAATGGCAAGGTGGATGCACTACAACTCGTAATCAACATGACAATGGGTTTTTTTTATAAAATGTGCATCCCATCAGTGATTCGTTACCCCTATCTTTTTCATTTGGAAACACATAAAACAGTATGGGTAAACTCTCAAACTTGATAGAGACTGCAACATTGCAACTTTCCAAAAGTGCATGTGATGGACCCCCAAAAGGACTGAGCTTCACATTTGTGGGTTGTACTTGCGGTCGGTCAATTTGGGTCCAATGATCATGGGTCAGAATGTTGTAGTCAGCTCCTTCATCTATCAATGCATCAAACGAGGTCATGTTCTTAGCAGTGACCATTATATGCAAGTAGGCGGGTGCTATAGCTTCTTCCTCCTCATCTTCTATCTCCAGTAAGGGTGGCAATTCTGACATGAATAGGGGGTTCTAGCATTGGGGTTTGTGGAGTGGATGAGTTGGAGGATAGTACCTCTTGATGTGACTACCGTTGAAAAAACCTATGCCCTCGCCATCTAGGGTTTCCATTTCCTCATTACCTGTTCGACTGATGGCACGTACTCTAAAAGGCCCTAAGCCTTTGAATTTCATCTTTTACTCATGCCCCTTTACCGAATATAGCAATATAAGGTCACTCTAGTCAAAGTCATGCTGTTTGACATGATTGTCAAACCAGCTTTTCCTTCGTGCCTTCTCACAAATCAATGCATATGTTGCCAGAAATCGAGTCTTTGATAAGCGCTCCAACTCAGCTAGACGATCCATCCATGCTTCTCTTCCTTCCCATCTCTCCTAGATGGCTATTCTTAGACTAGGTATGAAGAATTCTATTGGTAGAATAGCTTTTGTATCATAGGTCAATTGAAAAGGATTCTGTTCCCACATTTGTTTTATAGGTTGCATGATAGGTCCATAGTGCTGCCATCAATTTTTTGTCCTAGTCGTTGTGCGAGGCAAAGACAACATTGGTTAGCACGCTTACTAGAATTTTATTTGTGGATTCTTCTTGATTGTTTGCCTGAGGATAGTAGGGTGAGGACTTTTGATGTATGATAAGGAAGGTGGACAGGAGGTGGGAAACCACTTCATTGATGAAGTGTGTGCCTTGGCCATCAACCAACTCGATGGTACAATCAAATCATGAGATCACTTATTCTCAAAGAAACTTAGTCGTGGTTCTAGCATCATTCTTCCTAGTAGCTCGAGCTTTGGCCCACTTTATAAGGTAATCCATTGCAACTATGATATATCTGGCTTGTGAATATTGGGTTGTTGGACTAATGGGCCCAATGAAGTCTATTTTCCATTTTTTGAATGGTTGTCTTGCAATAATAGGGGTCAGCTCCATTTTGTCCTTCCGAATAGGTACCTTGGTCCATTTTAGCACTCATCACAATGCTTCACGAATCTTGCTACATCACAAAAAAGGGTGGGCCACCACAGTTGAGATTGTGACACCTTGCGGGCTGTCATGTCTTCGTTGAAATGTCCTCCTGCCAATCCATCATGCGCCTCTATGAGCACATCATACGTCGCATGCTCGCATATGCATCTATGCAACAAGTTGTCTTGTCCTAGCCTATAAAGTTGACTAGCTATGAGTTGATATGGTCGTATCTTGAGAATGAGATGCCTAAGTTGAGCTTTCTTGATGGGTCTCCTCAGTAGTCTGTGCTCTGGCACTTGGACTATGTCGTCTGTCCAATACAGCATTAAATCGGCTCTAAATAAATCTCTCTCGCTAGACAAGTTAAAGAGGTGTGCATCCGGCAAGTCACCATTATACCTTCTCCAATGGTTTCTCCGATGGGTATGCAGGACATGTGATTAGCCATGTAGTGTTTTTTCCCTTTGCGTACCACCATTGAGAATTCAAATTCAAGAAGCAGAAGTAACCATCGAGCAATGCATCCCATAGCGCATGGTTTATTCACTAGATACAACAATGCTTGATGATCCACAAAGAAAGTGAATGGCATGGCCAAGAGATAATGCTGGTAGAATTTGTTCACAGTAAATACCATGGCTAGTCCTTCCCTTTCGATGGTGGAATAGTTCATCTCTGCATCTGTGAGATGTCTGCTAGCAAAGCACACAAGATAATCTAAGTTGTGTTCCCTAGGTTGGCACAACACCGCCCCCACGACAAATTTTGAAGTATCAATATGCACATGGAAGGTTATGGTTCAGTCTAGAGCTCTTAAGATAGGTGTTGTTGTTAGAGCACTTTTCAACTCCTCATATGCATGCTAGCATTCTTCAGTCCACTTGAATACTATGAGTAGTTTGTAAAGAGGTCTAGCAATCAATGCATTATTAGTTTAGCACAAACTGCCTGTAGTATCCTGTATGACCTAAAAAGCACTGAACTCCCCTATAATCAGTTGGGGGTGGAAGGTCAACAATTATTTGACTTTCAAGAAGTCTGTGGCAATGCCATACTTCGACAACACATGCCCTAGAGTGCAACCATGCTTTACCCAAAACTAGCCCTTAAGGGGGTTCAACGAGAGATGATATAATCGGCATCATTCAAAGGTAGCATGGAGCTTATCTAGGTGTTCTTGCCAATTGGAATGGACACAAAGATCATCTATGAATACTTCTAGCTCACACCTAATCATGTCCTTGAAAATGGCACACATAAGCAGTTGAAACATGGCTGGTGCATTACTCAGCCCAAAGGGCATGACTACATAGAGAAAGACACCCCACTTAGTAGCAAATGCGGTCTTATGTCTATCATCAAGATGCACTTGCACCTGGTTGTATCCTGAGAAGCCATCCAAAAATTTGAAGGCTTCTTTACTTACCACTCTTTCTAGCATTTCTAGCATGTGCTCTGTGTATGGTAGTGGATAATTGACTCTCTTCATGGCAGCATTAACCTTCTTATAATTTACACACACACTGATTTTTCCATTCTTTTTCATAACAATGACAATGGGTGAAACCCAGTCCGTGTGCTAAATTTCATAGATTAATCTAGCTTGCATTAGCTTGTCTATTTTCCCCTTCATAGCATGCATGTGTTTGGGATTCATAGGATATGGTCTCTATTTGATTGGCATTACATCTAGCATCATAGGGATGTTATGAGTCACTACACTTGGATCTATCCCTTTTAGCTCATCGAGGGACCAAGCGAATACATATATGTACTCTCTTAAGAGAGCAATGAGACTCCCTTCCTCCTCCTTGGTCAAGTCATCGGCTATAAAGATAGGTCGAGGTGTCTCCCCTTCCTTGGCTAGATCGACCTCCTTGACTTTGGTTGGTCCTTCTATTGGCTCACTCGCTTGCCCTTGTCATTTGGCTCCTAGCAAGATCACTACCCTATTGCCCTTCTTAAATTTTTTGATTATCTTTGGTAGGTCTTGCGGTTTCTTTTGCTCTTGAGCTTCTAACTCCTGGGTCTACTTTCTCCTTTCCTCCTTTAACTACCTATGCCTTAGGTGGACTAGCAAGTCTCCTGGTGTGTTTGGTTGCAGGGGATCAGGGTACTTCGGGGTTGTTGTCAGAGCTTATCTCTGATTCTGAGTCAAACTCTCCATCTTCACTAGAAGAAGGAGTTTCTCCAAGCCGGTATTAATTCAGATGATGTCTCTACCCAAAGGAGTGGTGCGGCACTGGGTCGAGTGAGGCCAACTTGCTCATAATCGATTGCTCCTATGTGCTCTAGCCATGCATGATCACATTCCATTCTCATAATTCCCCGTTCAATTCCAAAGGTATTCCCTTCCCGTGGCTTGGAGTCTGCTCGTATCTACTCTATTACTCGTCCATTAGTGTCATACTCGATTGTATCAATGTCCTCTCTACTTTTGTTCGCTGAAGGACTAGCAGTCCTCATATTTTTCCCTCCCTGGTCTCATCGGCTCATAGATCTAGATCCTCATTTTCATCGGTCACCAAAGCCCAATTGTACATTAAGTTTAGGTTGTGCACTTTGGTCCACTTCCACTCAGGTTTGTCTAAGAGATCCCTAAGAGGCTTCAAATTAGTGGTGGCGGCTGGATTGCCATCTAGCTTGCCTATGAAATATTCAACAATCTCATGAAGTTCTCTTTTCTTGTTTGGGACGTGGAACCTAGCAGGGATTGGTTTTCCACCATTAGGAGCCCTAGCCATCATGCATAAGGGTATCGAGGACTCATTCTTGGGCTCACTTCTTGTCTTGGCAGCGCACTTGCATTCCTCATCATTTGAGAATGGCAAATCGATAGTGGCAAGCACATGCATCCAATCTCCCTCATCCTCCAAACATGGGATGTACTTTGTCAGTGACTCGTACAGTTCCCTAATTGGAGTATCACCTTTCAATAGAGTAGAGATGGCATGCAAGTCAACTCTTGTAGTCTTCCAAGTATTCATCTCCACCCTCACGGCCTCCATTTGATACTCGTGCATTCCTCTTCTACCAGGGTCGACCTAGCAAGATATCGTAGTCCACACCTTTCATGACAATGTAGTTCACTTGGAGTTGCACTCCTGCAATCTTCAATGGACAATTATTCAACACTTCGAATGGTTTTACCTTCATTTTATTGGCTAATGTGACGTTGAACCTAGCGTTCTCAATAGGCTTGGGAAAGTTACTCATGAATATATGGGTGCATCACGTGGGTTCAAAATAAGGTATTTTTAAAATACCATTTTTATAAAAATTTTCATACAGAAGGGTGTCATATGAAGAGGTTATTTACAGATTGAATAGAAAAGGGTTATGTTTTATTTAAAAAAAATTCCCATATAAGGATATTTATAAATAGGCCTTGAACGCATGTGATGTAGAGGATATACATATAGTAACTTCCCTGAGTTGATAGGTGGGTTATCCCAAGCATGGAGCAGTGCATGGCTAATCACACTTATGTCTCACTTACGACTGCCCCCGTGTCCACAATCCCCTTTCTCGTGGCATCTCCCAGTGCGAAGATGGATAACACAGCATGCATCTATGTGCCTTTCTAAAAATTGTTAACGTGTAAGAATTTGAGCATCGAGTGCAGCATTAGACTAGGTATCTGTGTGACTCTCGGGTAAGTTACTCATCACATGGGTTCAAAATAAGGTATTTTTAAAATATCACTTTTATACATTTTTATATATAGAAGGGTGTAATATAATGGGGTTATTTCTAGATTTAATAGAAAATGATTATATTTTATTTAAGAAAATTTCACAAATAAGGATATTTATAAATAGGCCTTGAACGCACATGATGTAGAGGATATACATACAGTAACTTCCCCGAGGCGTGACTGTGCCATTATCATACAAATCGACTACTTCTAACTCTATAGGTCCTTCCATCCACCACTGCTTTAGCTCTTGCCATAGTGTCAAATTTTTTCAAAGCAAGCTTCCTAAGTTCATAGTCACAAGGGTGTTGACTAGTGTCGTAATAAGGTTGGTAGCCGCTCGTCTCTCTCCTAACTCTACGTTCCCTAGCCAATGGCCTTGACTAGTTTGATGCCTTGTTGTTCTCATGCTTTGCCCAAGAGGAGCTGCTTGAGGTGTAGTATCATCTCTTATCCCCAAGCGTGTTGGTGAAATCGGTGTGCTTGCACTAGAGAGGTCATCTAGATCGTCCTCCAAGATAGGCTCAGTATCTTTTCGCTCACTCCTTGATCTTGTGTATTGCCTTGAGTTGGAGCCTTCAGTTAGGATATTCATTGACTCATGCACTTCCCTTCTGTGTTGTCTTAGGAGCGGATATCTCCGCTTCTACATCAGTAACTTTCTTGCCCTCGGGTAACGTCGTAGCACTCTTAGTCTTGAGTGTGACTTTCACTTCAGTCTTCTTTCTTCTTAGCCTACGCCTCTTTTTTCATATTGAGGAGGTGCCTAAGTTACTAGGTCTTGGCAGTGATATGCCGGCCTACTTTGTTTATGCTCAAGTCATCACATGTAATGGGATGGGCATAGCCTCCCCACCATCGAGCATTTTGACTCCAAATAGCCCCAATGGTACAAATGGTATAATTGCTGAGCTAGTGGTTGGTTTCGGCTTAGGAAAATCTACAAACAAGTGAGTGACTTCACACTCCATGCACCTAAGGTCTGCCTTCTCTCGGTTAGATGGCTCCCTCTTAGGATAGTGTGAAGGGACATGGCCACGGTGTCCGCATGTCCAATAGGTAATCGGGTCTTGGGATTACTGACCCAAGCCTCTATCCCTACCTCTTCCTAATGCTATCATCAGCACTGGTCTATAATCCATAAGGATTGGGTTGCCCTCTTCATCATACGAGATGTAAGGGTTCACATAGGCTTCCTCCTCCTCACTTGGCTCCTCCATGTAGTGGACTGGAGCGTCGCTTGATGGATGGGCTATGAAGGGTCTTGGTGGCCTAGATATACCTGTGGGATTGATCTCCATCCTAGGAATGGCTAGCTTAGCATCATTAGGTGCCAGAAGAGCCAATGGGGCTCCCCTCATGAAGAAGTTTGGCGGTCGGTTCCCTAGGTATGGTCTCAAGTATGTTACTCATGAATATATGTGTCAATCATGTGGGTTCAAAAAAATGTATTTTTAAAATACTATTTTTATACATTTTTACAGACAAAAGGGTATAATATAAAGGAGTTATTTATAGATTGAATAGAAAAGGGTTATGTTTTATTCAAGAAAAATTCATAGATAAGGATATTTATAAATAGGCCTTGAATGCAAGTGATGTAGAGGATATACATATAGTAACTTCCCTGAGGATATGGTTGGTTGTAGGTTCATGGGTATGGGATTCTCCTTAGTAGCCTACAATGCATGGTATCATGGCCAAACCTACCGCAATTATCACAAGGTCAAGACCTAGGGTCCTGACACTCGGCTGGAAGGCGGTTTTCACTACAATATACACACTAGACATGAGGCTATGTAGGTCTCCTCACTAATTTGTGCAATCTAGCTAGCTCCATTTTCATCTCGGCCAGCTAATCGTCCACTCCTATAGCTTCTTCAAAGACTTTGGCCAGCACATCTCTTTGCAAACTTGAGTTTCCTACTAAGGCCTTATAGAGTTCTTCGATGTGGATTCCATTAATAAACACCATGGATACAACTCTCTCCGTTGGTCGTTCATTGGTCGAAATCCTCTTAAAGAAACTCCGTACGTGAGTAACATAGTCCCTAATGTCCTCCTTGTCCCTCTACTTGACATTCATCAATCCTGACTATGAGGTTGTTAGAATATCTCAGAGAACCTCTTGATGAAGAGACTCTTGAGGTCGTTGAAGTTGGGTGGTCCTATCTGCCACGTCTAAGCTAGTATACCACATTTTGCCCTTATCGCCTATGCATAAGCCAAAATCTTGTGTGCATTGGGCGAGGTCAGTGAGGCCATTTGCATCGCAAACTTGCTCGAACTGCTCTACAAATCTATACGGGTTGTCACTAGGATGATACTTATCTAGCTACTTTGTGACTGTAGGAATCTTCTACTGGCTCCTCAAGCCTTGGTTGATTCATAATCCTATTAGCAATGTAGTTGCCAAAGTTGCTCCTCTACTCTCTACAGCGGTGTTTAGGATTTGCTTTGTGAGAAGCTCACTCAACGTAAGATCTGCTTCTATCGCTCTCTCCTCTCTACGTTTTGTCATGTTCGGTTCCTATTGACCAAAGCTAGTATTTGATGGACCTCTTGCATCTCCATGTCTCGCTTCAAGTTTCTAACTCACTACTCTTGATTGTATGCTGCCATGCATTAGAGCGCATGTCGTGCTAGATTTCTCTCTTCCTCAAGGTCAGCTATGCTATCCTGGGCTAGCCTACCTTGATGGTCTACCTTTTCTTGCAGATCATATTGCACTATCTTTTGTTGGATCTCAATCGGTAAGTCCCTCACATCTAGCTCATTGTTTTTGAAGTTCATGCATGTTCATCCTACCATGCTGACAGTTTCTTGGTCCGCTAGGTTGCCTATGAGGTTGAGTCGGTTGGGGACAATAATGGTTCCAATGGTGCTTGCTTCTTGCCCTTCTTCGTGGTTTCGTGGTCCGTGGTTTTGTTCTATGTTTGGGGTCTTCTCCTACTGGTGGGTTCATTCTATTATTATTTTTGAGTGTGTTCCTTTTTATTGTAACCAATCCACAACTTATATTCACTCATTGCATCTGTGGTGTCTTTTTTGTGCACGGTGCAAAATCAGGCTTTTAGCTTTCTTTAGTGCACTTCAAGTATTTATATCAAAATGGTGTGCGAACGTAAAGAACAATTATCGTGTTCACTCCGCTCTCTTCGTCCTGGCCTAATTTGGCTCTAGGCGTGATTACTAGCCACTCTTGGGTCTACTAGGATTTGATTTCCAAATCTTAGGCTACTCTAAATGGATGACTAGCCCTGCCAATCAATGCCTAGTATGCTTTGATTTCCAAATCCTAGGCTACTCTAAATGCATCAAAAATCACAACCAAAGTACTGATTCCTCCTACTTTCCAAATCATTTAAAACACAAAATATTTACTTGCTTCAAAGATTAAACTCACAAATCTCCTACCTTCGGGGATGAACCCTATTTTAACGTTTGATTTAAAGCGCATAAGTGCTAAAGCTTGAATCCATTTGTCTTGGCAACAGAACCAAAATGTAGAGGCAAGCTCACACTCAACCACCAATGATCTTACCTTGATGCTTGATGGAGTAGCCTCCTTCCTCAACCCCCCCAATAGCTCCACAATTCAAGATGCAAGCTCAAGTATCCTCAATCCTCCACCTTGCTCCATCCTCCATAGCCGTGCATGCGAGATGAGAGAAGAGAAGAAGATGGACAGATTCTCCACCATGGTCCCTCACCCTCACTCACTCACTCACTCCCTCCCTCCCTCCCTCACCCTCTCACACTCCCTCTCTCAAGCACAAGCACAAGCAAGAAAGAAGAATAGAGGACAAGAGGAGAATAATAGACCACTTTAGCCACGCACCAAAGAATGAGTTTTTCCTTCACTTTTTGGGTTTATATACAAGCCCTAAAACTTTTGGGTACCCATCCCCTTTTTACATGATCAAGCATCTTGCCAAGGTCCTCTTTTCCTACTCCCTTCTATTCCACCCTTTTCCTTCACCTATGCCCGTCTAGATTTTATAATTTGCATAGGAGGGAGTTTGGTGCTCTTTTACAAAAATTTCACAAGTCCCTTGCATTTAAACATGCGCCTTTCGCCTTTTGCACTTGCCTTGGATTTTCAAGGGCTGTCCTTACACTTCTTCACCATTTCTTCCATTGTGTCTGTATTTTTAGATTTTTCTTCTATTTTATCATGTCTTCTTTTTCTTTGCCTTAAACTAGGGTTAACACAAGAAGTAACTCATCCCCAAACAAAACCCAAAACCACAATGATACCCTTTCAACTTCCCAAGGAGCAAGCCAACTCTCCACTGAAAGAGGAAGTTGGTTCCAGTAAATCATCAGAAGAGGAGATTACTCCCTTGAAGGAGTTGAATCTATACTTGAATGCAGTTCATGGAACCTTTATCCACAAAGTGAAAAGAGAAAAGCAATTAACGTTTATGGATGCTAATGGTACTGAAAGCCACCTGAAGGTGGGTATCAATCTTCCAAAATAAGAACTATTGGTCTTGCATGACTTACTGAAGGAGAACTTGGATGTGTTTGCATGGTTGTCCAAAGATCTGAAGGGGATTGATCCCACAGTATGTCAACACCACATCGACCTAGAGGTTGATGCCAAGCCTATGAGGCAAAGATAGAGACACATGAATCCAAGTTACTCTACCCTCCTGAAAGCCAAATTAGTGAATCTCCTTGAAGCTCAGTTTATCTATCCAATGGCCAATAGTGAATGGGTTTCACCCATCATGGTAGTATCCAAGAAGAATGGGAAGTTGTGAATATGCATGGACTTCTGAAAGCTAAATTCCAAGACAAAAAAGAATCCTTTCCCTATTCCTTTCACAAACCAATTGTTGGAAATAGTGGCAGACCATGAACATTATTCCATCTTGGATGGATTCAATGGATACAATCAAGTCGAGATCGCAAAAGAAGATCAATCCAAAATAACCTTCAGAATATAATGGGGAACCTATTCTTATAGAGTGATGCCGTTTTGGGCTCTGTAGTGCCCCTACTACCTTCCAATGAGTAATGATGGCCACATTTCAACCATCTACATGATTTCATCGAGGTTTACCTAGACGAATTTCATGTCTATAGCCAAATTCATGAGCATTGGGGACATCTAGAGCAATGTTTTGACAAATGTCGAGAGTATGGGATCTCTGTCAACCCCGAAAAATGTGTATTTGGAATCTCGTCAGGAGTTCTTTTGGGCTATATTGTCTGTGTACAAGGGACATCAATAGATTCTGCCAAGATTTAGAAGATTGCAGCCTTAACAGCACCAACCAACCTCAAACAATTGAGGGAATTCCTTGGCCATGTGGGATATTACAGAAGATTCATTGTGCACTTTGCAACAAAGGCAGTCCCCTTGCATAAGCTCTTGAGGAAAGATGCAGAGTTCACATGGACCACTGATTGTGACGAGGCATTCAACACCCTAAAGGAGTGTTTGATTAAGGCACCCATCTTGCAACCTTGAGATTGGACAAAGGGGTTTCATGTGCATACTGATTGCAACAAAGGTAGTCCCCTTTTATAAGCTCTCGAGGAAAGATGCAGAGTTCACATGGACCACTGATTGTGACGAGGCATTCAACACCCTGCAGGAGTGTCTGATTGAAGCACCCATTATGCAACCTTGTGATTGGACGAATGGATTACATGTGCACACTGATGCATCAGCTGAATGTCTAGGTGTAGTTTTATACCAAAAGGGCCCCTCGAAGTTGGATCAAGTTATCTATTATGCAAGCCGGAAAGTAACCAATAGGGAAAGGAACTATACCATGATGAAGCTTGAGTGTCTAACCTATTGTCAACTCACTTCAAATTCTATGTGGACCATGAAGCCCTGTCCTTCTTGATGAATAAGGACAATGTGAAGGGAATAATGATGAGATGGCTCCTTCTATTTCAGGAGTTAGACTTTGAAGTGGTTACCAAACCCAATCGTTCCCATGTCCTAGCTGATCATATGCTGCGAGTCCCTCAAAGCAACAAAGAAGAGCATGATGACCCTAACCTCCCTAATGCTTCATGTTGAGATATCGAGCTCCACTCGTGATACGCCAGGGTGACCGTTGAGTACTTATGTCACCGACTTGTCAGTTGCAGACGCGGTTGGTACACCGCCCATGAATAATAGCTACATGATAGCTATCCTTATCTACTCTAGTTCGTGGCTCAGTTAGTATGCCACCTTAGTTAGTTGAGTTTGGTTTGAGACCCATACATAGGGTTCTTCTATTTCTTTGTACTAGAGTTCTTTTTGGCTTACACAACTAAGAAGAGGAAAATTGTTTTCAGCCTCCACCCTTGTGTGTCTTCCCCCATTGTGCAAGCAAGAAAGCTTCAAGCGAGACTCCTTCCTTCTCTCCCACAAATCTTGACATGGTATCAGAGCCTTGTTCGTGGTAAGGAGCTCAAGAAAGCAAGCCAAGCTCGCGGTGTTCTGGTAAGAGGAGCAGTGTTGCTTTCATTTTCTGTTTTGGGAGCAGATCTCTGCAGGTAGCACAGTCGGAAATTGCAGGAGTGCATTGTCTCAGGTTGAGACGCCCTTCGCGGTGAAGCAAGAGGGCAGTATATGCTGCGGGAGAGAGCTTTAGCTTTTGGCGACCCTGTTTTTTTGATTTGAGACCATTTCGGGGCCTGTTTTGGAGGTGGAAGTTTTCTGCACGCACTCAGGAAAAGGCTCAGTTTTATGCTGTTCAGCCACTGTTCTACAGGTCGGTGAAAAGTTACTGTAGAAATTGCATCGTATGCTTGTGCGCAGAGACATTGGGAGTTTCAGAATCATCCTTGGTTCCTGTTTATGCAAAATCGTCACTAGGAAGTGACTGTGTGGTCAAATACCACTTTCGCCAGTTTTGCAGATTTGCCCTTGTGAGGGTGAAGCTGAGTTTTTGCAGTGACAGAATTTTTTCGCAGTGTTCTGTAATGGCATCTGATTCTCTTTCACAGATTGTCACTGAAAAGCTTGACAAGAACAACTTCCAAGCATGGAAGTTTAGAATGACGAATTTCCTTATGGGAAAAGGATATTGGGAATTTGTTGCAGGAAATGAAGAAGAACCAGTTCTTCCTGATGTTCCCAATCAACAGCAAATGCAGGCATTCAAAATATGGCATGAGAGAGCCAGGAAAGTTATGTATTGGCTGTCTATCAGTATTTCAGACTCTATGATTGTGCATATTCAGGATGCAAGTACGCCAAAGGAGGCATGGGATACTTTGTCAAAAATGTACAGCACAAATACGCAAGCCAGGAAAATGCAGCTCAAGCAAGAGTTGCATAATGTGCA
Organism: Lygodium microphyllum; assembly: GCF_053477565.2. Taxonomy (NCBI): domain Eukaryota; kingdom Viridiplantae; phylum Streptophyta; class Polypodiopsida; order Schizaeales; family Lygodiaceae; genus Lygodium; species Lygodium microphyllum. The sequence continues at coordinate 158,189,666 of NC_141143.1, forward strand.
AAGAGAAAGTATGAGCATCAACGACTACCACATGAAGGTGAAGAAGATTGCAGATGCACTTGCTTCCATTGGGTCGCCAGTGGAAGATGATGATTTAGTTTCCGTGACCTTGAATGGTCTAGGAAAGGATTATGCACAGTTTCGGACATCCATTTCAGTTCGTGAAAGATTTCCTGATTTTGAGGAGTTGATTGCTCTTCTAATTTCTGAGGAACAGAGAAATGGTGGTGCATCTTCTTCAGGAGGAACTTCAAAAGAAGCTGTCTTCTACTCAAATGCTGGAAGAGGTAGAGGCAGAGGTAGAGGAGGCCGATTTGGAGGCCGCGGTAGAAATCAGAATATGCAGCAAACTCAAGAAAATCAGTCCTATGGAGGAGAATGTGGTAACTCTAGAGGCAGGGGGAGCCAAAGAGGTCGTGGTGGATGGCAAAGAGGCCAAAATGCAAACAGTAATGTTGAATGCTACTACTGTGGTAAAATGGGTCATATGGCTAAAGACTGCTATAAAAAGCAGAATGATATCATGAATGGAAAACTGCAACAAGGAAATTATGCATCTTCTAGCAGATAGGGTGATGACAGAAATGAGCATTTGTTCATGGTGCAGCACATGAACAATTCTGTGACAAGTGCAGAAGAAAGCAATGATGTATGGTATGTTGACTCAGGTGCATCAAACCACATGACATGTCATGCAGAATGGATGGAGGATGCAAGGAAAATGGACAAACCAGGATTTGTGGAGACTGGTGATGATACTGCACATCCTATTGTGCAGATTGGAAAAATTCCCTTGTCTATGCAGGATGGGAAAAAGAAATACCTGTCCGATGTATTTCATGTCTCGAATATCACCAAGAATCTGGTTTCTGTCGGTCAAATGGTTGAGCACGGCTTGCAGGTCAGATTTAATCCTCATGGATGCTTTGTTGAGGATATGAAAAATAAAGGTCGCTTGATAGCAAAAGGAAAGAAGAAGGGCAGAATGTTTACATTGGATGCAGACATGTCTGAATTGAGTGCAGCAATGTTTGCACATGGGACCGGTGTAGTTGCAGATATTGATATCTGGCATAAACGCATTGGTCATGTTAATGTACAGCGACTTAAATCAATGCAGGCCCAAAATATTGTTGCAGGATTGCCAAAATTCAAGGTTGCAGAAATGCATAAGGTATGTGAAGCCTGTCAGTTTGGAAAACAGGCAAGGAAACCATTTCCTAGACATGTTCAAGAGAGTGAGAAGCCATTGGAATTAATCCACTCTGATGTGTGGACTACTAAAGCTGCATCTCTTGGAGGCTGTCATTATTTTGTCACTTTTATTGATGACTATAGCAGAAAAGTTTGGGTGTATTTTATGAAAAAGAAAAGTGAAGTTTTTGGGCATTTCAAAACCCTTAAAGCTATGGCTGAAAAAGAAACAGGTCTGCAAATAAAATGCCTAAGGTCAGATGGAGGGGGAGAGTACCTCTCAAATGAGTTTGCAAAGTTCTTGCAGGAGCATGGCATAAAGCAGCAATATTCATGCAGTTATACCCCACAACAAAATGGAATTGCAGAAAGGAAAAACATGCATATTGGAGAAGTATCTCGTGCCATGCTCAATGAAAAAGACTTGCCAGATTTTTATTGGGCTGAAGCAGTTGCTACAGCAGTCTACATAATGAACAGGACTCCCACTGCAGCAGTACATGGAATGACTCCAGAGGAGAGGTATACTGGTAGGAAACCAGATATTTCTCATTTGAAAATTTTTGGTTGCATTGCCTATGTACATGTGCCAGATGAGTTGAGATCCAAGTTGGATCCAAAAGCTGAGAAGTGCATCTTTATTGGTTACTCTCTGCAGCAAAAAGGGTATAGATGCTATAACCCTTCTACTCGTAAGTTTACAGTGAGCAGAGATGTTGTTTTTGATGAGATGAGTAGCTGGTATAAACCAATAAATGTGATTGATGATGTAGATGCACAAAATGGTAATGCTGCACAAAATTCACAGCAGCAGTCACAAAATATTAGTGGACCTGGAGCGTCCTCTAGTAGTGGTTCACATTCTTCACCATGGACAGGCAGATTGAGATCAGGAGAATCTTCTCAAAGTAATGCAGATAGTGGTATGCAGGTATCACGAAAAGGAAAAGAGAAGGTCGATCAGTCCATGTTTGATGTGAATGCAGGTCACTCTTATGTGGATGGTGAATCCAGTGGCTCAGAACAGAGCATTGATGATGAGTTGGGTATTCCTTCTATTGTTACACCTGGAGTAAGGAAGACCAGGGATGTTTTTAGAGCACCTGGGAGTGAACCTACTTTGCGCAGGTCTACCAGAGCTAGGTATCCTGTGGATAGGCTGAAATATGATGGATTTACAGCCATTCACTATGCATATATGGTCAAAGTGATACAGGAACCAGAACCCACATCTTTTGAGCAAGCCATGGGAAAAGAAAAATGGGAGAAAGCCATGGATGAAGAAATGGATGCCTTGGAAGCAAATGCTACATGGGAGTTAGTACCTTTGCCTAAAGGTAAGAATGCAATTGGCTGTAAGTGGGTTTATAAGGTGAAGCACAATGCAGATGGTTCTGTGAATAGATACAAGGCAAGATTAGTAGTCAAGGGGTATGCACAAACATATGGCATTGACTATGAAGAAACATTCAGTCCAGTTGCAAGGATGGCAACTGTAAGAGCAGTCATTGCTATGGCTGCATCAAAGGGATGGTCTTTACATCAGATGGATGTAAAGAATGCCTTCTTGCATGGTGATTTGCAAGAAGAGGTCTATATGGAGCAGCCACCAGGTTATGTGCATGCTATTCATCCTGAGTTTGTTTGTAGATTGAAGAAAGCGTTGTATGGCTTGAAGCAAGCACCTAGAGCATGGTCTGACAAGATAGGACAGTATCTTGTCACTATTGGCTTTCAGATTTCCAAGGCAGATTTCTCACTTTATGTGAGAAAAACAGAGAAAGATATTATGCTACTTGTCATTTATGTTGATGATTTGATTATGACAGGTGACAGTGATGAAGATATCCTTCATGTGAAAATGCTATTGAAGCAGAAGTTTGAGATGAAGGATTTGGGAGAGCTGCGTTATTTCTTGGGCATTGAGGTGATTAGATCACCAAGTGGGATACAGCTCTTGCAGAGGCAGTATGGATTGGACATGCTGTCCAAATATGGGATGACAGGCTGTAAGCCTATTTCAGTTCCTTTGGAGCAAAATGTGAAGCTGAGCACAGATGCAGGTGAGCTTCTAGAAGACCCTACTATGTACAGACGCATAGTAGGAAGTTTGATTTATATGACTATAACCAGGCCAGATTTGAGCTATGTTGTTGGATTGGTAAGTCAGTTTATGCAGGCTCCAAGGAAACCACATTTGGATGCGGCTAGACGCATACTCAGGTATGTGAAGTCCACATTGCAGTATGGACTATTTTATGAGACTGGGGTTCAGATACAGTTGCATGGATACACTGATGCTGATTGGGCTGGTAGCATTTCTGATAGACGATCTACCAGTGGATATGTGTTCTCTTTCGGGAGTGCTGCAGTCACTTGGAGCAGCAAGAAACAGCCTACAGTTGCCTTGTCGAGCACAGAGGCGGAGTACAGGGGTGCAGCAATGGCTGCATGTGAGGTAGCTTGGTTGCATAAGCTACTTTATGATATGCATCAGTCTACAGATGGACCAGTTGTCATTTATTGTGACAACATGAGTAGTATACACTTGGAAAATAACCCAGTCTATCATGCTAGAACAAAGCACATTGAGGTGCATTATCACTATGTGTGAGAGAGGGTTTTACTAGGTCTTATTGATCTAGTTTATGTTAGTACAGAGGATCAGGTAGCTGACATATTCACGAAGGCATTGGGCGCAGAGAAGCTGCGCAAGTTCAGAGACCTGCTTGGTGTGCAGGAATTGGGATTGAGCTCGAGGGGGAGTGTTGAGATATCGAGCTCCACTCGTGATACGCCAGGGTGACCGTTGAGTACTTATGTCACCGACTTGTCTGTTGCAGACGCGGTTGGTACACCGCCCATGAATAATAGCTACATGATAGCTATCCTTATCTACTCTAGTTCGTGGCTCAGTTAGTATGCCACCTTAGTTAGTTGAGTTTGGTTTGAGACCCATACATAGGGTTCTTCTATTTCTTTGTACTAGAGTTCTTTTTGGCTTACACAACTAAGAAGAGGAAAATTGTTTTCAGCCTCCACCCTTGTGTGTCTTCCCCCATTGTGCAAGCAAGAAAGCTTCAAGCGAGACTCCTTCCTTCTCTCCCACAAATCTTGACACTTCATTGTTCCTCGTCGAAGCTATTAACCCATGATACATAGACATAACCAACCTCTTGGAAACCCAACACTATCCCCTTGGTATCTTCAGCCATGAAAAGAAGAAGCTTTTATTGGAATTAGTCTCCTACACCCTGTTAGAGCTGGTGCTTTGTACAAGAAAGGAAAAGATAAAGTACTACAAAGATGTATTGATGGAAAAGAGATTGGAATTGTACTGAAAGCATGTCATGATGAGCTCTATGGAGGACACTTCACAAGAGAAGCAATAGCTAGAAAGGCCTTGCTCGCATGCTATTGGTGGTTGACCCTCCACAAGGATGCCTATGACTACTGCAGAGTTGTGATGCTTGCCAATGGATGGAAAAGCCTACCAAATCCAATGCCATGCCATTGCAACCCATTGTTCCCCTAAAGCCATTTGAGAAGTGGGGGATTGACTTCATGGGCCCTATTGATTTGCAAACCAAAAGGAAATAGAATAGATACATCTTGGTATGTACAGACTATGTGACAAAGTGGTGTGAAGCCAAAGCTCTCAAGCGGAATGCTGGCAACAACGTGGCCCTGTTCCTGTACGAGAACATCATCACCCGTTTTGGCAGTCACCTCGAGCTTGTAAGTGATAAAGGTACTCACTTTCTTAACAAGATTATGGAAGAATTAATAGAGCTGTACAAGATCCGCCATCGCAAGTCTACACCTTACTACCCAAAGCCAATAACTAAGTCAAAGTTACCAATCTCATTCTCTCTTTAATTTTGAGATGAGAACGATTGCCACACATCATTGTGATTGGGACAATTGACTTACAAAGGCCCTATAGGCATACAAAACCTCCCATAAGGCTGCTACAAGATAGACCCCTTTCCAGCTTGTGTATGGAATAGACGCGACCTCCCTGTTGAGTTAGAAATACCTTCTCTATGTGTGGCTATCAAGAGTGCTTGAGAGATGATAAGTCTCTGCAACGTCGTCTCTTACACCTGGAATGTCTAGATGAGACTCACAAGATGGCCCTACAGTACATGGAAGACATGTAAGCTCGCAAAAAGGCCTATCATGATAGCTTTATCAACAAAAGGAGTTCAAGGAAGGTAACTTAGTCCTTGCTTATGATTTGTGATTTGGCAAGTCTCCAAGCAAGCTTCAACAACAATGGATGGGCCCTTATAAGGTACTTGCCATCAACCCTAATGGCTTTGTCCAAATCCAGACTATCAATGCTTCTAATGATCCCTTCCTTGTTAACGGCTATCATCTCAAGATGTACTACCCTCCTTGGGGATCCTAACAATCACTGCTAATATCTCCCTTATTCCTTGCACATCGGTTGGTACAGCTTTACATATTTCTCATGGTAGCCCTTCTGTTGATCCTGTGATGAGGTGGCCTCATCCTCCTAACCCCTCTCATAGTCACCTTCCACCCCTCCTTGGCTCCCTTTCCATCTGATCTAGCAGAGGTGGTGATGATGGTTCTGATACATGGTGTTTCTTCCATTCTCCTCTTTCAAAAGAAGAAAAAATAAATATAAATATAAATCAGTCATGGGAGAAAATTACTTAGGTCCTTGTCATGTCGACCTATTCTTTGAGAAAATGTAGAAATACCCTTGGGAGTAGGGCAAAAGAAAAGAAAAGAAAAGAAAAGAGAAAAATAAAATAAAATTCAAATTGTTATGGGAGAAAAGGACGAAATTCCCTATCATAACAGATCTCATTCCAAGCAAAAGGTGGCAAACACCGTTGGATAGGAAGCTAGCTGTGGAAAAGGTGGCATTACCCTACAGTCAAAGACAACTGAATTACTAGCAAAAATCTTTCAAAAGAAGCTTCCGAGCTGCATCCCTTGGTGTGTTGAATCTTGCAATCCCATCAGTGTTTCTGACTCCTACAACAAATGATATTTCCAACTACCAGACGTGTTGGCTACCTCCCTAGGTATGCCTCTTTATTAAAACCAATCCAAGTTAATATCATCAACCAAACAAAGCCGATCTTCATCAACAAACCTTGAGCGAAGAGAGCTATCATCCTAACCAGATGGGGATGTAGTATGGACTACTCTCTATATTCATTAACAAAGTGAGAGACAGAGGGTGGGGTGAGTGACTAGTCCTTGCCCTTTATATCCAACCAAGAGGTGAGATGTGTGACTAGAGTGTTGCACACACGAGATGGGCCTCTCAATGCACAAAGCACAAAATTTTTTCTGTCCACTACACTATAAGGCTCCCTTGCCTTCCTTCTCGCATTGTATGCTGGCATAGGGCAAATTGCACTGTTGCACCATCAATTGCGTATAACAAGGCATATAACCTTTGTACAAGTGGCAGTGAGGATTCAATTAATAGGATGTAAGAAATGGATTGCCCTCTTGTAATCATCAATAGAGTGTGAGATAGAGGGAGGGCTGAGCGTGATTAATTTTCCCTTCATCAACTAAGAGGTGAGGATTGAGGGACGTTCTGACACTTGGAGACATGTATGTTCTCCTTTCCCTATGCACACACGAAATGAGCCTCCTCCACCACCATCACTCTACACCTCATTCTCTTTGGTGCACTGCACGATAAGGCTCATTGGCCTTCCTTCTTGCACCTATGCCAAATGGATTGGGACACATTGATGCACCATCAATTGTGCACATTGGCATACTCCCACTGAACCATTCTCTTTGTCGATTTCTAAACCAGATGTGAAATATGGGTTTCCATCATTATTCTTTGAGTGACATGTGCCATGGGGGTGAGCGACTGATCTATCATTTCAACATGAGTGATTGTCAAGATTGAGTGCTATATACCTCGCCATTGACAACCTAATGAACGTTCCATCAACAAAGCTACCTCCCTAGGTGCTACTGCGTGGTCCCTGCCCATATTGAACGAATGTGGTGTGGCAAGCCGCCCTGGTACCTCCTGCCGACAATGACTACGATCCTTCATGTGATAACAACAATTTTCCTTGACCATTTGTAACTCGAGCAAAGTTTTTCTAACCCTATCCCTTTTGATTTCAAGTGTCGATCATGTTTTAAGTGCGGAGACATACGCATATGAGTTATGATCAAGTGTTAGGCCCCTGTTGCATAGTCAAACCAATCTATAAAGGTCTTAAGTGTGGGGGCATACATGTATGGGTTGTGATCATGCGTTAGGATCTTGTTGCGTCATCAATTTGATCTTTTAAGGTTTTAAGTGTGGGGATGCGTCCTTGTGCGTCCTCTATGCATACTTTCATGGGGACACATCCCTATCAGATGATTTATGTATACCAAGTCTTGATCTTTTCAACCCGTCTTGGGGTTGTTCCTTCACCGTTTGTCTTTCTCCTTTGTTTTGTCACTTTTTCATGCGAACCCACTCTACGTTCACCAAAATTATAATCTGACCTTATAGTCCTATTTTTTCTTTTGCATTGGCCAATTTTTCTTTTTATAGTTATCAATTCTGATCCATGGATCATGAGTTATTAATTTTTAACAAGTTTTCTGCCAATTTTATGTGTTTTCATGTGAATACACCTTTTTTGCTTCGGAACTGCAATCTCATGATACAACCTTGATCTACACCTTCCCTTTGACATTTTTCCTTTTTACTATCCATCCTTTGAATGTCTAATTTGTTTGTTATTAATTTTTTCGTCCTTTCAAGAATTTTCATGTACGTATTTGACTTTTTTTCCATGTGAACCTACCCTACATACCTCCAAATTCACTTCTAATTTGATATCCCTGTCTAGCTTACTCCCTTGCTTACTTTTCATTTTTCTTCCATCGTATTTTGACCCAAAATTTTATTTTATTAAAAATTTTATACATTTTCGTGCTCGTTTTTCCTAAATTTTTCGTGTGAACAGTCTCTTATGCCATCAGAAGTGTGTTCTAACCTGGCAAACCTATCCCACAAGTTTCCCTTAATATTTTTTCTTTTTGTTGCCATTCGTTCCGATGCACGAATTTTCTCATATTAATTTCCAACTCCGTATTTATTTATGATTTTTGCATTTTTTCCATGCGAACGTACCCTACTGCCCTAAAACCACATTTGACCAAACCTATCCCATTTGACATCTTCTTGCAGACATTTTTCACTTACACTATGCTTGGTTTCGATCGACAGATTCTTCCATATTAAATTTTATTCCTCTTTTCGGGTGTGTTTCTCCCATTTTTCCCATGCGAATGAGTCTTCTTCCTATCGAAATTGTGTTCTAATGTGACAGCCTCGTCTGACACATCATCCATAATATTTTTCCTTTTGCCTGCTCGTCATTTTGGCCACCTGATTTATCGCTATTACTTTTTTTGTGTTTTTAGGCTTGATTTTTGGTCTTTTTCCCATGCAAATGCCCTTATTTTTCCCTAGACATCCCCTTTCATTTTTACACCCTCTTTCTCTTGTCCTCTAGCCTATTTTTCCCTTTTGTTATTTGTTTATTCGATACTCGATTTAATTGTTATTAATTTTTTCGTACATAGCATTTAGCTGTTTCACGTGTTTCTGCGCAAATGCCCACATTTAATGATTTTTTACACATTGCCATGCGTTTGTCGGCATTCTTTTCCTACACGTATAGCCAGTTTTCTGTGTCGCACTAGTCGTCGTAAAATCCCCCCCCTCTGCGCGCAAGCGTTCATGCGCAACAAAGAGGGAGATTCGTCATCTTCCCCTTACCCAACCACAATAACAAAATATTCAAAGAACAAAAAAACAAAAAAACAAAACCAAACCAAACCAAACAAAAAACCAAAAAAAAAAAACCCCAACCACCACCACTACATGGCCACCCTCTGGTCCCCTGCCTGTCCTCCTACACCCTTCCCCTACCCATGTGACCTACCACCCCCCCTCAAGACTATATCACATGGGTATTCAATGAAGGGGAGAGTTGGGATCGATGGTTGAAAAGGCACCACACGTCTCGAAGAGATCTCAAACGTTGAAATGGATGTCTGTGCACTTTATTGATGCGGCCAAAGTAAACTAGGCCAAAATAGTAAACTAGGCCCAAAAAGTAAACTAGGCCAGAAAATTAGGCATTGACGAGTTCGACGATTACCTCCTTGAACTACCCATTGATGAATTCGATGCTTCAACACTGACGCCCCTCGAGGGTTTCTAGCACTCTATTTCATCTTGTAATCCCTAGTCGTGCCATTCCCTTCACCCTCAATAGCCTCTTCGTCAGTTACCAACACATGGACTACCGGGTTGCCTCGAGTCTTGTGAATGGAGTGATAATCAGCTGCTGCTAGTGGCACTTGGTTGATTAGGTTGTCAAAACCTATTTTTGAGGCTATATATTGCGCATCATAGAGTGGACTCTATAGAGTTCAGAAACATACATCAATCTGCATAATCGGTACGTCTCTTTGTTTGGGCTATAAATCTAAATGCTTGGGCATAATCACAACAATAGGGTCCCTTGCGCATCTTCCCTATGGAGACCTCGATATGATTGGAGTCCATGATGATGAGGCCATGGCACAGGCCATCAGAGAGGATTAAAGTGAAGAGACAAAAGGGGGGTCAAGAAAGGGGGAGGTGTGCTTGACTTTGAGCTCTTCTTCTTGTTTGTCATCAAATGTATGTATCAATTGGAGTTTATTTCTATGCTTGACTTTAAGCTCTTTGTTTCACATGTCGAATGCACGCATCTATTGGAGTTTCTTTCTAGGGGTATGTTCCTGGCAAATTATAACTAGAGGGATGGATTCCCCTTTTGCATTGTGTATGCAGCGAAGCTTTGTTTGATTAGCAGGATTTTAGTAACTTCTAAATGTTACCTCTACCTATATGAGCAACAAAGAGTGATTTTTTATGAGACTGTCCACCAGTGATGATGATGTTGCATGTTGTAGTACATTGATGGCATGGAAGATTTTTCAACCTCATGCTTGTATTGTAGTCAGCTTGTTCTATAATGGAAATCTTTCATGCTTGTCATGTGATCATGCTCTATAAAGTACTTGTTGTGGCCATGCTGCGATCATGGTATACTCATGCCATACCATTTTTTGTTCTGTTTAAGGGATCAAGCCATAGCGTCTAGCCAGAATATGAGTTGTCTAACATTTTTGTAGTATTGCTTTCAAAAAACTCTTGTTCAATTTCCTTGTCTTGACATTGAGTCAAGCTGTAAGGCTAAATACAAGGCAACCTTTATAGCTATGAGGGACTATGTTCGGTTCTGCTAGTTGCTACCAAATCTTCATGTATTAAATGTCTGGATTTGTAAATGAATTTTTTTAAATGCAGTCATTTATTTGTAATAAGACATGGTTGTGTCAAGGGAATATCTCATAGGTAACAATGACACGTACATGCTCCCAAAAGAGATCAAATGAGGTTGCCTTCAAGGCTGAGTACGAACCCTTAGGAGCATTGATAACAGACCATGTTGATATCCAAGAATTCGATGATGTTGATGTGGGTTACGACGGGTCTGCTACAAATACAAGTTTGTTGATTGACATTGAATTGCATTTTTTTCATTGTAGACATGAAATAGTTATTATTCTTAACATTGTGCTTGCCTTTGTGTTCTTTCCATTTTAGGAGCCTCTATACAAGGAGATTGTGTGCCCAAATGGTCACTGTCATGCTTGTCCTATCTATCCGAGGAGACGTGTGAATGAGTTCAAAATATTAAGGATGATACAACACTTGAAGAAAGAGCATGGCTTGGATGTAGACATTCCTCTACGTAAGGTTGGTCGTCCTAGTACAGATGACACTATCCTTGCAAATGTCGTATACTCTACCAATACCTCTATGCGGCAGAGTTAGAAGTGCTTTTTCCAAAAGGAGAGAAAGTTTGAAATGGCAAAGAAGAAGTTTGAGTCTGCTACCCTTAAGAGGGCTGAATTTGCATGGGACTTGATCCCTGAAGATAAGAAGACTTCTATGGATATGACTAGCTATATTTCACAATTTATGAAGAAAGCCATGAGCAAATGCATGGCTGAAAAGTCCATCAAGTTGAAAAGAATTGAAGACAGAATAAATGAGGGATACGAGAAGCATGTAAGCCATATTTCTTATTTTATTTGTTGTCTTCATCTTGTATATATATATACAATGAGTTTGTTTTACTCAATGCTTTTCAATATAGGCATGGGAAAAGGTACCTCATGGAGACCCAAAACTTGCAACTGGGGGTGTTGTTGAGGGTGTTGACAATTATGAAGATGGTGATGATGGTGTAGTCGGTGATGATGATATAGATAGACCTCATGTCAGAGATCTTACTAGTGATGGAAATGCACATGATGGAGACTAAGACCCAAAATGGTCTCCTCAAGAACCTAGTCTCGCATCAACTAAGGAGTGCATTATTCCATAGTTTCGAAGTGCTTTGCTGGCTTTTCTATCAACATTCAAAGGTTTGAATCTTGGTTCATTGTACCCATCACCCCCATTGGTGAGTCTTGAGGTGGTCCTAATATTGTAGTTCTTTCCTAATCAGAGCTCATTTTATCTTTTGAAAGCTATGTATTGATTTATGCATAGCAGAGATAGCATTCCCCTTGACAGAGGGGATTGAGATCCAAAGGTCCACATGCCAAGGATGATATGACCACTATTGGCATCTCTTCACCATCATCATCTGAGGAGGCTGAGGAGGTTGTATGTGCGTGTACATTTGTGATCTCCAATGGCACTATTGAGCCACAATGCATAGGAGGGAGTCCCTCGCAAACGAGGGGCCAGATGGCTCATTACAGGTTTAGGGTTGATGGTATCTATTTTCTATCTTTTATGTAATATTGTGTGATTCGTAGTGTTCTTAGTACCATGATTTTGTGTATAGGCTAGAGACAAGTGTACATATTGAGTTCAAATCCTCGAGATCATCACTAGTGGCTTAGGTTGATACTGCATTGATATAGTCCATTGTTGGCTCAAAGCATCCACTTGGAATCTCAATCTATTTGGTTTGTAAGTAAATTTTTTGCATATCATAGTACATTGTTATGTATGCATTTGGGTTTGTTGGTTTGGTAATCAAAGCTTCTTTTCCAGGTGGATGGAGCACATCTTATCATCAAAGATTCTTGAGAGGGTGTGCTTCACTGATAGCTTATGATGCTCTGTTGTGAGTGGGGCATGTTCAAAATCATGAGTGTTGCTAGATTTCTTTTCTAGTGTGGATGCATCAAGATTGACGTTTTCTTTTTTGCCAGTTATCTTGAGGTAAACATTTGCATGGTTAAATTAGGGTTTTATCAATACCATTGTGAATATACTCTTTAACTTGGACATTTAAATACCATTTTTTAAAATGCAAAAATCATTGGGCTTTGTATGCCCTTTACAATCCTAAATTTAAGAGGGTTTCACATTTAGAAGACAAAGGCATAAGCCTTTTGTATTTTGACTCCCTTGGGTTGATCGCGGCTCGCAAGTGTTTACTGACTATGCACCGTGCGCTAGAGAGTCTTGCACACTTTGCAATGGATATAGAGCTTAGTGATGTCTTGAAGAGGCCGGATGAGTTAGAGATCTAGTTGTACCTACTAGCCCTCAGCAACCCAACAACATTGATTGTGGGTTCTATGTTATGGCCTACGTGAATTTTTTGATTGAGGGGGCACTATAAGACAAGGTGTCAAGGCCTTGGGTAGGTGGTCTTTTTATAGTACATTATGTAATTATAGAACATTTGTTGATGTGTTAATTTGATTGGTGGTCTTTTTATCGTGCAGCTTTCAAAATCTTGGTTCACTCATTCAACCATAGAAGATTTAAAAGAGATAATTACAAGATTGATGCACCAGTGTGCTCCAGATGGAGTTGTGTAGCAAATACTAGTTATGGTTGCTAGAAGAGTCCATATTCTGTAATGGATTTTCATACCATTTTTATGATCGTGCTAATGCTCATGTGCCTTCAAGGGTTGCATGGACCATAAGTTAACAGTCGAGTTTAAAAAGCTGCTTTTCTTAAAATAGACATGGTAAATACGTTTTTAAAATATCTCACGATACAAAGCCAATCTCTAAAAACAACCCACGAAGGTTATGAGAAATGACAAGATCTACGACTTTTGTGTTGGGGGTTTTTCCATCTGACCAATGGAGAGAGAGATATTTTTAAATTGGTGATGCATAGTAGGTCCTAGAACAACCACATCTTGCATGAAGATCAACATTTCCAATCTTGGTACTGAAGTCTCTCTCCAAGAAGAGAAGCTCTTGAAGCCTATAAAAGAGGAGGCTCCCCTTGGGTGTGGAAGAGGTGAGGGAAGCATCACTTTGCATGCATCTAAGAGGAGAAGAGAAGGTGCAAGTGCTACGAAAGCTCTGCTAAAATCAAGCTCCAAGAGGAGAGCCCTACACATTTTGTGTAGGAGAGAAGGAGAGACTCAAGAAGGACAAAATGTGTCAACTTTTGAATTGTGCAAGTATTAATCGGTTGTATACCATGCAAGGAACTATGATCTTGTTTCAAAGATCTACAAGTTAAGAACTAGTTTATGTGTAACGGAGGAGCTTGCTCCGTATCAGTAATATAACTCCACAAGGGGGGGGACTGGCCCATCTTCCAATCCCTAGTGTGTTGTAAATCTCTCTCTCTCTCTCTCTCTCTCTCTATATATATATATATATATATTCTCTCATCTGTTCTCTCTGTGTGCCAATATAATATTCACCATATATCTTTTAAGTATATAAGAAAGTCAAGCGTGTATCTCTGATCTTATAACACATTAAAAATTATGCTAAGTGCATAGGTTTATGCACATTATTAAAAGGAAAGTGGAGGAAAATTTTGTGTTAATTGCAGAACTAAAACTTGACATTTGCCTTCTGGGCAATAGCAACGCCGATTAGCGACGACATTTATCGGCGTCGCTATTGGCGTCGCTATTTGCGTCGCAAATGCGACGCAAATAGCGACGCATATAGCGACGAAAATAGCGACGCCGCAGGGAAAAAAAGCGCGGCCGAAACCAGAGCGCCGTTTTCATTTTGTTTTCTTCGCCTTTTGAGAGCGAGAGCGAGGGAGAGAGCGAGGGAGAGAGCCAAGGCTTTGTGAGAGAAGAGGAGGAAGAGACTTGCTGCCGCCACCGCCACCGCCACCGTCGTTGTTTGCGAATGAGAGGAGGAGCCCTCGTTGCAAAGAGAAGCCGCCCACGCTCGCCATATCTCATTGGTGAGTCTCCCTCTCTCTTTCTTTTACTTGTTGAAGGTTTAAATCGTTCTCTTTTGTTTATTTAGGAGAGGAAAAGAAAGAGAAGGAGAGGGAGAAGGAGAGAGAGGGAGAGAAAGAGAGGGAGAGGGAGAGAAAGAGAGTGAGAGTGCATTCTCTCTCTCTCTCTCCCTTTTGCTTGTTTAATGTTTAAATTACTTTCTTCTTTGCTTGTTTAGGAGAGGAAACGAGAGAGTAAGAGAGAAAGAGAGGGAGAGGGAGAGGGAAAGGGAAAGAAAGAGAAATAGAGGGAGAGGGAGAGGGAGGGGGAGGAAATAGGAGAGGGAGAGAAAGAGAAAGAGAGGGAGAAGGAGGGAGAGTGCATTCTCTCTCTCCCTCCCTCTCCCTTTTGCTTGTTTAATGTTTGAATCACTTTATTTTTTGCTTGTTTAGGAGAGGAAATGAGAGAGAAAGAGAGTGAGAGGGAGAGGAAGGGGAAGAAAATGAGAGAGGGATAGAAAGAGAAAGAGAGGGAGAGTGCATTGTATCTCTCCCTCTCCCTTTTGCTTGGAGGATGTTTAAATCACTTTATTTTTTGCTTGTTTAGGAAATGAGAGAGAAAGAGAGATAGAGAGGGAGAGGGAGAAAAAGAGAAAGAGAGGGAGAGGGAGAGGGAGAGGGAGGGGGAGGGGAAGGAAATAAGAGAGGGAGAGAAAGAGGGAGGGGGAGGGAGAGGGAGCGAGGGAGCGAGGGAGAGGGAGAGGGAGAAAGAGGGAGAAAGAGGGAGGGAGAGGGAGAGGGAGGAGGAGGGAGGAAATGAGAGAGGGAGAGAAAGAGAACGAGAGGGTGAGGGAGAGGGAGAGGGTGAGAGAAAGAGAGGAAGAGAGGGAGAGGGAGAGGGAGAGGGAAGGGAATGAAATTTAAGATAATATACGTATCGATAATGGTATGCAATGTGCTTTGCATACGGCCACGTACTTCATCAAAATTAACCCAAAATTATTGTTATAGAAGTGGAGATCCCTTAAATTGAGTATAGGATAATTTCTCTCAGGTCTTATGACTATGAATAGAATTGATTGAAATAAATTTTATTACTATAGTTGTAAAATTTCATAGATGGCGCGCATTAATTTTAAAATGGATTACTTATACTCAAAGCCGAGATATAACAAAAAATTATCTACCGGGACAAACAAATCGTTGAGCATGATACAAGGCCGAGATATAACATCGGAAAATCTCTCGACTACTATATACAATGCAAGGTTTATGGTCAACTTGCAAGTTGACGTACATCTCCAAAAAGCTATCCATTTAAGCCTCGTTTGCTGTAATGTAGATAAGATGGCAAACGAAGAAGGTCCTATTGTTCAAGACCGCGAGTCGTATCTTAATCAGCGTGTCCCATGTCCTTGCTCTCAATGCAAGTTGGCAATTAGACGAAAATGCCGATTGTCTATAGAACACGTACGACGATTTGGCGAGTTTCAACCTGAGATTATTGATCAGGCGATTGCAGATTTTCAGCAAACGGTATTTTCAAGTTAGCATTTTTCATGCATTGTACTCTCAAGCTAATTGAAAACCATACACAATAAGATTGGGTCTTGTTGGCAAATTTTGTGTCCAGGGGGGTGATGTCTCGACCCAAGGGGGAGTGCACCCTTTGCGGCCAATTAGAAGAGTTCGTGGACGTGCGATGGATGGATGGCAGGAGCCAATAGACCACTCGCAAGGCCCATCTATATCGTCAATGCCAGAGGAGACAGACAACCTTCCCGACTTGCCTACAATCTTGGAGCCTGAGATGGAGGCAATGATCGATGCATTGATTCCCATGGATGTTGAGACATCTGACCCGCTTAGAGAGGAAGCATCCATACCATTATATGATGGGTGCCGAGTATCTCGGTTGAAGACATTGCTTGCACTCTTAAGTGTGCAAGCAAAATACGGTTGGAGCGATACGAGTGTGACTGAGTTATTCAGGTACCTTGCATACAGACTTCATTGTTTTTTTTAAAAACAGTATTATTGTAAATATGGATGGATTTTCGGGTGGAGCGTATTGACAAAATGCGCTCCACAATGGACTGTGGTGTCATGGCAAGGTTTGAGCAAGAGAGCCGGCGACGAGCAACGGATCCGAACACGGTTGTGGATGAGATGGAGTATTTTGGGAATTTGCAAAGTATTGTTACGGTGGATTACCGTAGCTTCTCCATGATAATATTCGATGTGCAGTGGTTCAAAGTGGTACTTGGAGGAGCTGGCGCAACGGTTCGACGAGGTCCATCTGGATTTCTCGAAATAGATTCCGAAAAAAAATGGATGGATTTGCGCGACACCTTTGTGTTGCCGGCACATTGTGAACAGGTAATCTTCTAGTCATTTGCTTGCTAATTGTAATACGACATGCTTTATGTCACAATGGTTTGAAGAGGGTTTGTAAGTGTTTGTGAACAGGTAATCTTCTATCCAAATCCCCGACAACCTCGATGGTGGTATGTTATACCTTCAACTCCTCGAGGTGCGAGAGTATACAATCAAAGCGATGTTCCAGGCATAGATGAAGAATATATGCAAATAGAGGGATCGAAATTACAAGGGGTGGAGGCCACCGCAAGCTTGGAGCCCGCATCGGCTAACAATGATGGAAATACTGAAGTCGTAGAATTTTTTGAGAACGAGGCAGACTCTTTCTTTTGTAGTGACATGTCTATCGACCTTCCAGTGTATGCAGAGTTATGTCAGGAGATTAACATGGGACCATAGAATACTTCATTCTTGGAGAATTGTATTACTCAATTCGTTGTTTAGATCTTCCATAAAGGTAGATAAGATATGCATTAAAAGATGGATTTTTCAAAAATGATTTATATTAATGCGCTTTGTATAGTTTCAATTGATTATTCTAACATTATTTTTTATCTCTGCAGGTATCGATATTTTCAGGATGAGTCGAGGGATGAGCGATGAGGAGTTTCAGGAGATGATGGCACGTATGTCTCCAGATCAGCTCGCGAGATTCAGAGAGATAGCAGATCAGGAGCTGTCTCGTTCTTCGTCAGGGCGCTCTGCTAGATCAGCTTCAGTGCGATCAGATGCTTCAGCTTCGAGCAGACGATCTCGACGCTCGCGACTTGGGCCAGAGGGAGGGACTGCGACTGCAGGAGGATCAGGGGGGTGCTGCTGTGGAGACACGGACGCGGTGTCTCCGTCTCGTCGTTCAGCTAGAGCTCGGTCACCTCCAGGATTTGTCACACCTGTGGGGACGTCCACTCCAGTTACTCCGGCTTTTGCGCAGCCGTCGGTAGATGTCACGCCTTTTGGTGGCACTCCTTTTGGTGGCACCCCCTCTGGTGGCACTCCTTTTGGTGGCACCCCCTCTGGTGGCACCCCTTTCAGTGGCACTCCGGGAGAGGGTACCCCCGTCGGTACACCGGATGTTCAGGGGTCTCCTGGATATGCCCAGGAGCGTGGACGGAGATGGGAGAGGGCCCATACGAGGCACACTCCTAGGGATTATGGATACCTAGTGGATGGCAGGTCAGGAGCTATCATCATGAATGATGAGGGGAGGAGGGTGATGGCTCGCATGAGGGAGTTGTGCCAACAAGTTTTTCGGCACAACGTCCTGGATCATTGGAGGAACATACCGGAGGGGAGCAAGGAGTACATAGTAGCATCCTTGCACGAGGAGTTCCCGGTGCCAGCCGTAGTGGATAGATTCTCTACAGGCTGGATGATGGATTGCATGCGTGCATACATGTCACATAGACGATCCGACGCACGCAAGGCAATCAAGAGTGGGGCTCCAAAGCCCGAGTGGTTAGATGCAGAGGACTGGCGCCGACTGAGGGAGGAGGCTACAAATTCGCCAGGACGTTGGAGTCAGCAGCGGGAGGCGGCGAGGGCACGAATCGAGGCCGGATCAGTACATCATCTTGGGAGTGGCGGCCACAGGACATATTTGGAGGACTTTGTAAGTTTCTCTTTTGTTTTGCTTATTTGTTTTTTTGAGATGTTATTTGTACTGACAATCATGTTTCTAACAGTTAGCATTTTGTTTTCTTTGCAGCACTCCATTACAAATCGTGATCCGCAAGGCCTTGAGACTCAATATGCAGAGAGGCACGGTCTCAGATCATTGATCGACCGATTGTACAGACGCGGCGGCCCAGTAAGTCTCTCATCTTTCATGACCGTAGTTACCATGAGATATTTGAATGCATTATTGTATGGTGGATTGATATGTTGTTTCTTTTTCTGCAGAATCCGTTTGATGCTCCTTTGCAGAGGGACGAGCTTTCGGGGGACGACGATTTGTAGCTCGCCCTCGGATCCTTAGCGCTCACATACCTTTAGTTTTTAGTCACCCGATCTATGTAGACATTTTCTATGTATTAGTGATATTGTTTTATGATTGTACCAATCGCATTTTATGTGATATCATGTATTTATTTCATCTATCAGTTTTATGATTTCAGTATAGATTCTTTTTGTTTGCAAACGCTTTGTATGCAGCAGTGCAGAAAATATTTTGTATGGCTCTCATACAGCACACAGTGCTATATGTGGCAGGGCAGCTTGCTGCCCTGCCACAAATTTTTTTTTTCTCTGTTACCGTCGCTATTTGCGTCGCAAATTTACTGCAGGCGTCGCTATTATCGTCGCTATCAGCGTCGCAAAATCCTCAACCGTCGCTATATGCGTCGCTATTTGCGTCGCTATATGCATCGCAAATGCGACGCATATAGCGACGCAAATAGCGACGCATATAGCGACGCAAATAGCGACGATTCCATGGCGTCGTCAATAACGACGCTTTTTGCGACGACGGGGGCAAATTTTATTGTTTGTATTTTCGTCGCTTTAAACGTCGCTATAAGGTCTATATCTTGTAGTGACTTGAAAATTTTGAGGTTATATGCTTGTTTGGAAAGAATACTCAGAAAATAGGCACCAAATTAATCTCTCTCTCTCTCTCTCTCTCTCTCTCTCTCCAGCTTTTGTAACTAAGCAGGTTCTCTCCCTCCCACTCGATGGCCCCCACAATAGACTACCCTAACCATAATTACAGCAATTTGACCAACTCAAAATTACAACGATGGAATACAAACTATTATCAAGATGATTTGCATAAAATCACAAATCATTAATAACATGTTGCATATAGGTTTTGATCACCAAACTCAGAAGAAACTACCTAGATAGTAGGAACAAGAATAGATTTTTGAATGTAGTAATGTTTTCCAACACATGGCCATTTGAAAAAGACAAAGTAAGGTGCTACTCATCATCTAGACCTGGTCCCATGGCAAAAGAGGTGAGTGTGCATGGGAAGGTATGGTCAGCATTGACTAATTGCACAACCCTCCTAATGAGTTGGGCATGGGAACAATCAGGGGTGTGCCTTCGAGATAGTGGAAGTAAGGCATGGCATGTGTGGCAAGCCAATGTAATTGAAGGGTCCAACAACAAGGTCTTGCTATAGCAGTGAGGGCAATAAATACGATGCCTATTTGGAAACCACACACGACTTCTCTCTCTTTAGTGCTTGTGTCTCAAAACACCAGTCACATGTGCATGCTTGCCAAGTTGGCATAATGTGTCATTGATATCTTGTCCACTTGTATCTCTTGCTTTCTTTCCATTCCCTAGTCTTGTTTGTGTGACATTTTCATGTACTTGCCCTATGCCCCCTCTAATGGGCATGTCAATTTCTTTTGGAGCTATTTGATTCAAAATATTATCTCTTGATACTTGCAGTTGTCAAAGGGTTGCCTCCTTCACTTCTCTTGTACATGTTGGAAGACCATCTTCAATCTTTCTAAGTATCCTATTCAATTCGGCAATGCAAGTACTTATGTCCCCATCAATACAATCCTCTTGACATGGATCAATTGGATCATCACACTCTAACATAACATTGTTCTTTTGCATTAAATGTGCGCCTTCTAAGGCATGCGCATTGTCTATGATGGGTAAAATGGAGTGAATCTATGGAAAGTACTCTTTTAGTAGTATAAGTCGAATGCCATATAAATGCTTGAATTCTAAAAACCAATCTAGACATTCATAGTAGTTGGATTGCAAACTCACATTGTACCATTGAGAGGGACTAGAAGTACTTTGTATTTTGAATAACATTGAAAGCTTGTTCATGACTTGAAAAGTTGATTGGTCTTTCTTATACTTTTGTAATATCATCTCCCCTACAGCCGATCTAGATGTGTGGCTCTTGCTTGTATTGTACATACTAAAACGAGTCGAGTCCACTACAAAAGAAATACTTGAAAAAATGCGTGCATGGTCATTGAACAATAAAAAAGAGGAATAAGTGGGGATCAACATTTACCTATTTCTTGCTTATGTTTGAAAAATTCAAATAATGTTCCTCCCACACTAGTCCCTGTATGAGAGTCCCCCACAAGGGCATGAAGCAAGTCTAAAATGGACCTATTTATTCTTGCATCCAAGAGAGTATATTTCATATATTGCCACATCCTCTCAACCAAATTTTTTGTATCCACATTTCCATGTTGGAAGAGAGGACCAAACCTAGGCCATCTTCTTCACCATATGCAAGTCTTTGCACACCATCCATTGGACATGTAGCGTTGCACATTAAAATGGGAGGAGAATTGTTGCAATAACCCTTGATATTTCACATCAAATTCTACCTTTGTAGAAGCATGCATCAAACTTGTCATTGAGCTATATATAACATCTCTCATGCCTTCTGGAACCTATACAAGCATGCCATAACAAAGATATCATTGCTTCATTATGAGAGAGATCAATTCCATACCAAAAACAAAACTTGCATGATATTAAAATCACAAAGTCATACATGTGGAAGTAAGTTCTCCACCCATGCTTTTTTGATATGAAACCAACATAAGTGAACATGGCAAGAAGTTTGCACTTGGAATCCTTGTTGATCTTTCTTGAAGCAATGTGGACCTTCACTAACGACCTTTGAGATTGCTTTAAGCTCTTGTGAACATTTTTCAATAATAGTGGATTTAGGATGAACACCATTCATTTTAGAGAATACCCTCTTTAGTGATAGTTCCAAAGCTAGTCTCTCTTGACTTGTGCCAAGGTCATTTGTACATAACATAAGCCAAATAGGAATCCCATTACCATGTTGGTTTGGTAAAACGGCAGCATACAATAGAAGGCCAAATATATTAGTTTTGAAAGTGCTATCAAGTGCCTATGCATTATGTGGGGAGAAGCGAACAACCATTTCTAACATCCATTTATCTTGAATGATGAGAATGAATGGCCTATCCTTTTCATCTGATGCATTTGGAGTATAAGGTTGTACATAAAACACTTGCACAAATGCATATGCAAGTATCTTATAGTGAGCACATTGGATATTTGTGATAACAATCTTTCCTGCATACAAAGTGTTTATGATAACCCTAATTGTATACATAAACCTTGTTTTGTGCCCTCAATTTTAGAGCCTCCGCATACATTGCCATCCAATCATCATTGGAGAGCTTTCCTATTCACAAAAAAAGGTTGTGACCATTAATGTATGATTCACATACATAGAAACATTTGTAGACAAATATGCTATTTGCAATTCACCTTGGTTGTGCATTTAATGTGACAACATTTGAACTTGATCATGAAAAATCGAAAGGTTGCCCAATCTAGTAGTGTAGAGTTTTGTATATGAAAATTTTCCTTGGAATCTGACATCTTTGCAACATGAAAAAATATGCCCACATCAAAGAAGTCGTCTATGCAACATTGAATGACTCTTGGATGCATAGGTAAGTGATATAGGTCCGCACGTGTACCAAGAATATGCCCATCATGAGTTGCCCATAATAAAATGGTCATTCCATCCACACCATCAATATACTCTACATGTACCTTGAATGGACAGCCACACTTTTTTGATTTCCTCAATCTTTGGATATTATCTCCCTTTCATTTAGTCCTTCCACCTCGATGGCATACATACTCAAGAACTATCTTGAGCATGGCATTGTTCTTTGAGGTGCGGAGTAAAACCAATCTAGACTTTGTGCTTGATGACTATATCAATCAAGCTCTCCTCCACACAAGTCCTATTTGTCAAAGTTGTTTTGCATGGTTGTATTTTGTTATCCTTCTTAGCACGAGGAAAAAGATGAGAGGTACCATAGGTGATTTTCTTGTTGTCATTTTTACAATCGTATGCATTCACTATTTCACACACATAAGGAATAGGAATACCATGCTTTCTCATGTCAGTGTATCATTCTAGCTTGATTGCATCGATTGTGGCAGTAACACCTTGAAGATGTCCATCTGGGCCATGGTGATGAATCATTTGAACAATATCTTCCCAAACCTTTGAGATGTAAGCAATCTTTGTAAAAGGTGAAGATTTCAAGCATAATTGATTGCTACCATCCTTATTTTGCACCAAGCACATGTCATCCCTCATTCGTCTCCACCTTTTCAAATCAAGCAAGCCTCTTGTATCATGTGCTTTCAAGGTCTCTAGTGTTATTGGCATGATACCTTGAATATCAAGCTCCATGAGCTTGTAGCTTTCTCTGTCAAATGTGAAATATTTAGGTGACATAGAGAAATGGGCTCAATGAACCATGGGCTGCTACATTAGGCCTTTGACCAGCGCGCTATAAAATCTCTACAACATCTTGATCAACGCTCGATGAATTGATATTATCATGTCCATTTCCTCAAGAATTCTTCCACATCTTGATCTTCCGCTTTGGCCACTCCGAATGCTAAGGCCATTAGTGTAATGACTTCTTTTCCTGTTGCTAACTCAAAGGGGGTGTACCATTTTGCCGAGTGTATGGAGCTATTATAGTGGAATTCCAAAACATCAAGGTACAATGCCCAATCTTTCTGGTCCACTCGAGCATAGCTTCGGAGATAATCTTCGATGCCTTGGTTGACTCGTTCTGTCTGTCCATCTGTCTCTGGGTGGAAGGATGATGAGAATCTCAATTGTGTTTCCAGAGTCTTGAAAAGTTCCTTCCACATGTCGCTCATGAATCTTCTATCTCTATCTGATACAATAGCCAGCGGTAAGCCATGAAGTTTGAATACATGTGTGAAGAAGAGGCATGCTACCTCCTTGGCATTCAGTGGTGGTTTGGCTGGGATGAAGTGAGCTTGTTTGGAAAAATAGTCCACCACTACAAAGATGATTGTGTACCCATGGGACTCAGGTAGTTCCACAATGAAGTCCATGCTGATGACGTCCCAAGGGCAGTTGGGTACCGGTAATGGCTGTAGTAGACCTGCTGGTCTTGATCGTGGTGCTTTGACCATTTGGCAAGTGGGGCAAGTTTTGATGTAGTCTAGTACTTCTTCCTTCATGTTTGGCCAGAAGAATTGCTTCCTAAGGGCCTCCAAGGTTTTGCTTTGCCCTTTGTGGCCTCCAATCTTTCCATCATGTATCTCATGCAGTATGAGTTTCTTCAACTCCACATTGTTGGGGATATACAATCTCTTGCCTAAAAATAGGATACCTTCCTCTAAGGTGTACATTCCATGTGGGGTCTTCTCTACTTCCACATCTTTGATTATCTTGTGCATTTCTTGGTCTTGCTCTAGGGTCTCTTTGACAAGTTCTATGAAGTTGCTATTGACCACACTGACAGCTTTTAGGTTAGCTTTTCGGCTCAAGGCATCTGCTATCTTGTTAGTGGAGCCGGGCTTGTGTTTAATCTCCAGGTCAAATTCAGCTAGGAAGTCTAGCCAGCGGGCTTGCTTTGCCGATAACTTGGGCTGAGATTGGAAGTATTTGAGGGAGATATTGTCGGTGAAGACGACTGTATGCTTGTCTTGAACATAATGCTTCCATTTTCTAAGGCAGTGTATGACTGCCAACATTTCCTTCTCATGCGTGCTCCACCTTGTTTTAGCACCGGTGAACTTCTTTGACTCATAAGCAATGGGGTGACCCTCCTGTACCAGGATGCCTCCTATGCCGTAGTCAGATGCATATGTGGAAATTTCAAAGGGTTTGGTAAAGTTTGGCACCTTTAGGATGGGAGTTTGGCTCATGCACTTCTTCATCTGCTCAAAGGCTTCCTGTTGCGCATTCCCCCATGTAAAAGTTGGTGAGGTGGGAAAGGGGGGCAGTGATGAGGCTGTAATCTTTTATAAATCTTCGGCAAAACACTGTGAAGCCGAGGAACTCCCGCACTTCTCTTACAGTCTTTAGTACAGGCCATCTTTGGACGGCTTCCACCTTCTTAGGATCCACTTTGATTCCATCTGCTCCTACAATAAATCCTAAGAACTCCAACTCTTTCACTACAAACTCACATTTTTTCGGCTTGGCATATAACTGATGCTACCGCAGTTTCTCAAAAACTCGACGTAGGTGCTGCTTGTGTTCTTCTAATGTTTTGCTGTCGACTAGGAGGTCATCTATGTAGATAATGACAAAGATATCTATCTCCGGTCTAAAGACTCCATCCATGAGGCCACAAAATGTGCCTGGCCCATTGCTTAGGCCGAATCCTAATCCTAACCACTCAAAACTACCATATCGGGTGCAGAATGCTGTTTTGGGGATGTCTTCTTCGGCTATATGGATTTGGTGGTATCCTGATCTAAGATCAATAAGGCTAAAGTACCTGGCCCCGTGTAATCTATCTAAGAGGTCTTCCACTAGGGGCATGGGGTATTTGTTTTTTATGGTGATTTTGTTAAGGGCCCTATAATCTACACAGAGTCTGAGTCCCCCATCCTTCTTCTTTACAAATAACACTGGGGCACCAAAGGGGGATTTGCTAGGGCGGATGAATCCTTGTTCTTCTAGTTCATGTAGTTGCTTCTTTAGTTTCATGAGTTCAGTGTGATTCATGCGATAGGGAGCTCGGGCTAGTGGGGCAGACCCTGGGATCAGCTCAATTTTGTGGTCTACATCTCACCTGGGTGGTAGACTCTTGGGTAGCTCGGCTGGCATCACATCTTTTTACTCCCGCAGTATTTCTGCCACCTCTGTTTTCTTGTTCTGTTGTCTGCGTTTCTTGCCACTTTCTTCTTCTTCAATCGATCGAATCATACATAGATAGACCATATCTCCTTGTTTGACTGATTTTTCGACCTTCTTGGCACTGTAAGTCATGATGCGTGGCCTGATAACGGTCCCCTGGACCGGTGCACTTTGGGTCTGGCCCTTTGGTTGGGTTGTAGTCGGTTTCATTGTTTCGCATGATACTCCTAGCTTATTCTCCTTCATTTGCACTTTGATTGGGGTCCTGCCAGGTAGTTGCATTCTTTCACATGGTACTCTCACGCCTTCTCCTTGCATATCTAGCATCATTTCATTTACACCTTTACCAAACATTGCAATGACATACTTGTCATAGAATTCCAATCCCAGTATCACTTCAAAATCATCCATGGAGATTACTAAGAAGTTGAGTTTCGCCTTCCACTTGTCGGCTTCTACTTGGACTGCAAAGACTTGTTTCATCTCCTTGGCTTCTCCTTGTGCAAATGTCACTGTTAATCCTTCTGGGGCCTTTGACAGTTTTAATCCATGTTTTGCTGCACACCCTGGTGTCATGAAGTTGTGTGTTGCTCCTGTGTCCACCATGATAGGTTGGTTACCCTCGCCCACTCGGCCTTTGATGTATAGATGGTGGACTGCGGCTACTCTGGCTGCCATGCATTGGGGTCAGGCGCTAACTAACCCTACCCTTGGGTGGTCCATGCTCTCTTCACTCCCATTTGGGATTTCCTAGATTTGCATTGGTTGTGGTTCTTCTCCTCCATATGCACTAGTTGCATTCACCCTTGATCCACTTGACGAAGCTGTATCTTCTATTGGGCATCTGTTTTGGTAGTGTGGACCCCTGCATTTGAAGCATCTGATTCCGACGGACGGGCCTGGGGGTCTCCACCATGACATGTTTGATCTTGCTGGCCCATACGTTGTACTAGGGGTTGGCTTGTAGTGATTGTTTCCCCATCTCCCTGCTGCTCCTCTTGGTACTAAGGCGGTTTGTGATACAGCCATGGTGGTGGTGGTGTTTTGGCTCCTTGTATCTGTGAATGCCCCTCTAGGAGCACCGGGCCTTTGGTTCCATGAGTTGTTGTTGTTGAAGGTGTTGTTGAACCTGTTTTGATTCCCTTGTGCTGTTCTTCTGCCTTCCAGGTCCACCAGTCGTTCAGCCATTCTCATGGCTTCTGCTAAGCTTGTTGGCTCCTGTCTCTCCACATCTCTTCTAGCCCATTCTTGCATCCCAAACAAAAATCCATGTAGCTTAGTGTATGTATCCATGTTTGGTAGCTGTAGCATGATCTGCCTATATTTGCTGACATATTCTTTCATCTTTCCCTGTGTTTGCTTGTGGTTCCTCCATTCATCTCTCACTTTGAATTTCTCCATCTTTGGAATAAAGTAGTCATTAAGTTCTTCCTGGAGTTCTTCCCATGAAAAGATTGTGTGGCCCTGCTCTAGCAGGTACCAAACTGGCAGCGTCCTCCTCCAAGTAAATGGCTGCCACCTCTGCCTTCCTGTCTTTGGTAATTCGTGAATACTTTAAGTACCTATCCACCTCTGCGATCCATTTCTTCAGAACCAACCCATCTCTCTCTCCCTTGTACTTGGCGGGTTGGGGCATCTTGAATTTTCCATAATCATCTTCTGAACTACTGCTATCTTCCTCTTCTTTGCGATGGTGCTTCTTCTTCTTCTTCTTGTCTTTCTTTTTGCTTCCTAATTCTACTACTTTCTCCTTCTCCTTCCTTGTATCTTGCGCCCTCCTAGATGTCTCCTCTCTACCCGCTCTATCCATCTCCTCTTGCATTCGGTGTCTTTTCTCCTCTTCTTGTTGTTGAATCACCTATTCTCTATAGCCCTGCTCTACTTCTAGTATTTTCCTCCTTTCTTCCTCCTCTTCTTTCATTTGCATGTTCCTCCATATTGATTCTAGCATGCCTGACATACCATCTAATTGTCTTTCTAGTCCGGCCACCTTCTCCTCTTGGGCCACTCTCCATTCTTACCCCCTACTCTTCTTCCTCTCCTCCAGTGTTGGGAGGGTGATGTTCTCCCTCTCGTTCTCCATGTGGTTGGTGGTGGTGTCGACGCGGGGAAGCCGCGTTTCGCCTGTGGTGGTGTGGGTCGTGCTGCGGGGAAGCCGCGTCACATCTTCAGATGGTGGGGTGTCGAGCTTGGGGCATCACGCCGGGGCGACGCGTTGGGGGGCGTCGCGACGTGGGGCGACGTGACGGGGGTCAATGAGATGTGGGGCGACGCGATGTGGGGCGACACGACGCGGGGCATCGCGCTGTGGTTGTTACGACTTCAATCTCTTCAGGGCACTAGATAAGCTTAGTAATAAGCTTATTTAAAAGCTTAACTCTTCAAATTAATGCGACTGTGGCAGGAGTATGTTTTCGCTACCGTCGAAATCGTCGCCAACATCCTGACGTCCTGGAAAATCCAATTTAGTCCTAAAGCTCCTAAGTCTTACAAGTTTTTCAAGTCTTCTTAATTCTTCAAAATCTACAAGTTTAGACTCTGCAAGTCAAAATTTACTTACTCTGCAAGTCACCTGAAGTTAGAACTGACTTGTGTTCAAAACTCCTATAAGGACTGTTCCTGTGCAGAAGTACTGAACTGCAAAGTTGTTCCCTGGAAGGTACTGTTCGCATACGCAGACTTGCTAAACCGGTCTCAATACACGCAAAATGTCAAAATGCAGATTTTTCAAAGATTTGAAATCCTATAATTGCCAAAGACAAAGACTGTGAAAGCCACACACAAAAATATATAAGCCTTGTACACCCGATCTTGAGCTACGCTCATCCCGCTAATTGGATTTTGAGAGTGTGAGGTCTTTTGAAGTTTTGCAGGATGACGGAACAAAATATGGATGATTTGATGGGCTGAAGGCGATCTTCCTGAACCTACGATGGAGCAAAAATTGGATTTAATTATGATGCAGTTGGATGAAGAACGACGAGCCCGCCGGCAAGCATTGCAAGTTCAATTGGCCAATTTACAAAGATCGACTACCGACAAAGAGGAACCACAATCTGAAGATCTTATCCGATGTACCATCGATGCGACTCTCGAAGCTTAATCCATCCGCAAAGAAACAAAGATAAGTAAAAGAAATTTCAAATTCCTTACTTTCAATGGCACTCGAGATGGAAAAACTGTTCTTGCATTCATTAGTCAGTTTGATGATTATTTTCATGAGAAAACATACGCTCTCTGAAAAAGATAAATTCAAGTGTGTCACTAATCATTTAGTGGATAGAGCATCTCTTTGGTGGACCGAGGTTCATAAGAGCATAGATTGTCCCACTACCTGGGAGAGTTTCAAGAAGAAGTTTATACAGAATTTCCTTCCTCCACAATTCCATGAGAAAGCCATAAAGCAATGGGACCTTCTTCAGCAAAGAGATCGTGAGCCTATTCCTCAGTAGACCGAACGTTTTTGGAATGCATTACTCCAGTTACTCATGCTTGAAGACGTACCTGAAGCGACTCACAAGCGCAAGTATATGTTTGGATTACTTGGGCAATACTACGCTGAAGTCAATATGTTCAAGCCTGCGACTCTTGAAGATGCAATTTCTTTAGCTCATGGCACTGAAGACAAGCTTCGAGGAAGAGACAAGCGTCCACAACAATTTCAAGCAAACGGTAACTATGGATCTAAGCAATTCAATTCAAACTTTAGAAGATTCAATCAAGGTCGATTTCCTTCATCATCTTTCCGTAAGTCTTGGACAAAACCACCTGCTTTGCCATCAAATACCAATCAAAACCCTAAGCCAACTTCACAGTCAAATCCTAATATTCCTAGACTTCCTGTCATTGCAAACAATGTATCTAAAGCCAAACCTATAGTGTGTTACAAATGCCATCAACCTGGACATCTAGCAGCCAATTGCCAATCGAAGAAGCCACATGTCCATATCAACTAGCTTGGAGCAATGGAAGATGAAGAACGTGAAGAAATGCCTGACTTCACGGAAGATGAAGACGACATTACTACTCCTTTGGATACTTTACCAGGTATGCCAACTCCACATTCTTTGTTGACAATGAAATGTTTAGTGCATGGAAAAGAAAAGATCATTTTGCATGATGATGGTAGTACACATGATTTTATTTCTGTAAAGTTAGTGAAAGAATTGAAATTACAAACTGTTCCTACGCATTATCGCATTAAAGCATCATTCTTAGGCACAAGGTATAATGGAACACAAGAGGTGCATGATCTAGAAATTCAAATTGGTGAATATACTGAAAGAAGAAATTTTCTAGTTGTAGCATTACAGTCCAGTGATATTATTTTAGGTATGCCTTGGCGACATCAGCATAATCTTGATATAGATTATTCCACGCATTCAATTAATATTCATTTTCAATTAAAACATATTACATTGTATGGTATGCATGCATCTAATGCTTTTCCACTGCTTTCTCATACTCAAGCTAAACTTGCATTACGTAAAAGTAGTAAATCTTATCTAATTTGGGTCAATGAACTGCAAGCTAAAGAAAAACATATGCACCCTAGGTATAAAGAATTCCTTGCACAATTTAAAGACAGTTTTCCTGAAGATCTACCACCTAGCTTACCTCCTTCACGTCCTGAAGACCACAAAATAGATTTAATTTTTGGTACACAACCACCTTGTAAAGCACCATATAGGCATAACCAGATAGAGCAAAAAGAAATTCAAAATCAAGTTGAGGAATTACTAAATAGAGGATTGATTAGACCTAGTAGTTCTCCATTTGGTGCACCTGTTTTGTTGGTAAAGAAGAAGAATAATACTTATCGTATGTGCATCGACTATCGTGCTCTAAATAAAATTACTGTAAAGAATAGATATCCAATTCCTAGAGTCAATGATCTTATGGATAAACTACAAGGTTCTGCCATATTTAGTAAAATAGATCTTAAATCTGGTTATCATCAGGTGAGATTAGATAAGTCTAACATATTCAAGACTGCATTTAGAACACAATTTGGTCATTATGAATTTTTAGTGATGCCTTTTGGATTGACTAATGCACCTGCTACATTTAGTAGAATGATGAATCGTATATTTTTGAAATATCAGCATTGTGTTATTGTATTCTTTGATGATATCTTGGTATTTAGTAAAAATGAGAAAGAACATTATGAACATCTGTCTTTGGTTTTCAAGTTGTTGAAAGATAATCAATTGTATGCTAATCCGAAAAAGAGTGAGTTCTTTCAAATAGAAATTGAATATTTAGGTCATATTGTATCATCAGATGGTATTAAAGTTGACCCTAAGAAGATAGAAGCAATATTGAACTGGCCTATACCTAAAAATATGCATGAGTTATGTTCTTTTCTAGGTCTTGCTAGTTTTTACAGGAAATTTGTGCGAAATTTTTCATTACTTGCTTTGCCTTTGACTAAACTTTTAAAGAAAGGTATTGTTTATCATTGGCCTGATAATCAACAGAAATCCTTTGATTTATTGAAACATGCATTAACCCATGCTCCTGTATTACAACTACCTGATTTTAATAGACCATTCTTTTTAGTAGTTACTGATGCTAGCGGATCTGGAATAGGAGCCGTACTTATGCAAGATAATCATCCCATAGCCTATTCTAGTTGTAAATTGAAACCCTCCGAACTTAAATATTCCACATATGATAAAGAATTATTAGCTATGGTACAAGCTTTAAGACAATGGAAACATTACTTAATGGGTTCTGAGTTTATGATTAAGACTGATCAACAAAGTATTAGACATTTACTTAGTCAACCTCAAATATCTGACCGACATATCAAATGGGCAGCTTTTATTCAGAGTTTTCATCCCATTATTCAATATCAACCAGGTAAAGAAAATGTAGTGGCCGATGCATTAAGCATGAGACCTACCATTCATAATTTCTCTGTTATATCATTTGATTCTCTAACTTCTATGAAAGATACTTATCATCAGGACATTACTTTTCATGCTGATTGGAATAAATTAGTTGGAAATAACTGGATTCCTATTGATTCACTGTCTTATAATGATGGATTCATGTTTTATGAAAAGAGATTATGTGTTACAGCTCCATTTAGATCTTTTGTTTTGAATGAGATTCATTGTCCTCCATATCAAGGCCATAGAGGTATTATATCTACTTTGCGTACATTGACTGAAGATTTTTATTGGCCACATATGGACACTGATGTATCTAACTTTGTTTCTGAATGTCTGATTTGTCAAAGAGTTAAGAGACATCATGGTAAACAATATGGATTACTTATGCCTTTATCTATTCCATCAAGACCATGGGAACAGATTTCTATGGATTTTATGACTGGTTTACCTAATATTAAAGCTAACCATGACATGATTTGGACTATAGTAGATACGTTTAGTAAACAAGCATATTTCATTCCATGTAAGAAACTTTAACAGCATCTCAGGCAGCACAATTGTTTTTGAAAATTGTTTTCACTAATCATGGATTACCAAAAGTTATTATTTCTGATCGTGATTCTAGATTTTGTAACAACTTTTGGATTACTTTGTTTGCTAACCTAGGAATAAAGATTGATTTCTCATCTGCATTTCATCCTGAAACTAATGGAAAAACAGAAGCCACTAACAGTACTATTTTAGATATTTTACATGCTTACACTATTTCTAAACCATAGACATGGGATATACATTTGCATTTACTACACTTTGCATATAACAATACACCACATACATCTACAAAGAAAGCACCGTTTGAAGTGATTTATGGTTATAGATTGTCTACACCTGTTGCATCTTTATCAAATAGAATTCAGAGTGCTGATGATATTGCTACTATGCACGCTACTATTTTTGATGAGGTTAAAGACATGATTGCCAAAGCCCAGCAATCATATACCAAACAAGCCAATAAGAAAAGACATGCCATGAATTTCAAAATTGATGACTATGTTTGGTTGAGAATAGAAAAACGTAGATTACAAAGTGTAGATAAACACCCAGTTGTGAAATTAGCACCTAGATTCTATGGATCATTTAAGATCATTCACAAAATCAATGACAATGCATTCAAGTTAGGATTACCACCTCACTAGAAAATTCACAACACATTTCACATTAGTTTATTACGACCCTTTAGAGGCCAATTACCTGTACACCCTGTTTATGAAAACCCACCTTTATTAGATGAAGAGACTGAAATACTTGAACCTGAAGCTATCCTAGATATTGATTTTATGACCACTAGAACTGGCCGAAGATATTCTAGATATTTACTCAAGTTTAAAAACCATCCTGTAGAGGAAGCCCAATGGATGCACACTAGAGACTTAAATGCTTTCCCCACTCTGTTAGCTCCACATTGAGCTAATAGCAATTGAGGACAATTGCTATCCCACCCCGGGGGTATGATGTCAGGAGGCATATTTCATGGTGGATTCCCTGCCACGGTGGATTCTCCATGCCACGGTGGATTCCGTGAGGTTTACGGTGGATTCCGTAAACTTTGTTGACCGGGGCTCATACACAAAGTGGATTCTTTGTGCAAGAAGTTGATGGGGACGCCTATTCTTTTTGGGCGTTTCATTAATTTAGTGTGTACATGGGTGATTCCATAGCGGGTGATTCCGCAAAATACATATTAAATTAATAAACGTTTATGAGTTTAGAGTGCGCACTCGTGATAAATTAAGGTTAGGATTGATTTCTAACCAGTTGATTTATTTATGTAGCTGAAGACTGCTAGGTATTCACTTTTGTCGGTTTAATTATATTATTTTACCAATGATTGTGAATGCTTCAGTTGATGTGTAGAGATAGCATCAGTGGCGGAGGAAAGCATTGGAGGATAGCATGTATTCGAGTTATCACTTATATTTTGATGGGCGCATACCTTAGGCATGGCGCCTATATTTTGTCGCACCTATTTATTGAGGCGTTGGATATTTGTTTATTATTGTGTATGCGCATGGGTGCACGATTATGATATTTGTATTTGGACATTGTATTGGGAACGCCTGACTCTTTGGGCGCCCGCCCATTAGCTTTATTTCTATTTTGTGCTAAAGCAAATTCAAAAGCCAAAAGCGTGCTATTTTGTAATTTGGGCTATTATTTGAGCTTGAACATGATTAATACATAAAATACATGCTTTATGGAGCGCTCACACAAGGCATGGGGGGAGATTGCACCCCATTGGTCTCTTGTTCATGTCGTGCATGCTTTTTACCTTGAGTTTTGTGCAAAAAGTAGAGTTCTTTTGTTCTTGGGGACCTTCCGGCATTCACTACGCGAGCATACAGCATCCGATCTGTGAACTAGAAACGCCGCACATAGGGTTCTTCTGATCCTCTACTTATTCCAACCCCTGTGGTACAAATTTCAATCCCTGAGGTGTCTGGTAGCTCCCTTCCTTCGTTCTTGTCTTGTACCAATGTTTTTGCTGCACAAAGGGAAGGACAACTAGATCCATAGATTCCTCCTTCATTGCAAATAATCCTTTCTGGATCTATGCTATCATAGCTAGTTTCTGGTGTTTAGAATGCTTTGGAGACTTCCATGACTTAATGTCTTCAGACCATTTATACGAGAGTATATACTTCATTGCAAGACAAAGTGGATTCTTTGATGAGTCATCTTAGCAAAGCTCTTGTGGATTTAGCTTCGAAAAAGACTGCTTTGAGTGATATCCATACCCAAATGACTGCAGCAACTACTTTGATGGATTCACAGTAGGCCATGATTAAGGAGTTAGAGGCTAATGTTGCCACTTTAGAGGAATCAAATGTTTCCTTAACCAAAGAGAAGGATGCCACCCTTGAGAAAATGATTGAATCTGCTCGCAAGCTTGGTATTTGTGAAGGCCAATTGCAACATTCTCAAGAGATTGTAGAGTCGCAAAAGGAGTTTATTGATGAACCTAATTAGAAAGTTGCCACTCTTTCTATTCCTCCTCAAGCTCCCATTATGTCTTCTTTGTTGTCTAAGAAAGAACTAGATCATTTGCAACAAAAGGCTAAACTAGGTGATGGATTTTTTGCAAAGGTGGAACGCCTTCAGCAGCGCATGAATTGTGTATAGGGGATTTTGTGCATTATGCTGAATTGGTGTCACCTCCATCATCCTTTTGGATTCAGTATCAACAATAGCTCTTTGCATTGCATATCTCTTTTTAGTAATGTGGATGTGGAACCTCCATAGGATGGGTGGCCGAATATGTGGTCAGCAAATTTATTTAAAGAAGTATTTGACAAATTTGTTGATGACTTCATCTCTCATGAAGCTCAACTCTTATCTTTTATGTATCTACGAGGAGATTTGCACATCCTTGATGAGGAGGATATGAACTTTTATGTAGGAGATGTGATTTTAAAGGCAGTTATGTATGTCCATTCAGTTGAAATGAATTTGGTTGATAGCCTGAAGACTTATCATCAGCAGACATTGTGATGTAAAGGCTATGCTTAGCATCCTTCTTTAGAGGATGATGTTCTAGAGCCTCGCCATCAACAGAGTGTATTTCACAAGTCAGATATTCAGCCCTTGAGATCCCAACTATTAAACCATATTGCTAACAACCCTTTATTCAATGAAGATTTCTTTTCAACTTTGATTTCTGTTGTTCTATCTATTCTTATGAACCTCATGATATCCTATCGTATTTCTTAATCTCCTATCGCTTACCATTATATATTGCTATCCTCCAATCTAATCCAGGTAGTATCTCTCTTTTATCTTTTACCCTTATAGTTTTCCCTCATATTCCGATTTTTACTCTTTATTGCCGATCCTATATCCTCCCCTACTCATATTGAATCTACTTCTGATATTCAACCTATTCCTTCTATTTTTCCAACAAAATCCCTTCATAAATTTCTACTTTATTTTCCTTTTTTGCCACCTTCATTATCCCTTCAGATATCTTTGTTCTATGCTTGAACTTATCCCCCTCTTCATTGTTCTCGTATTATCCCTTTACCATCTCCCTCTAATTATATTAACCTTCCTCCACAATCAATTATGGATACTCCTGGGTATAATAGTGATATTCTCCATTGATGGCAATGGACATTGAACGATTCTTTGACAGGACCAGACCAGTGTTAATCAGCCTATCATTCCCAGTTCTTGGGACACTTTTATGCAATGTTCAACTTCTTATCTACAATTTGCTAAAGCACATGCTCCATGTGAGGATACTTCGGTACGATTGGTGTCTCATTTTTTCCAATATTTTGCTTTTATGCATCAGTAGTCTCACACCTGAATACTAGAAAGAGTATTCTAAACTTGATGATTAATCCAAATGAGGATGTGACTATTGCTCAGATGGATATTTAATATTATTTTTCATAGGCTTTTCCTACTAGGTTCATTATCGTGTTGGAAAGGATGTGTTGCTTACAATTTCTTTATAATCTACCTCTACATTTTGTGGATGAGAACAAGAGTCTATAACGTCTCAAGTTGAGTATGAAGTTCAAGAAAAAATATTTACATCCTACATAGATGATGGATAAATGTGTAGCTTAGGGAAGTTTTCCAATCTTGGAAAGAGATGAATATAAGTTCAAATTAGCTTGAAGAAGTAGCTAGTGAAGATTTAAAGTAAAGACTAAAGTGATAGTGATATTAGTGAGCTCTCAAGGGACATTGTAGTGGTCCTGGTGACCTTTCATAGTAGACATACCTCTTGGGAGGGGTATCCACGACCTACAAGTGGTTATGGATGATCATTCTTGATTATCTCATTGTACTATTGAGAGAGATCATGTATGACAGAGAGTGTGTGTGAGTGAGTGAGTGAGAGATAGTCAAATTTATGAAAAACAATGTATCTATAAGTGAGTTATTGTGAGAGAAAGCTATGGAACCTTTGAAGAAGAATACTATGTGATGATTTCCATTCAAAGTGGTGTATTTTCTTGTCTTTGTGGTATTTTTGTTAATTCTATGAAGAATATTAAGAGCATAATTAATTTGGTTCAAGTGAAAGCTGTGGAGAATTGTTTCTATGAAGTTGCATGAAGATTTCTTATTCTTGGTATTCTTTTCCTTGTTGTGGTCATACAAAATATGGAAAAGATGTTTGTTGATGATACAAGATAGATTTTCTTGTAGTAGATTCCTTGTTTTCTTGGTGTTCCTCTCGGGGATCCATCTATCTCGTAAACAAATCCTATATTTAGTAGCTTATTAATCTCTTCCTTCATTGCATATGCATGCTTAGGATTTATTGCATATGGTCATTGCTTAACTAGTAGTGCATTAGGGGTCATGGGAATACTATGAGTCATGATACTCAAATTTATTTCTTTCAGCTCATCTAAGGACCATGCAAACACATCGGAGAATTCCCTTAAGAGATTTATGAGATTACTCTCTTCCTCCTTAGTTAGGTCATCCACTATGTACATGAGTCGAGGCTTGTTCCCTTTCCTTTCCAAGTTGAGTTTCTTAACTTTGGATAGTCCTTTAATGGGTTCATTTGCCTGTTGTTTCCTCTTGGCTCCTACTACTAACACCACTATTCGATCACCCTTCTTAAACTTTGTGAAGCGCTTGGAAAAATCTTGGGGTTTCTTATGTCCGGTCAGCTTTTGAAGACTTTGACTATTTTCTTCTCTCTTTCTTTAGCCTTGTATGCCATAGGTGGATTGGAAGGTCCCCCTTGGTGTGTTTGGTCCCAGGTGGTCAAGGCATTTCGAGGTTGCTATCAAAGCTTACCTTTGACTTAGAGTTGTACTCACAATCCTCACTAAAAGTGGATGTCTCCCATCTGGTGGTTGTAGCCTCCCTAAGGAAGGCTAACTCCACTCCAAATAATGATATGGTGCCAAGCTGGACTAATCGTGGTTGCTCGTAATCTATTAGCTAAGTTCGATCCCAATCTACCTTGAAAACTCCCTTGTTCACTCTAAAAGTGTTGACCTCTTGGGGTTTAGAGTATACTCTGATTTGGCCAATCACTCTTCCATCCGTGTCATATTCTATGGTCTCCACTTTCTCTTCACTTTCCTCACTGATGAAACAATAGTCTTCATACTCGTTATCGAATTCCTCATACTTAGACTATGTGTTGTTTTTAAGGTCCTTGTCCTCAAAATTTCCTCACTTGTAATGAGATCCCAATTTTATAACAAGTTTAAGTCATGCACCTTAGTCTAATGATGCCACTCCTTACTCTCCATGAGATCCTTAAGGGCCTTTAGGTTTGCAGCTGGGTTGCTAGCTAGCTCACTTGGCATGTACTCGAGGACTCTATGGAGTTCCAATTTGTTGGTTGAAACATGATAAGTGATTGGTGTCAATCGCCTGATGGAACTCCTCACCATCATGCATAAGGGGCATTGTGGGTAGGTCAGAAGTTGGGGGGGTTTGAGTCTACAACTTGTCTATATTCATCCTCATCATCCAAGAGTGAAAAATGAATGGTTACCAACACATGCATCCAGTTGCACTCATCCTCAAGACAAGGAATGTACTTAGTTAGAGGTCCATAATCGCTTCTAGCCTTTGAGTCACCCTTCATCATGGTAGAGATGGCATCTAGGTCCACTGGTGAGGTTTTCCAAGTGTCCATCTCTACTCGGACTGCTTTTGATCTATTTCCTAAGAATATCAGGCCGTTATCCCAATCCTCTATCACTCAAGCGTTCCTCATCCAAGTTCTACCTCTAGCAGGATATCATAATCCACTCCCTTCATGACTATGAAGTTCGCAGAGAATTGTATTCTCACTATCTTTAAAGGCCAATCCTTCATAACTCCAAAGGGTTTGATCTTCATCCCATTTTCTATTGAAACATGAAATTTCTATCGATGGATTTCCCCAAGCTTGCAAAACTGCATGGCTAAGTACACTAACTCCTACTCTTGTGTCTACTATCCCCTTTTGTATTGTATCTCCTAGGGCAGTGACAGGTAAGACTGTGTGCATCTCAATGCCTTCCCAAAAGGCATTCACTTATGGGGACTTAAACATTGGATTTAGCATGAGACTTGTTATGTGCATTATAGCATCATGGTTGGCCAAGTCTTGTGGTTCATGTCTATCAGTTCGTTCTACCCATTGCTTCAACATTTGCTATAATCCAAGGTTTTACCTAAGAAATTCTCCTAGTGGCAGTATTATAGGATTTTATATAAGTGTAAAAAAATTGCCAATTGTCTTTTTTTCCTCTGCGTCATGGGCTTCTTTGCCAATGCTTTTAGACAACTCATATATTCATGGCCTCCATGTTCTACCTATGTGGTTATGCATGTGGTGATGTTGTCTCTCCTATTCTCAAGTACATGGGAGAGACAGGTGGGCTCATGGTTGAGAGCTCATTGATCTCATCCTCAATCATAGGCGTTAGCATCTTGCATGTAAGCTTATACTTCTTTTATCCATTCTTTGACCTTATCCACAGCCTTTAGTTGCAGGTTGGGGTTAGGGTACTCTTCAACCTTAGCACTTCCCTTCTCCCTCATCTTAGGAGTAGATGTTTGTGCTTCTACATCATTACCTTGCTTTTCCTTTGTTAAAGTGGTTACACTCTCTATTTTGATTGTTATTTTTGCATCAGTCCTCTTTCTTCTCCTTTGTTGGCTCTTCTTCCCCATAGAGGTTGCATCTAGGTTGCTAGGTCCAGGTAATGAAATGCCGGTCTACTTTGTTTGGGCTCATGTCATGACATTTATTGGGATAAGTGTGACCTTCTTGTCAGGTGACTCAACATAAGAGAGTCTGAGTGGCATAGATAACGTAATTCTCGAACTAGTGGAGAGTTTTTGCCTAGGGTAATCGATGAATAGATGTGTGACTCCATATTTGAAACATCTTAAGTCAACCTTCTCCCTATTTTCTTGTTCCTTTTTTGTTAGCTTTCAAGGATGCAGATAGGGAGCAACACAAAGTGAAGCAACATGCTTCCTCTCTCCATTCTTCTTATTATTCATTCCACACACACATACAACCTAAGGTCATAAAGACCATTCACACCAGAAGTAGAACCGACTTATTTAATGTACCTAACTGATTTAGCCAGACTAGCTGTGTCCAGCTCATGTCGGTCAAACACACATGTAAGAGCTTGATATTCTAACACTCCCCCTCAAGCTCAAGACAGCATATGTACTCCAAGCAGCTGTCTAAAACCACAGAACTTATCTTTACCCAAGGACTTGGTAAAGATATCCGCTACCTGTTCATCTGTCTTTACATGCATAAGATCAACTCGTCCTGCAAGAACCATCTCTCTGATGAAATGGTAGTGTACCTCTATGTGTTTCATCCTAGCATGATAGACTGGATTCATAGCCAGGAGTACACTACTCAGATTATCACATAGTAACTTCACTGGAGCATCTACCTGTATGTCTAAATCAGCCATAAGCTTGAGCAGCCATGAAATCTCACATGCTGCCAATGCAGCACCCCTGTACTCTGCCTCAGTACTTGACAAAGCAACTGTAGGCTGCTTCTTGCTGCTCCAGCTAATCATGCCGCTACCAAATCCAAATGCATATCCACTCGTAGATCTACAATCATATGAGCAACCTACCCAATCTGCATCCGTGTATCCAGTCAATATCAAGGGCTTATCTCTGACAAAGAACAGCCCATACTCTACAGTGGACTTAACATATCTCATAATGTGTCTAACTGCATCCAAGTGCGGCTTTCTAGGCTTCTGCATAAACTGGCTTATGAGCCCTACAGCATAGCTCAAGTCAGGCCTAGTGATGGTCAAGTAAATCAAGTTGCCAACCATCTGCCTGTACATAGTCACATCCTCTACTTCAGCCCCAGTGTTCATGTCTAGCTTGACATTCTGATCAAGAGGTATATCCAGCGGTTTGCATTCAGCCATGCCATACTTCTTCAGCATCTCTATGGCATAGTGCTTCTCCATCAGCCATAACCCATTGTAAGCTGGAATTACCTCAATGCCTAAGAAATACTTCAGTTCTCCCAGGTCTTTCATGTCAAATTCATATTTCAGCATCTTCATTACATGCTGTATGCCCAAGTCATCATCACGAATGATTATCAAATCATCAACATATATGACCAGCGCTACTAAACCACTGTCAGTCTTCTTTGTAAATAGGCTGTGATCAGCCTTGCCAACAACAAAACCCAATCTTTGCAAGTAGTTACTGATCCTAGCATGCCAAGCTCTCGGAGCCTGCTTCAGCCTGTACAATGCCTTTTTTAGCGTGCATACATAATGCTGAAAATCAGGGTGAACATATCCTTCCGGTTGAACCATATAAACATCCTCTGCTAGGTCACCGTTAAGAAATGCATTCTTAACATCCATCTACTGCAATTTCCAGCTTTTAGCAGCAGCTAAGGCAATCACAGTGCGAATGGTTGGCATCTTGGCAACATGGCTGAATGTTTCCTCATAATCAAGTCCATATTCTTGGGCATACCCCTTTGCGACCAGCCTAGCTTTGTATCTCTCCACACTGCCATCTGACTTGCATTTGATTTTGTAGACCCATTTGTAGCCAATGGTCTTTTTCCCTTCAGGCAGTGGCACTAAATCCCATGTCTTATTTTCAGCCAAGGCATTCATTTCTTCATCCATGGCTACACACCAATTCTCATCTTTCACTGCTTCAGCATATGTACCTAGTTCTTTGACCTCCATCACTTTTGTCATGTAAGCATAATGCTTTGCAAAGTAGCCACTGTATGTCAACCTGTCAACAGGGTATCTGACCCTCTGCGAGCGTCTAAGCTATGGTGTACTACTCGATTCCCCCCTCTCATGAGGCGGAATGTACTTGTTCTGCCTTGTGCCAGGCGTATAGATAGTCGGAATTCCAAGTTCGTTGTCTAGAGTATCACCAGACTCATAGCCAAAAGTCATTCTACCAGGTGTCATCATACCAGATGCATCCTCAATAACTTTTTATTTTCCTTTGCTGCCCAAGACATCATGTCTCCCCCTCACTGACATACTGGTGTCAGTGGTGGACGGTGAGCTCCTCAATCTCCCTGTCCATGGGGATACTATTTGACTACGAGGTCCTGTCATATCAGTGCTCTGCTATAAATAAACTATAGAGACATGAGTGGTAGGCATATCCGCTAGCTGATACATACCAAGAGCCCATCTCATCAAAGATAACATCCCTGCTTACCAAAGTCTCCCTGTTAGAGGGATCATAGCATTTGTATGCCTTCTTCTCCTGCGAATATCCAATGAAAACACACTTATGTGCTTTTGGATCCAGCTTCTTCCTTTTCTCATCTGGAATATACACCTAAGCAAGACAGCCAAAGACTTTCATCTAACTTACATCTGGCCTATATCCATACAGCTTCTCAAACGGTGTCATCTCATGAATACCTGCAGTGGGAGTCCTATTCAAAATGTATACGGCTGTCATAACAGCCTCTGCCCAATAATAAAGCAGCATATGATTTTCATTCATCATGGCCCTAGCAGCTTCTATCAGAACCCTATTCTTCCTTTCAGCTACTCCGTTCTGCTGCGGAGTGTAGCTGCAAGTGAGCTGCCTACGAATGCCATTTTCAGCCAAGAAATCATTAAATTCATTTGATACATACTCCCCACCACTATCAGATCTCAAGTAAGAGATATAGCATTCAAACTCCTTCTCAACTTGTGCTTTAAATTGTTGAAAAACAGCAAAGACCTCATCTTTTGTTTTCAATATGTAAAACCAGGTATAGCGACTGTAGTCGTCAATGAAAGATACATAATATCTGGAACCTCCCATAGATACATTATGAGCTGGCCCCCAAACATCAGAGTGCACTAACTGTAATGGACGTGTACTCTGTCTTACATGCCTGACAAACGGCAATCGTGACTGCTTACCGAACTGGCAAGCCTCGCATACATGACCAATATCTGAATATACGTCGAATGACAAAAAACGATGATAATGATTCACTCAATCACACATGCCTAACTATGATCATGTCCACATTCATCAATTACCAATGAGGGTTTTGATCATACCTGGAACCATCGAGGGCGAAGATACACAAATCTCTATTGCTCCTTTGGTGGCCTAATGCTCTCCCTGGACTTGTTGCTCTTTCTTTTGATATATTACAACTCAAATGAGCTTTTCCCTCTTTTTTCTTTCCTTTTAATGCTCTCTCTCGTTCTCCCCTTACTATATATTTTCCTTCCTAGGTATTCAAAATTATTTTCCCTTTCTTTCTCTATTCCGCTATTTCCTAGTTGTTATTATAGAGACTTATCTTTTTCCTCTTGTTTTACTATTTTCAAAACCTTAATATATCCTACTAATGTAAAACCACATACCACTAATCTAACTAATGCTCTTAAATCTTTCAATACCTAAACTATCAAGTAAACGAGATCGAATATCCTCTGACTCCCTCACTTCCTACCTAAACCAAGCAACACTACATTAGGGAATTTGGGAATTCTTATATAGTTTGGGAATTCTCAATATAGTTAATAACTGGTAACATTATCAAATCTTATCTCCTTAAACGTAGATTCTACCCTAATTACTATATAGGTTGTCTTTCCAAGTCCCACTTTGAAGCATGGATCAAGATTTAGCCATATGGTTAAATGTTTACCACTTATTTGAAAGTGGGACTTTGGAGCTTCCCAAATTATCTAATATGGTGTTAAGCACCATTTTGGAGACAAACTCCTACTTCATTTCTCGATTTGGAGCACGCAAGCACTCAAGCCTAAATTCATTTTTCCCACCTCCAAATGGAATCAAAATGTTGGCGCTCTTGTAAGCACACCACCAAGACCCACAGATCCCTTATTGCTTCAAGTCTTTCAAGCTGAGAGCTATGGCTACCTCTCACATAGCCGTACATACTCTCTCTCACAAAATTGTAGTAAGCTTACCTTTGAATCCAATTGAGTTGCCTTCTCCCGCACGAATCTGGCAATAGCACCACAATCCAAGATGCACTTTCAAGCAACCTCCATCTCTAAGCTCCAAGCTTCAAGCTCCATAGCCAGGCACACAAGAAAAGAGAAGAGAACAAGGATAAGATGAAGAGAGGAGAAGAAGAGCTTCTCCATGGTCCCTCACTCTCTCACACATTCTCTCTATCACACACGCACACACGCACACACACACACACACACTCACACACACACACACACACACACACACACTCTCTCTCTCTCTCTCTCTCTCATGCACAATAATGAAGTAAGAAGCAAGAAACAAGAAGAGAGCAAGTTTGGGAACACACCAAGAATGAGATTTTTCATTTACATTTTGACTTTTATACATGCCCTACCTCCTCCTTGGGTAGCCATTGGCCTTTGTCCATTCCTCCACTCTTTTTCCTCCTTCTTCCTATTAGTATAGCCTTAACCCATGTCTCTTACTCTTTACAACTTGCATGGGAGTGAGCTCGATGTCTTTTACAAAAAAAATTACAATACACCTGGTGCTTTTTTTGCAAAACATTAAGGTGCGCTTATTCTTGTGTGCCTCTCTCTTACATTTAGAATTTTTTCATGTGCTTTGTGTCTTCAAATTTTCATTAGTGCGTCTTTGTCCTCTGTCTTCCTCCTTGCCTTGGAACTGTCTTTCACTTCCAATTTTCTGCATTTTTCATCTTGGTCTTCCGAGGGTTAACAACTACTACTAACTTTCTTACCAAATCAATTCCTAACCTCTAAAACATGAGATTGCAATGCAAATCATTTGCACCCTCTAGGGAGGGAAACATAGTATGGATAGATGGATGAATGCATGATCATTATATAACCTTCGTTTATCAACTCATAGCTTATTTTTTTCAATTGTATTTTCTATTTTACAATAATCATGGAATCGTTTTGAGGGAGGATATTAGGATACAAGTGTAGCAAGCTAAGATTTGTTGTAAAAAGAGATAAGGATATGCAACATGTAGACAAAAGGATCCCATAATGATCCTCATTATAAATATCTCATATTTAAGAAAAAATGGCTCACTTATCCCATTCAATGTATCATGTATATATATAGCTACAAGTAATGAAATAAGCAACTATAGTTTATTCTACTTTCACTCTCTCTATCTTTCTTTGTACATTATGCACAATGTCTTCTCATATTCTTATCTTCCAGTCTATCATTTTTTATTCTTGATATTCTTAGATTGGGCTCTTATATCTATTTTTGAATGGTGATATGTGACAACTTAGTAATATGAAAAAAGTTAAAAATATTAAAGAGAGCCAAAAAAATCTTTTAAATACAATAAAAAAATGTGTGACCTAAAC
The DNA here is from genome assembly GCF_053477565.2 of Lygodium microphyllum. Taxonomy (NCBI): domain Eukaryota; kingdom Viridiplantae; phylum Streptophyta; class Polypodiopsida; order Schizaeales; family Lygodiaceae; genus Lygodium; species Lygodium microphyllum. The sequence continues at coordinate 158,234,378 of NC_141143.1, forward strand.
AACTCGATTACACTTACATCACTCCATCAAAACTTTGCTTGTATACTTAAAAGCAAAATAAGCAGAGGATACCCATCATTGAAAATATCATTTTTCATAGACAAACAATATCATTGAAAATATTTCAATCAAAATTTGATTATAAATCATGATTAGTGCATAACCAATTGTGCATTGATTATTTACCAATTGGTTTATGAACTCCCAACCCTTAATAGCTCATGGTCACTCATATCGCAAGTATCTATGCTATGCCTATCTTGCTTGCCTAGCCTATCATTGTCTTGTCAATCTCGTTGATCAATAACTCCTTAGCTCCACACTCTCCGCCCTCAGAAGCTTGTACATCAGTGGTCAACTTCTCAGCTTTTGTTCTCCAATGTCCAAAGCAAGTGAAACTCTCTCTCTCTCTCTCTCTCTCTCTCTCTCTCTCTCTCTCTCTCTCTACTCTCCCTCTCTCTTTTTTCCAAAACTTATTTTGTTTTACTGCCTTCCTCCACCTTTTATTCTCTCTCTCTCCCTCTATTAACTAAAAATTAATCATTTTATCCCACTCTCTCCCTTTCCATCTTCCTCCCCTCCCCTCTCTCTCTTTCCACCAGCCTTTCCCTCTTTCATTACTTCCAAATCCTCTCTCTCTCTCTCTCTCTCTCTCTCTCTCTCTAAATTTCTCTATTTACCTCCATCTTTCCCTTCTCTCTTTCTAAGTTCTCTCTTCTTCTTCTCTCTCTCTCTCTCTCATTCTTTCTTTTTTAATTAACAAAAATTTCATAATTTTCTCTCTCCGTCTCCTCTCTTTAGTTGTCTCCATGCATCTTCATCTCCTTTCCCCTCTCTCTCTTTCTCTCTCCTCTACCTTTCATTCTCTCTCCCTTGTTCTCTCTCTCTCTCTCTCTCTCTCTCTCCATTTCCATCTCCTTTCCCTTCTCTCTTTCTCTCCCCCTCCCTCTCTCTTTCCTTTTTAATCAACAACATTTAATAACTTTCTCTCTCCATGTCCTTTTTCCTCTCTTTCTCTTCCTCCATGCATCTTCATCTCATTTTCTGTCTCTTGGTTTCTCTTCATCTCTCTTTTTCTCTCATTTACCTTTCATTCTCTCCTCCTCGTCCCTTTTTTATGTACAAAAATTTAATATTTCTCTCTATATATTTCTATCTCCCTCTCTCTCTCTTCTCTCTCCATCTTGAGATTCTCCTTTCCCCTCTCTTTCCCTTCCTCTCTCACAAGCATAATGCACAAAGAAAACAAAGAAACTATAAAATAAATTGTTTATTTCTCACTTCTTTACATTCCTTTCATAGCTCTCTTTCTCTTAAATCCATCTCCATATCCTTTTCCCTCTTTCTCCTCCTATCTCTCTTAACTATAATGCATAAACTGAAATGAAGAAATAAGAGAGAAAAAGGCTCACCTCAACGATTGAAGAAGCACTCCTTGTTGGTGGTCTTCTTCTTCTTCTCCTCCTCCTTCATAGTATTTCTTATCCTTTTCTTCTTCTTCTCTGTTGTTGGGGTCATCGTCTTCTTTTTCTTGGATGGCTTCCTCTCTCTCTCTCTCTCTCTCTCTCTCTCTCTCTCAACCTTCCTTGCTTTTTCTCTCACCCTCTTTCTCTGTTTCTTCACACTCACTTATTCGGACTACAAATGTTGTGATGTATGTTTAGTGCTTTTTTACTCCATAGTTAGGTATCTCTATTTTCTATCAAAATGCACATCAAAATGCCCATTGGAATGTGCATCAGAAAGCATTCAAATGCCCACTTTTTACTCCATATGTCTAGTGTAGGAAAGCGTGTTGGTACGACTATCACTATACATATGGATATATAGCAGCACATATAGTGACAATTATACTAACATGTATAGTGATGGATATAGCCACACCGAAGAAAAAAACATCGCTATGGTCTACCGATATGTCCTCATTCCCTTGTAGTGTAAGTAGTTTGGTATTTTTTCTATTTTCAAGAGGTTTTATTTTACTAAATTATTGACATATGATTGCTTTCAATTCTCATTGGAGCTTGATTGCAATAGATTGCGTTGATAAGCAATGTTTCTTCCATCAATTCTTTGAAAAAAATCCATGAAAATGCTAAGATATAAGTTAAATGATCCAAGGTTTCCTTGAGCATTTGAGCTTTTATTTGTTGTAAGTAGTAAAAAATTATTATTATTTAATAAAGAGGTACAAAAAAATGATTGAAGTGCTACAAAAGATACATTCTATGACTTTCATTCTTCTTGTATGTATATTTGATTCCACTTTTTGAATATAAAAAAGAATGCTAGATTTATGTAGATATCAAAGAGGAGAGAAAAATATATATAGTGTAAAAATATTGAAAAACAATATCTCTTTACTTTCAATATAAATAGAAGTTTGTATATTGTATCAAATCTATGTTTGTTTTCTTCACATTTTATGTACATGAAATCTCACAAGGCAATATACAAAGCTATTTCTCTTTACGATGACTTTTCGTAGGAGGAGAAACATCCTTTTTAGGAGTTCTTTTATCTTTCTTTGATTCTTTGGTTGCCTTAGGTATTGAGAGCATGCCTTCACTTTACAATTGCAGGCATATCTCCTTCCTTGTCTACTTCCACACTCTTTGTGGCTTGCTTGTCTTCGTAATCTTCTTATTTGCCAATTGATGATTATATACTTAAAAGGCTTTACTCATACATATTGAACATGCTCACTATTGCAACAATCCATTGAAGAATTGACACAGATTTGAAAGAAAAGAGTGTTAGTTTAATTTTAATTTACAATGGAGTCTCTTTTGAGTGAAACTCTATCTTAAAGCTAACCATGTTCCACATTACCTTTATAAGTTTGTAATCATTAAGATAAATAAACTTAAACAATCTTTTGATATTTTCAATTACCCTCAAATGACCACAAGAATGGCTATCATCTTGGATGAGGATTCTACAACCAACAACACAAAGAAAAATTATGCAACTTGATTATGGTAGTTTATGGAATCAACTATTTAGATATATTTTGATCAAAACCTTACCACAACCTGTTTATACTCCTAGTATATAGTATTTGATGTAGGAATGTATATGTTTGTTGTTAAGTTGAAATCTAAATGAAATGATTTTTATTCTATAAATCCATCCTCACTTGATATAGTGTACATATTGAACTAATATTTAGAATCCTAATAATATCCTCATTGAATCAAACATCAAGATCTACTATAGGATATTTGCTAAAATCCTCAAGATTCTAGTCCAAAGCAACTAGATTGTTACCAACATAATGCCATCTACCATAATAAAATCTTAGGATAAAAGTTTGAGTAGCAAATATATCTTTACAAGCAACAAAGTCTTAATCTATCTTACACATTATCTTACATTGTATCTTGGTATCCGATCTCTCATTGATAAATTGTAAGGCATTATCATGCCAATATCTTGATTGTTAGCCTTCTATCCTAGTATCCCATCCCTCATTGATAAATTATAAGGCATTATTGATAAAGTGTAAGGCATGATCATATGCTAGTCTCTTGATTATTAGCCTTCTATCCTAGTATTCCATCCCTCATTGGTAAATGGTAACACATGATCATATGCTAGTCTCTATTGATAGCGTGGCCTTTGATATTTTTATCTCAACATTGAAAGAAATAAAAAAATACATTAATACGAATAAACAAAGTAATCTTGCTTAGCCTACTTGTTGAGAGATTAGATTTTAATACTCTTTGAGTCTCAGAAGACATTTTATATCTATAGCTCTCACTATTAGTTCAACTTAGCAAAGACAACTCAAGGCTTGTAATATTTGACAAAGGAAGAAGGGATATTTATTTCCATTGGCCAAACTACATTGGGTCAGTATGAGAATGGTCACAAAAAACATTCCATTTTGCATGAGCTATGTTTTTCTCCTACCTTTCTGCATTTATTTTTCAATCAAACCATGTACAATATTAATAGCATCAATAATAAGACTTGATTAGCTATCATCTTTTAAGATTACAAGAATAGATATCTACAAATAAAAGTAAAATTTATCATAAATACCAATTTTAATTTGAAAAAACATTAAGAATGGAATGCTTACAATTTGATCTATATAATGGAAGATTGAAAATTCCAAGTTTTAAATGTAACTCTCTATGCATAAACACATGTTGTATAAAATCTCTTTTATGCTATTTTTGTTTGCTCCAATTCTAAAATCTTTAATTGTACCCTCCTAATCATAGATGAAAGATATCTCACATCTCTATCTTTTCCTACATTTTGCTCACTGCACGGTAATCTAGCTATCTTTACTAATAACAATAGGAATCCATCTTCAATTTTCTTGGAGTGAATTAAATACAAATATGGATGTAAATTTAGAGCTTGGGTGCCTCATTGAAGGCCAAATTTCCATATCCATGGCAAATAGAGGGGAAAGAGAGAAATAAGCTACCACAAAGGACAAAAATAGATGAAAAGAATAAGATAAAGAAGAGGAAAAAGGTGAATACTAAGCTTTTTGGTAATTTAAACTTACATACAATTATCATTATCATACAATCCCACATATGTTATTAATATAAAGTGGCCCATACCCTATGTCATCAATATAATGGATGTCATAATCACAATTATGAGATGTTAAAAATAGATATTCATAATAAAAATTTATAGTGATATTATATTCATATATTTTTACAAAATAATTTTTTACTTGTTTTTCAATTAAACTTTAGTTTTAAAGGCTTTTCTCACATTATCTAGAGCACTCTCTCTCTACATCCTAAAACTCATTTTCGAGACCTCAAAACTCGTCTAATGAGAAGAAAAGAAAGAGCTCATTATGAAAACTAAGATGGAAAGAGAAATAGTCTATACTATCTTCAAACAAGAGAGGACCAAATTGCCATTTTTTTATTATTCATATACATATAAAATATCAAAGTAGACCCTTCAAAATTTTAAAAGATTGTGAAAACACTCACTCTTTCATTTAATCAATATATGCAAAGAGGTTAGAAATAGAAACTATACTTGCACCCAAACTTTTAGTAGGGCTGGCTAATATGGAAAAGAAGTCATTTTTTCACAATAGTTTAGAGAAATGTGGAATTTGATCTGGGTGATGAACCTACCAATATGAGGTTCCAAGTCATGAACATAAGTGCTACGAGTACCTTCTAAGGATGGACTAGCAAATCCCTAATGATAGCTATATCCATTGCCGAAACGGCCAAGGCTCATTCTAAAATCTGAAGGAAAATCAAGTTACTAAATATGGTGAAGTTGTTAAGTGAGCTTCAGTCTTATTTCAAAAGAAGAAGGGTAGTACTCTCCATTTGTATATAGATTACTATGGGCTTAACTAGGTGATAGTCAAAAATATATATCCAATTCCTAGGATCAATGAGCTTCTAAAAATTTGACAAGCTGCTACCAAATTAGGATGAAAGAAGAAGATATTCCAAAGATTGCTATCAATACAAGGTATGGGCATTATCAATTTATTATAATATCATTTAATTTTACTAATATCCAAACTACTTTCAATAGGCTAGTGCAAGACATGTTTAGGCCTTACCTTGTGAGGAGTTCACTATTCCACAGAAGAAGGAGACCATGAAGGACAACTTAGAATTGTGCTTGAAATATTAAGAATGCACAAGCTCTATGCTAAGAAAAGTAAGGGTACATTATTTAAGAAGCAGATAGAGTATCACACATGTATAATGTCAAGATAGGAAGAAGTAGACCTAGCCAAGTTCATTTATGTGTAGGAATGGCCACCTCCAAAATCCATTAAGGAAGTATGAAGCTTTTTGGGCTTAATTAGATGGCATATAGTTTTTATCAAGTATTATGCCTTGATATCTACACCCTCATTGATTTTCTCAAGAAGAAAACTCATATTATGTGGACCCTAATTGAGCAATCTAGCTTTGAGAAGTCCAAACAAAGTTTGGTGCAAGTCCAAGGAGAACTAAGTATTGCAATTATTGTGCTCAAAAGAGAACTCATGCTCTTGAATAGGATTGTGTTCGTGTGATCAAGGAGTCCTTCATGTGCTCAAGTTGTGAAGAGAGTGTGTGCTCGACTAGACCCTTGTGCTTGATTAACACCTATATGCTTGATCAACTTTGATCATTCATGCTTGAATCCATGCTAACCACATGCTCAATCCATGTTAATCATATGTACTCAACCCATATGTACTCAACCTTGCGGTATTCAACTTGTCCATCATGTGCTCAATCTCATACATACCATGCACTCGACTAAGATATTCCACATTCTTGATTAGAAGGATGTCAAACCATTTGATTCTACATACAGAGTAAACATGGCTAATAGTCAACACTATGACTATGATCACAACTACGATCACGACCATGACCACAACCATGACTACGATGATGACTACGACTACGACTATGACTACGACCACGACCACGACCACGACCACGACCACGACCAGACTAGACTATGACTACGATGACCACGACGACCACGATGACTACGACTACGACTATGACCACGACCACGACCACGACTACCACTACCACTACCACTACCAATATAATAAACAAGAAAAGAAGAAAAAACAACAACAACAACTACTACTAGCACAATAAAAAGAAAAGAAGAAAAAACTATTACTACTACTACTACCACACCAAAAAACAAGAAAACTAAACAACAATAAACAAGAAAAGAAAAGAAAAACTACTACAACAAACAAGAAAACAAAAACCTCTCCCTCCTTCTCTCTCTCCCTCCCTCTCCCTCTCCCTCTCCCTCTCTTTCTCTCTTTCCCTATTATGTTTAATGTTTTCTCCCTCTCTCTCTTGTTTTTCTTTCCTTTTCTCTCTTCCTCTCCCTCCCTCTCCCTCTCCCTCTCCCTCTCTTTCTCTCTTTCTCTATTATGTTTAATGTTTTTTTAATTATCTCCTCTCCCTCTCTCATTTCCTTTTCTCTTTTCCTCTCCCTCTCTTTCTCTCTTTCCCTATTAGGTTTAATGTTTTTTCTCTCTTTTTCTCTCTCCTCTCCCTCTCTCATTTCCTCTCTCATTCTCTCCCTCTCTCATTTCCTCTCCCTCCATCACCCTCAACCTCACCCTCTCTTTCTCTCTTTCCCTATTATGTTTAATGTTTTTTCTCTCTTTTTATCTCTCCTCTCCCTCTCTCATTTTCTTTTCTCTCTTCCTCTCCCTCTCTCATTTCCTCTCCCTCCCTCACCCTCACCCTCTCTTTCTCTCTTTCCCTATTATGTTTAATGTTTTTTTCTTTCATTTCCTTTTCTCTCTTCCTCTCCCTCTCTCATTTCCTCTTCCTCCCTCACCCTCACCCTCTCTTTCTCTCTTTCCCTATTATGTTTAATGTTTTTTCTCTCTCTTTTCCCTCTCTCATTTCCTTTTCTCTCTTCCTCTCCCTCTCTTTCCCTCTCTTTCTCTCTTTCCTTATTAGGTTTAATGTTTTTTCTCTCTCCTCTTCCTCTCTCATTTCCTCTCCCTCCCTCTCACCCTCACCCTCACCCTCTCCCTCTCTTTCTCTCTTTCCCTATTATGTTTAATGTTTTTTCTATCTCCTCTCCCTCTCTCATTTTCTTTTCTCTCTTCCTCTCCCTCTCTCATTTCCTCTCCCTCCCTCACCCTCTCCCTCTACCTCTCTTTCTCTCTTTCCCTATTAGGTTTAATATTTTTTCTCTCTTTTTCTCTCTCCTCTCCCTCTCTCATTCCTTTTCTCTCTTTCTCTCTCTCTCTCATTTCCTCTCCCTCCCCCTCTCTCTCTCCCTCTCTTTCTCTCTCCCTCCCTCTCCCTCTCCCTCTCCCTCTCTTTCTCTCTCATCTCCTCTCCCTCTCTTAATACACATGAATTATACCAAAAACAAGTAAGAGAGAGAGAGAAAACACAAAAGTAAATCAAGAATGGACAATACACTCACCGTAAAGGCTCGAAGAAGGGTTTGGCGGCTCCTCTTCGCGACCGCGGCTCCTCTTCGCCCTCCACACACCTCCTCCTCTTCTTCGCAAACGACGGCGGCGACAGTGAGAAGCCTTCTTTCTCCCTCTTTCTCTCTTTCTCTCCCTCTCCCTCTCAAATGCAAGATGTTCGCTCTCCCTTTCGTTGTCCCTTTCACTCTCTCTTTCGTGTATGTATGCAAAATAATGCGCTTGGGCTTCGGCCCGCGTTTTTTTCGTGTGAGTACCATCACTATTTGCATCGCAAATGCGATACTAATAGCGACGCCATTATTTTACGTCGCAAATCGCCGTCGCTATACCTCCATATCCTTGTAGTGGCATCATGGGATATGCCTTAAAGGCATATTGGGATTATTTCAAACCTCATAAAAAGGTCTCCTCCTCCTCCTCATTGCCATTTCTATGTGTGTGTGTGTGTGTGATGCGTACACGCATGCATGCATGCGTGTGTGCAGGTATGTGTGTGCACACATATGTGTGTGGTAGGGGAGGGAAAGGAAACAACTTGGGAAAGCATTGTTTGAATTAGTAAGTGATTGTATGTGCTATTAAGAAAGGAGACATAAAGTTGTTGATAGGATTGATGCAGATGCCATTGATAGGTTTGACTCAAGCCTCTTGCTCAACCATCATCTCTGGCACACTTATTGTAGGTGATGGAATGCTTGAGCCAATCCACCACTTGGAAGGTACTACCCAATCTATATTGTCAATACCAGAGGAGACAGACATCCTTGCAAACCTACCTACAATCTTGGACCTGAGATGGAGGCAATGATCGATGCATTGATTCCCATGGATGTTGAGACTTCTGATCCGCTTAGAGAGAAAGCATCCATACCATTATATGATGGGTGCCGAGTATCTCGCCTGAAGACACTGCTTGCACTCCTAAGTGTGCAAGCAAAATATAGGTGGAGCGATGCGAGTGTGATCAAGTTGTTCAGATATCTTGTATGTACGCTTCGTTGATTTCTTTTCGGCACTATCATTAAAAACATTTGTGCTTTTTCAAGGTGTTTTATGATTTTTTAAAGGTTACTGAAATATCATATATTACCACCTGCAAATACCATGCCTAAGTCTCGTAATGATGCACGACATGTTTTACGAAAGCTTAGCATGGACTACAACAACATCCATGCATGTATCAACGATTGCATACTGTTTTGAGGAGAATTCGAGACTATGGAGACATGCCCAAAGTGTGGTGCTCACAGGTATCGACAGGACTTGCAATGGCAAACCATCCCTCAAAAAGTGATTAGACACTTTCCGCATATCCCCCGCATAAACCACATGTTTCATACATCCGGCATGGCGAGCTTAACAACGTGGCATGCGCAAAATAGGTCCACAGACAGAGTTCAACGAATATTAGCGGATTCATGTGCATGGAGCCACATTGACTCTACCTTCCCAGGCTTTGCCCGAGAGCCAAGGAATTTTCAGCTCGGTCTTGCAATGGATGGCGTGAACCCATTCGGTCTATGCTCAACTTCTTACAGTATGTGGCCTATAGTCCTTGTCAACTACAATATCCCTCCGTGGCTTTCTATGAAGAAAGAACATCTCATCCTTAGCTTACTCGTCCGTGGCCGCTACAAAGTCAAAAATATGGACGTGTATCTTCGTTCATTAGTCGATGAGCTTAAGATTCTGTGGGAGGAGGGGATCACCATGCAAGATATGAGCAAGTGCGAGGGTCGACGGTCCGCCAATATTCGAGCTATTCTCATTTGGACAATGCATGACTTTCCGGGATTCAAAGAGTGCTCAGGTAAATAGGCTTCTGTTCTCGTTGGTAATATCTATCATAGCTCATTCAAGTTTGTATTCACTAATTAGAGGTGTTAGAATAGATCTGGTTACCTTAGGTTATCATGCATGTCCATTGTGCGGGCCACAGTTAGACTCTCGAAGGTCACAAACCATGAAGAAGATGGTATATCATGGATACGCCGCTTTCTTGCCAGAGGGTCATGAACTCAGGGAAGGTTTTCTTGGATGACCTCCAACATGTATGAATGCCGCAAGATAGTACGAATTGAAAATTGTCCATGCGGAGTCACATCCAAACGGAATGTGACGGTTCTCAGTTTTCTACGAGTTGCCATATTGGACCCACTTACAGATCAACCACTTGTTGGATCCCATGCATATATTCAAGAACGTGGGCAGCTTGCTATGGGACCACATCATAGGAAAGAGAGACACTATAGGGGCACGAATGGATTTGAAGGAGGTAGGTAAGATGGAGGTGCTTTGGCCACAGTCGAGTGCTGATGGTCACATGCAGCTACCTCGCGCTCCTTGGGTTTTGTTCACTAAAGAAGAGCGCATTGTGAAGCAAATAGTCAAGTCTAACCACACTCCAATGGGTATGATGCGTTCTCTCAGGTCTGCGTTTTCTAAAGATGACCAATTATCAGGGCTAAAATCCCATGATTGGCATAATATATGTTAGGTTTATACTACGAATGGATTGTAATTGGCGTGCGCATTTTGCTATTTGGATTGTAGTCATTGTTCATAATGCTTTCTCATTTGTGGCAGTTTGTACTACCGATCGCGATCGCAGGATGCCTTACTCCAGAAATACGCAGGACCATTTACAGGTTTTCGAATTTAGTGCAATGGATCTCACAGAAGGAGATTAAGATGTCCTCTATTGAATCTGCGAGGCAGGGAGCAGTGGAGATGCTCACGATACAAATCCACCTTCTTGTGCATCTTGTAGATGATTAAGTGGAGATTGCTGGACCTATCCATACGCGATGGGTGTTCTTCTTGGAGCACTTCATGAAAACCCTGAAAGGCTTTGTGTAACAACGAGCTCGGACAGAAGATAGCATGACTGAAGGTTGGTTGGTGTCTGATGTGCTAGTACATATTTCACAATGGCTATCAATGGTGGATACAGACAACAATATGCTATGGTCGCTGAAGGACGATGATAGACTAACTAGAGATGTGGTGGTTGGAAATGGGGTAGAAAAAAGAATGGATGCTGGAATGGAGGAGAAGGTGAATCACTTTTGTATGTTGCACCATGCCTTTATGGAGATGTGGCTCGCCAAGTACCAACAAGCTAGGCAAGATCGAGAGGAAGAGCGATTTGAATTTTGACATAGTACATGTCATCGAGGAAAATTCTCGAGGAGATATAGTCCAAAGGTGATGATGTGTTTAGGATTTGTCGTATCTATATTTTATATGCGACAACTAATTTGAGTGTTTCAATGTACAGTACAAAATATAGTGTAGCGTGGTCACACGGACGGCATTTTCATGTGGAGTGTATTGACAAAATGCGCTCCACAATAGATTGTGGTATCATGGCAAGGTTCGAGCAAAAGATCCAATGACAAGCAATGGATCCAAACACGGTTATAGATGAGATGGAGTATTTTGGGAACTTGCAAAGTATTGTTACGGTGGATTACGGTAGCTTCTCCATGATACTATTCGATGTGCAGTGGTTCAAACTGGTACTTGAAGGAGCTGGAGCAACAATTCAATGATGTCCGTCTAGATTTCTCGAAATAGATTTTTAAAAAAAGGACGGATTTGCGCGACACCTTTGTGTTGCTGGCCCATTGTGAACAGGTGCATGAACTCATTTGTTTGTTAATTTTATTACGACATGGTACATGTCACAATAGTTTAATCTCTCTTGTACATGTTTGTGAACAAGTAATCTTCTATCCAAACCCCCGACAACCTCGATGGTGGTATGTTATACCTTCAGCTCCCCGAAGTGCGAGAGTATATGATCAAAGCGATGTTCCGAGCATAGATGAGGACAGTATGCAACTAGAGGGGTCGATATTGCAAGGGGTGGAGGTCACCGAAAGCTTGGAGCATGTAGAGGAGCCAACATCGGGTAACAATGATCGAAATACAAGAGTCCAAGAATTCTTTGAGAACAAGGTGGACTCATCCTTTTGTGGTGACATGTCTATCAACCTTCTAGTGTATGCGGAGTTGTGTCAGGAGATTGACATGGGAGTATAGGATACTTTATACTTGGAGCATCCACTTACTCAATTCGTTGACTAATCGCTTATAAGGGTAAATAAGATATACATTTTAAGTGAGATCATTTTTTTAGGATTTATATTACCACGCTTTGTATGATTTAAATTGATTATGCTAACATCATTTTTGTATGTGTAGGTGACCTTTGTGGATACTTAAATCATCAAGATGAGTCGAGGGATGAGTGATGAGGAGTTGCAGGATATCTTCATGCACATGTCTCCAGATGAGATAGAGAGATTTAGAGACATGGCGGACTAGGAGCTGTCTCGGACATCGTCAGGCCCCTCTATTAGATCTACTTCGGCGCGATCAGATGCTTCGGCTTCGAGTAGACGAGGTCGACACTCCAGACTTGGGCCAGAGGGAGGGAGTGCTTCAGGGTCAAGGGGATGCTGCAGAGATACGGAGACAGTGAACTTGCGGTCGGCATGAGATACAGGTGCTACTCCTCACTCTCGTGGCAGCTCCAAAGAGCGTGGCTCAGGTGGTTGTTGTGGAGGCACGGACGCGGTGTCTCAGTCTCGTCATTCTGTTGGAGTTACATCACCTCCAGGATTTGCCACACCTATGGGAATGTCTACTCCAGTTACTCCGGCTTTTGCTCAGTCGTCCGCAGGTGGCACCCCTATGGGTGCTACACCGATAGATACTACCCCGGTCGGTACACGAGATGTAGAAGGGTCTCCTGGATATGCCCATGAGCGTGGTCGCAGGTGGGAGAGGACCCATCTTAGGCATACCCTAGAGGGGTATGCTTATCTTGTCGATGATAGATCAGGAGCCATCATCATGAATGATGAGGGGAGGAGGGTGATGGCTTGCATGAGAGAGTTGTGCCAACAAGTTTTTCGGTACAACGTCTTAGATCATTGGAAAAACATACCGGAGGGGAGCAAGGACTACATAGTAGCATCCTTGCATAACGAGTTTCCGGTTCCAGCCACAGCAAATAGGTTTTCTACGGGCTGGATGATGGAGTGCATACGTGCATATATGTCACACAGACGATCAGATGCATGCAAGGCACTCAAGATTGGGGCTGCAAAGCCCAAGTGGATAGATGCAGACGACTGGCGCTGACTGAGGGAGACGGCTACAGATTCTCTAGGACATTGGATTCAGCAGTGCGAGGTGACGAGGGCACGACTAGAGGCCAAAGTGGTCCATCATCTTAGGAGTGATAGCCACAAGACATATTTGGAGGACTTTGTAAGTTTTTCTTTTGTTTTGCTTGCTTTTTTTTTTTTGCAATATCCTTTGTACTGACAATCATGTTTCTAATGGTTAGTATTTTATTTTCTTTGCAACACTCCAATACAAATTGCGATCCAACCAGCCTTGAGACTCGATATGCAGAGAGGCATGGTCTCACTGCATTGATCGACCAATTGTATAGATGTGACAGCCCTGTAAGTCACTCATCTTTCTTGTCCGTAGTTATCACGTTTAATTAGAATGCATTATTGTATGGTGGATTGATGTGTAGTTGTTTCTTTTTTTGCAGAGTCTGTTCGATCCTCCTTTGTGGCGGGACGAGCTTTCGGATGGCGAGGATGTATAGCTCGCCCTTGGATCCCTGGAGCTCACACACCCTTCTTTTTTGGCCGCCTGATCTGTGTAGACATTTTCTATGTATGTAGTAGTGATATCTTGCCATGATTGTACCAATCGCTTTCATTATGCGATCATGTATTTATTTCATGCATCAGTGTTATGATTTAAGTACACTTTGTCTTTATCTACACGAATATTGTACACAGTGCAGAAACTATTTTGTATGGCCCAAATAAAGCACATAATGCTATATGTGGCAGGGCAGCTTGTTGCCTTACCACAAATTTTTTTTCCCTGTTACCGTCGCTATTAGCATCGCAAATTTACTTGCACGCATCATTATTGGTGTCATTATTAGTGTCGGAAAGCGTCGTTATTTGCATCTGTAATGCTGATACTGACGCAAATAGCGACGTTAATATCGACTGTTCTATGGCGTTGCCAATAATGACGCTTTTTGCGACGATGGGGAAAATTTTCTTTATTTACATTTTCGTCGTTCTTAACGTCGGTATAAGGCCTATATCTTGTAGTGTGCCTTTGGGGGAGAGAGAGAGAGAAAGAGAGAGAGAGAGAGAGAGAGAGAGAGGAGGGGAGGGGAGGGGAGGGGAGTCAAATTTTCACTCTATGATTTTAAAACATATACATGCGTTATTTTGTGTAAAAGTTTATTTGTACTTTTAAAGCATATTATAAGTGCAAATACAAAGAGACAAAAGATTGTTGTAATCTGAGTTCTCTCCGTAGTATTCCAAAGATATATTGAAGAGTTTCTTGCTTATAGTGCATACAAGCACTCCTTGCAATTTAAATGGTACCTTAAACTTCTTTCAATTGCATATTCAAACACACACATACATAGAGGATGAAGAACAAAAGAAATAACACACAAAAACCAAAGGATTATGCAAAAAGATAAAGACTAAAGATGTGGACAAATTAAATCTAAAAGGCAAAAACAAAATAGAACTTTGACAACATACTTTATGTTGAAACCTAAGTTTAATAGAATAGGGCTATTTAAAGTGAAAGGAAAGGGAAGAGAGAGAATAATTTCAAGCCTAATGCATTTCCAATGTTGGGAGAACATTGAGCAACCAAGAAGGTGAAATTCTCATCATTATTTATTTTTTATGTGATTAAGGAATCAATGAAATCCTTACACTACCTGTTTGGTCTCATTTTTTGCCTTAACACTAATTGTTGTGGATATTAGAGCCACTCAAATCACTGCACTATATCTTTGTATAAGCAATTTACATGTATTTGAAACGCACTAACCCTCACACTATCTAAAATACAACTCTATCTTGAAGCAAACATAAATTCATAAATATCAATTCCTTAGTTAAACAACATAAAGTTTCCACTATGACACGACATTGTAGAATATTCCAATTACTAAGAAATAGTAATAGTAAATTATATAATATACAACATACACAAATAGGGCAATAAATACTATCTTTCTATATGGACCACCATTACTACTAATAGTTGCACTAATTATAGCTCTAGAAACAATACTAGCAAAATACTACATCAACAAGAGTACATGTTTATAGGTGACTTTAACATATAAAACAAACCTTAAGCAAAACAAATTCAAGATCACTTTTACCAAGTGAATGCAAAACATTTAAATGTCAATAAACCAACAAATGTGTACCAAACCATTATAGAGTATATAAGGACAAATGTGCCACCTTAGAATGCAAAACAAGAAATCACATTTTGCCACTCAAGTACACATTTCATAAACTTGAGATAAGTGCACCCATTTCAAACAAGTGATACTACGATCCATTTCAAACAGGTGTGTGACACTTATCATGACTTGTTTGAATTACGCCGTGATATCACTTGTTTGGATAGGGTCGCACACTTCTCACTCTTGCTTGTGCAGGGTGTACTATTAATTTCAAAACTACGCCTTGTCAATAGCACAATCAATTACCATCTCTCTCTCTTTCTCTCTCTCTCTCTCTATATATATATATAGAGAGGGAGAGAGAGAGTAATCTATTTATTTATTATATATAATCGTGGAATCTGGATATTTTAGAATACCACGTGGAGTGTCCTGCGCGAGTTGAGAGCGGTAAGCATCGTGCAACTTAATGAATGTGTGTAGTAGGCCGATAAAATTTTGACTTGGAAGCTGCTGGGTAAAAGTACTGGGTGTGTATTGACAGCCTCATCATCATCATTATCACCAATGTCAACCCACGTTCACTCTCAGCAGCTGCCAGCAGTAGCAGCACGCTGCACCAGCTGCCAGCACTTGTGATCTTACGAGTTACGGTGCTCACTGTGATCGTCTAGTCACTGTGAGATCGGATCATCAGAGCTCTATTATGATGTTTGTCTGTATGCTCAGATCAGAGTAGCAAAAGCTGCAGCTGCAGAAAGCTTGCTTCTTGCAGCAGAGTGGAGAAACTGGAGAATCGAGATGTCCTCCAGGCTCTCTGTCTCTCTCTCCCTGTCCCTCATATGCATCCTCCGAACTGCAGGCCGCACCCATGCATGCTGCATGCCCATCGCTCTGCATCTTCAATTTCCTCATAAGAATCTCTCTGGTGGGTTGTACAAACAAGCAGTTTTAAGCTGCTGCTGCAGCGACGTGCGCCCTTTCGCGAGCTCAAGTCAAGTCCATCATTTACTACTGCCATAACAGCCCTGCGTGAATGTCACGTGCTCCGTTTATTCCTTAATCGGGGAAAAAAGCTGTTGCCATCTGATTGATATCCAGATTCCAAACCTCTGCGCAGTGCGTGTCCCCTCGTAAAACAGAGGTAAAACCCTCGCTTGTCACCAACCGATTGTTACATGGATTTCGTCGTATCAGTTGACAGTATGTGTGTGTGTGCGCGCTCACACACCTCTCTCAACTTTTAACCAAAGCTGACATTTCTTTTGCTTGAAGTTGAGTGCCGAGTGCGAATACCATCACATTGAATTCCATAACTGGATGCTCTTCACGAAGCGGTAAAAAAAGAAGAGCGATATTAGCGGTATATACCTACCAAAAAGCCTAGAATTGAATAGTTTACTCTCTGCTAGGAGTTTTGATATTACACATTCGTTGCAATCTTAAGACTAGACACTCAATGCCATGAAGATCAATCTACTCTACATACTATAAAATCTCTCTTTCCAAAGCACCAAAAGCTTTCTCAAGCCTAAGGAAGCTCTCACTTTCTTTTATAAAATTTATTTGCAAGAGTGGCAATATAGAAAAAAATATAAATTCTCATCATTAATTAACCATTCACTTCCATTGGCCAAGGAGACATCTAAGAATCTCTCTCTCTCTCTCTCTCTCTATATATATATATATATATAACATTAAGTTGTATTAATAAAAGTAGAATTTACAAAAGTGGACTAGTGTACAGGAGATCTAGTGTGATAAAGTTTATCCCATATCGGTAAAATGACTACGTTGCTTGTTACTATGACATTTTCCTCATTGTGCCTTTCTTAGTCTTTGATTCTAAAGTGTTGAAGGGCTTCTTGTCTCATCTTGCCAAGTGCTTCCTCCCATGTGGATTCAAATAGCTCTTGAAACATGGATTGTCTAATTTCCATTTGTCACCTTCTTTGTTGGTGAACAATAAATTTCGTTATCTCCAAATCTTCTATTTTCTCCTTTTCTTGAGTTCTTCTTTTCCATTTTATTCTGTTTTTGATATTTGCCAATATCCTTCTCTATATTTTTCTTCACAGTAACCTACCACAAGAAAGAAGCATTAAAATCATAAATTGGATCTACATTATTTTCTTTAAAAATAACGTTATTTTTGCTCAGCTAGATATTCCAAAGGAAAGTGTCCCGTACCAATACCAAACAACATGCTAGAGACCATAGATCTCCCCGAGAAGCACTTCTTGCCACATAAGTGCAGAGGGATTGAATGGGGCTATCAGGACATGTAACATGTTTAATATATTAGCATTAGCTTGAGAAGTAATAAACAAGCTTACATGATTACATATGTGTTGCTTTGTTTTCTTACTCTCAGTATTAGCTTCTTGATTCGAGGGCTTCATTTCATGTTACCTCGCATCATCATTGCTTTTATATCTACTATACTATTACAAGTTCAGTTTAACAACGAGATGGCACTACTACATTGGATATTGTTGGCATAGGTAATGTCCTGGCTTTGACAAAAATCCTTATCTCCGTGGGACAATTAGATAATGGCAAGTACCATGTCTCTTCTAGTGATTCTGTATGGAAGATTACCCGTGGTAGTCTTATTTTTACTAGAAGTGCTAAGGTTGATAGGCTATACACTTTGCTTGGATTTGGATCTATCAATCATGTTTTGATCTTTCTCATATATCTCTTTCGCATCACCGTCTTGGACATATGTCTGTTGAAGGAATGAATGGGTTCACTCATTTGCAATATTTGCCTTCTCTTGACTACTCATGTTTTGACTCTTATGTCATTGTATATATGGTAGGTAGACAAACACATAACTCTCATAAAAAGCCTAGCTCTATATTTGTGGGTGAGCCTTTGGCTCTTATTCATTTAGATGTTTGTAGTCCCAGGCCCTCTTAGTCATTGAACATTCACATAAAGTTTGGGCCTATCCTATTAAGCAAAAATCGAAGGTATTAGCTATATTTCAATGCTTTCTTGCTATGGTTGAGAACTAGTTCAGATATAGGTTGAAATACATGTGATTTGACAATGGCAACGAATATATCTCTAAGGCATTTGAGCAGTTTTGTGATGAGAGGGGGCATTAAGTTTTAGTTGAATGTCTCATACACTCCACCCCATAATAGTATTGCGGAGCACATGAATAGGACTAATAAGGAAAGAGTCTATTGTATACTTAGTGAGGTAGGCTTATTATAGTACTTTTGGACTAAAGTTGTTAGTAACATTGTTTGTTTAATTAATTTATCCCCATGCACTACTCTTGGTGGTACAATTGTAGAGGAGGTTATTTTTTGTAAACCTCCCTCATATATCCACTTGCTTGTTTTTAGATGTGAGGCTTTCTGCCATATTCCCAAAGACAAATAGAATAAGCTAGATCCAAAGTCCATCAAATGAATCTTTTTGTAGGTAAGATGAGCCAACTTCCTTTGGGATCCAGAGGCTCGAATGGTTATTTGCATCCATGATGTCATATTTCATGAGGAAAAGATGTATATGAGACCATAGCAAGTAGTTGTGATAGATATTGGAGTTGTGGACTATACAAACTTTGATTATGCAGGACATGCAAATGGTGTAAAGTCCACCTCTGGCTATGTCTTCACCTTTGTTGGAGGTAGTGTTTCTTGTGTTATATATGCTCAATGCCCCACCCTCATACGATGCCACCAATGATCCATGGTGCTCAAAGTTGTAAGGCCCCCATTATGAGGAGAAGCAATATGTGAGCCCATATATTGATTGAGTCCTGACTTGTATATCAGATGAGATCTATGTGACCAAATGGCAAAAAGGTGACCGTTGTGGGTCTTTGGGTAGGACGGAGTAGTTAAGTTGGTAGCAACTCGAGGCATATTGCATTGAGTTGCGAGGTAAGGGAGTTATCAAGGGCCCTAGCCAAGAGTAAAGGGAATATTTCTTGGAATATTCCCCAGCCAACTAGTGGAGGTATACATGGAAGGTCAACAAACACATGTGCATATGGAAGGTCAATAGACACATGGGCACATGGAAGGTCAAGAGACACATGTGCATATGGAAGGTCAATAGATACACATGCAAATGGAACGTCATCCATCATGACCCCCTTCACAGGCTATAAAAGCTAAAACCCTTCACAGTCATCAATAATCTATCTTTCACCCAGTTAGAGTTGTTCCAGCTAGCCTTAAGCTCTTCACCTATCTTCTGACTAGATCACCATCTAAGCTTCATAGTGGAAGTGCATACGTGGATAGAGCCATCTTTGTATCAGTTTTTTGGAGCTAAAGAATTTTTGTTGTTCTCCTCTAATGTGTTGTGTACTCTCTATCTCTTTCTTAGATTCTGTTCATTGCACCGTGGAATTTTTACATGGTATCAAAGTCCAGGGGCTCTAGGGATCGAAGAGTGCACAAGAGACAAAGGCTTCAATAGCAAAGAGGAACGATGTCGTGTACCGGCTATTCAAACACTGAGGATTCGTCCACCAACCTTCAGTAAAGGAAAGTTAGATGGTACAAACTACACCTTGTGGAAGCTCAAAATTACAACTATCCTTGATTCTTATGAGCTTTTGGAGACTGTGCTTGGGACTAACGCAGCCTATATTTCATACCCCAAGATCACTCCCATGCCAATTGTAAAATACCCTAGAGTAGATAGGAAAACCCATAGCCGAGCAAGGTTGAACACATGAATCCTCTATTCACTTTTATGGAAGTAGTCCAATTAACATAATGTGTATGGATATATTAAGAGGGAGCAATCAAGAGGTTCAAAAGTAGCAAAGGTTCCCAATTTATAGGGGAAACCTAAACTCAAATCCATATATATAGGTTTAAAAAAGTGAATAGAAGTGATCATTCTTATGTGTGTTAACTTGAGAGCTTCTCTTTGCTTCTATTTTAACTTCTTGTGTATCATGTTGAGTGTGAGGGATAGCGACTGTGAGAGTGAGGGATTGAGTGTGAGGAACTAGGAAGGGGAAGCTTCTCTCTTGTCTCACATTCTTCTATTCTTCCCTTCTCCTATAGTATGGAGGGTGCAAGGTGGAGTTGAGGTGAAGTTGGGGTATCTCTTTTTCTTCTCTATGTTTCCTCTCTTCATTAGAGGGCTTGAGGAGTGGATCAATTGTAATAAATGGGGAGAGTGGGTTGAGGGAGCCAAACTTGGATCATAAGTCCATGGTAGCCTTTGAACACATTTGGACTACAATACACAAGGGCGAGAAGGTGAATGCTACTATGAACTCTTTGTTATTTACAATCTTGCTTGCTTGGGATAGAGAAAGAGAGTAGATGGCTATGAGATTGGATTGTGAGTAGATTGTGTGAGAGGCAATTGAGTCCAAGAGTATTGAAGCTTTTTAAATAATAGGAGTTCTATCCAATACCTAAATGTGGTGTGTCTTGACATTTTGGTTCTATCATCGGCACACAAGCAGAATCATGATCAACTAATTTCGCATCAAGGTTATCAAAAATCCACATGGGTAGAGTAGGCTAGTAGGAGATTGGGATCGAGAGAATTGATTTGGGGTTGTGATTTGATTGATGGAGCAGACTAGAGTACATAGGAATCAACAATTTGAAAAACAAATTTTAAAATAGAACACTTTTTAATTATCTATAGCAAAGATTTGAACTACTTTGATTAATGATTGCTATGGAGGATTGGTTGTGCCTTATGTTTGATCAATTGTTTAGACAAGACCAATTGTTTTAGATAAGAGATTAGAGAAAAATCTTAGGTTGAGATCATAGATTAGTTCTTTGGATAAAACACCTTGTGGGTTGCATTCAAGTGCAACTCACTCAACCACAACTCATCAGAATACAATTGACTTGAGTGTTGGAGCATTTGAATGGAGAAAGGACCTATTTGAGGACATGGAGAGAGAGAGATCTTTCTCAAATAAAATTTTTAAGATACTGAATGCATATCTAGAAGGAAAGGAATGTTGGAATAAATCACCTATCTAGAGAGTTAACAATCATCATGCCAAAATTATTTCAACAGAAGGTATACTAGTAATGGCCCATGAAAGATAGTGCCACCTCAGGGAGAGAGAGAAAATATGATCAATGGCTATTGAATACTCAATCATTTGGGGTGCATGTGTCAAAGGAAAGAACCATTTGGATTCCAACATTTGGATGACCATTCTAATCAACACCCAAGAGTAAACCACCCAATTTCAACTCTAGTCTACCCATTTGATTCAAATCAGCCCATTCAGATCTAAATGACCTATTTGGGTCCACACATGCTCTAATCAAATTGAAAAGTTAATTTGACTATAAAATTTGAGTTTGATTACACTTAGAGTTTTATTACACCCAAAGTCAAGCTAGGAAAGATACTTCTAGTAATTGAGAGAGAAGAGGGAAAGTGAGAAGTGTAAAGGGATTGGACTCAAGAAAAAGTAGAGAGACAAGAGGAAGCATGAAGAATAGGAGAGAGAGAAACCAAGAGAGAAGACTGGTACAATAACGTAATAAAGGTGTATGTCTGATGATGGAGCCTTCCACCTTCGCAAAGACAAAAGTAGAAAGAAGAGGATAGAAAAGAAAGGTAGAAGAAACCATAAATAGTTGAACTCACGATCTTGGTTCTTCTGCTTGCATGATGCCACTAGTTTGAATAGTTACTTGCATATTTGAGTCAAATGAACATGCACCCAAATCAAAATAAGCAAGAGATGGCACAAGAAAAAGGGCATTCAAAGAGCACATGAAAGGAGTGTTTTTCAAACATAATGTGAATAAGTACATTATTGAGAATTGATTAATTAATTAATTACAACATCTTTCAATGCAATGAGGCATTATCTAGGGTACTTAGCTTCCTCAAAAAGGGCCTAAAAATCTAGTGGATATACTTGAGGCAATTTAGTACAACTAAATAGTTGTAGAGAAACATACGAAGGCTCTCATCCAGGGGTTTATGAGGGTCGTTCTTGAATACAACATCATTCCTCTTTTGCAAAATGAGGTTAAGGGAAATCCCTATAAGCAAGCTGATAAGTTTCTAGTTGGAGTCATCAAGACCATATTTATCTCCAAAAAAGGTAACACGGCTCCAACCAACCACTCCCTTATCTTCCTCCAGATTGGTATAGTGTGAAGGTAGTCCCAAAAAAGATGCTTTTTATTCTCCTCAACATGCTTGCACAAGGGGCACAGGGGTGAATGGGAGGTGTGTTTGGCAAGGGTGGGCAAAGGAAGCTCTTTCAAAAGCAAGTGCCATTTGAAAAAATTTTGTCTAAAGGAAGGGGTGGCCTTTCAAATGTATTTAAGCCTTCTTTTCCAAGTTGATAGCTTGGCTACCTAAAATATTTTCTTCCATCTTGTATGAGCCCCATAGTAACTAAGGGGATTGGGCCCTTGAAATCCCTTCTCCTCTTATAGACCCATAATTGTTTTCCAAAGGGGGCTTCCAAATATCAAAGAATGAGTGTCGATTAAAAAACAATGGATGTTGAGCATCCCTTAGGCCATCAAAGATCCTTTCAGTCAAGTGTCTCTCATTGTTAGAGATCTTGATGAATCTTTGTTGGATCTAACTAATATCATAAAACTCTTGCTAATCAACATCCTAAAGATTGGACTAGACATTCATGCCTCATAGATGGATCTTTTCAGCCAATTTTCTATCCCTAGTATCAATTGGGCATTAAGAGGACCAAAGGCATGAGGATTGACTTAAATATATTGGTTAGAGAGGAGTCTCTAGGTCTAGATCTTGTAGTAGTCCATCTTATCTCAGCCAACAATTATTTCCAAGACTTGACAAGTACTTGGGCTGAGGGGGACTGTGGGATCTTGATCGATAAGTGAGGAGATCCTAGTATGTCTTGCCAATCAAGGTTAGGCCATGAGGGATCTCTAGGAGGGGCTTGAGTAATCCACATTCTAATTAGCATAGCACAAGGCGGTAATCCATCTAGTAACTTCTTGATGAGTTGCAAGGTGCCTTTGGGATTTGTCATAAAGAGGTTCCACACCCACACTAACAAGGATATCCTTTTATGTCTTACCAATCAAGGCCAGGCCGCAAGGGATCTCTGAAGGGGCTTGGGTAATCCACATTTTCATTAGCATAACACAAGGCTGAAAACTTTGGTTTTTAGTTTAGGAACCTCAAAAACTATAGCCTTGTAGTATGTGAACCTAGATTTAGAGAAAATTTCTTAATAAATTTCCTCCATGGATTTGATGGGGATGTCAAAATTGTAACTGCACATATCTTTTTTATCCATAGCCAAATTATTTGCCACCTCAAGAGTGGGAACTTCAAAGGTTGGAAAGGTCTCGAAACTTCTAAGTGTTAGAAGAGGTCTAGAGGGACCAAGGAGACAATAAAGAATGAAACACCAAAGGAAAAAGAGGTCCAATTCAAGGTAGAAAACCTCCAATAATGATATATTTATTGAGTATCCAAAACAAAATAATAGGTGCATGGAAAAATACACTAGAAAGGGAAGCTCACATTTAGGTCTTACCAATCAAGGCCAGGCCGCAAGGGATCTCTGAAGGGGCTTGGGTAATCCACATTTTCATTAGCATAACACAAGGCTGAAAACTTTGGTTTTTAGTTTAGGAACCTCAAAAACTATAGTCTTGTAGTATGTGAACCTAGATTTAGAGAAAATTTCTTAATAAATTTCCTCCATGGATTTGATGGGGATGTCAAAATTGTAACTGCACATATCTTTTTTATCCATAGCCAAATTATTTGCCACCTCAAGAGTGGGAACTTCAAAGGTTGGAAAGGTCTCGAAACTTCTAAGTGTTAGAAGAGGTCTAGAGGGACCAAGGAGACAATAAAGAATGAAACACCAAAGGAAAAAGAGGTCCAATTCAAGGTAGAAAACCTCCAATAATGATATATTTATTGAGTATCCAAAACAAAATAATAGGTGCATGGAAAAATACACTAGAAAGGGAAGCTCACATTTAGGTGGGAAGAAGCACTCCTAATAAGGAGACTCCTCACAAGTAAGCTTTAGATCTAGGTGAGTAGGAGATAGTAAGGAACACTCCTAAGAAGATGCCTCAAAAGGAGGCATAGGGTCAAACATCACCAAGAAGGGTCCCTAGGAGGACATCCAGTAAGAAGGGAAATGGTCAAACATTCCCAAGAAGGACCCCTAGAAAGATCCCAAAAAAGAAGTTTTGAAATTGTTGCTAGGAAAACATGTCTCTTTGTAAAATTCTATACAAACTTTCGTATCATCCTCAGAAAACTAAAACCGATATGTTATCAATGATGTTTTTCACTCTTTATATCTTATGACTATTGTGTATTTCCTTGTGAGAATAGCGAATTGTGTCTATTCTATATACTAGTTGGTCTAGCTGGTTCTAGCAAGGAACCACTAATTGCATGTTTCATGGTTGGTGGACTTGCAAAGTCATGAAGCTTAACCTCATTTGCTTTGCACTCTTGTGAGCAAAGGGAAGTGGTAGTGCAGCTCCCTTTGCTCACAAAAGAATTTCAAATAGCATGCTTCACATGCAATGAACAAGGCACTTTGCTCCTAATATATAAAATAAGTGACCTTTTGTGATAACCATGGGCCTAATTTGAGGATTATCTAGCCTTAAAATATCCTAAAGGTTGACCATGCTTATATAGGATTGCATGGCCTCTATGCCTTTAAGAAGCAAAGGAATCCAAGCCAATGCTAGTGGAAATCCACAAGCTTGCCACATGTCACAAAGTGGAAGTACATTCACCCACATGTGGTGTCGAGAAAGGGAGTAGATACATACTACATCTTGCATGTCAATTGCAGCTAGCCCTCAAACTGTACAACCTACCCATGCAGCTGCCCCATCTTATCATTTTTCATTCCAACAACGTTTGTCTAGTGCTCTCTCTCTCTCTCTCTCTCTCTCTCTCTCTCTCTCTCTCTCTATGCAAACGAGGCTTATTTTCTCATAAACTCATTAGAATATTTTGGCATCAAGGGACCTTTTTTGGTTACAAGGTGAAAGAATAATAAAGAAACCAAAATATATTTGGTTTGGTTCCATGTCATTATTACAACATGTTACATCTAAGTTTGTATGTGTATCACCATTGTTTGGGCATTGGAATGGTTTCCAATTTGGCATGTAAGTAATCCTAGGTGGCATGCAAGGGACTTTTCAATATTATAAGATGGTCTTGCTTCAATAGAGTACTTTCTAAGTAATATTATTGTCTTTTGATCACTTGGAAAGAGCATACTAGTACTGGTAATGTCCTCTTCAAGTTAAACATTCATTAGGGGATATTTGGACTCAAGTTTGAACCTTTAGTTTTAGAGAGAGAAAGCCTCCTAACTAATAGGGGGAAAACTATGTTAGGTCATTAGGGGAGTTTTGAGGTCTCGAAAATACCTTTTAGGAGATAGAGAGAGAGTGCTCTAGACTAATAGGAGCAAAACCTCCGAAACAGAACTTCTATTTTTTTAAAAAGTAAAAAATAATTTTACAAAAAGATATATGCATAATAATATTACGAATTTTTATTATCAATATCTATTTTTAGCATCTTATATTAATGATTATTACATTATTTACATTAATGGTATACATTATGACATTCTTCCATCTATTTAAATTCTCAGATGCCATTTGGTCTATGCATTGGACCAAGACCAAATGGTAAGAATTTTATTCTTAAATTATTTCTTTTCTTGAACTTGGTTTAAGGTTTTCCATTATAACATTTGTTTGTCTTGTAGATGTCTACCCCTCTAATCTTGAGGAATGGCAACCGGTCAAGTCTATTGTTGATGTTATTGATGTTATGCATGATTAGATTGGAGAAGAAATGTACAAAGGTAGAAAGAAGATAGAGTTTGTCAAGAATAGAATATTCTTATACTGTCCCCATTTAGCACAGCCAATGGGGTTTAATATCCCCCCATCCTTTGCCAGATTTTTCAAGCTTTGAGCAGCCTTTGCCAAGTCCAGCTATACTAATAAGGACTATAGATGTAAAATATTTTCTGAGATACAAAGAGCATTAAAACTTAATATCTCAAGTAGACTAAGAAAAGTTACTTTGTTTATACCTATTAATATATTTCTTGATTTCTTTTCTAATGCTAAGATAAGAAGATCAAAGGCCATGCTTTCACTCAGAAGAGACTAGCATATGATCATGTCATACAATTTGTTGATGAAGGATAGGACACTAGGACAAAAGGAAAATTTATATGTAAGATAGATCAAGACTCTATCACTTGTAAATATATGGTTGCTACTCAAAATTTCATCCTTAGCTTTTATTATAGTAGATGGCATTATGTTGGTGGTAGTCTGGTTGCTTTAGATCAAAATCTTGATAATTTTGGTAAAGATCCTATGGTGGATCTTGATGTTTAGTTCAATGAGAACATTATTACAATCCTAAAGATTAGATCATCATGTACGCTACATCAAGTGAGGACAGGTTTACAAAATGAAGATATTGAACTACCATGCTCATTTTGTTCCACCTTAATAACAAACGTGTATGTTTTTATATCATACCTGGGGAGTCCACCTTATAGAACATGTAAGATACCACGTGAGTTTAAAAGAAAGGGTATATTTATTATGTTGACTTACAATTTTCTAAAAATAGAAGGGGTTTATAAATGTGCTCAATGTAAATTCACATGATGGGTCATTTTATTCCAAATTTCTCAAAGGCACAATGGGTGGCAATGGGGAGGGGGATATGCCCAAGATGTGTCTATTTGAGAGCCCCAAATAAAAGCCATATCTCCTTTATCACCACTCTTTCTCTTGGTATACAAAGTGTTGGTTTAATTTCAAATCACTAGCCTGTTTGTTTGGGATCTCCCTACTTCATAAGGAGCCTATGCCTCTTTCAACATCCACTGCTAGCTATTAGTTTGTATCTTTCTCATTCAAACCAAAATCATATGGTCTATAAGAAAAAACTAATGCTTTCTCTTTGTAAACTCCTCAATAAGAAACCCTCAAATAGTGGGCAAATAGAATTTTACCTTCCTTCCACAAAAAGAAAAAAAAAAGCTATGCCTACTACAAAATCCTACCATATGGTTTTGTTGAAATAGTCCTCACTTTTACCAATAGCTGGGTGCTTTCTCTTCTAATCACCTTATCATCCTCTACATGCTAAGACCACTTGCTTCAACCTATGAGGATACACTCTCCTCTGTAATCTCTCTACAAGGATCAAATTGAATATTAATTCCCAATATCCTCCTCATAGCTAGACTTAGAAGGGGTACAATTGCTTCTCAAGTCCCCCCTCAAGTCTTTGGGTCCTTGCTTTATCTTCTAATCTTATGCATACGTGGAATATCAAAAGTATGCTTGAGATATGAGCTTCATGCTCAACCATTATTTTTAGAAGAATACAATATTTGAAAAGAAAAGCATTCATCAGACACTCTTATGTTTTCCATGAAAAAATTTAGGTAGCTTGGTCGTACACGTCATGAGTGTCATGAATGGTATACAATATATAGGGTTCATTAATTGAATTTTATCTTAAAGCACTCCCCTCACCCCTTTAATTGTTTTGAGAAGGGAAGAAAAGAGAGTGTATACGTGTGTAATTTTGTGATAATACTTTGTGAAAGCGGAGTTAGAGAGAGGGAGAGAGAGTGTGTGTGAATATATGGTGAGCATGGCATAGAGAAAGGGTCAACACAATCCTAGTAGGTCCACCTTCCCTTCAGCTAGCGTGGCAAAAAGGATCTGAGGTATCATCATCCATCGGATCATCATTCTTACTAGGAACATTTCTATAAGTCTTGGTAGAGAGCTGATCTTGCAATCTGTAGCTCCCCTTTGCATTCAATCAAATCTCAAGAAGGCAAAGGCAGAGTCATTATAGATGCAGTACTTCAAAGATCCCCCTCGATAGTGGGAGTCGAGACAATCGCAATAGCAAGGTAGTTTGCCCCAATATATTTAATTACAATGTATTTAACCTTTGCATCTAATCATGGTGTATTCAACCTCTGCAAAACATGAAATCTTGTGAGCTCTCATAGAAACATGGCTTTTTCCCCTTATTCATGATTTACTCAAAAAGGTAAAAAAAATTCATGATGAGATTGTTAGATTAATATCGTTGGAGAAATATATTGAACTCAACAATGCCTTGGTGAAAATGTGCCAATTGTAATATTTTGGGAAAAGCATGAGTTTTGGATGAGCTTCCTATCCAAGTTATAGTCACTTGGATTGCACTAATTGTAGGATATGATTGGCAAGGCAAAGAAGCAATACAATGTTTTGATAAGATGCAAAACAAGGGACACTCCCCCACTATAGCCACCTTTATTTGTGCCTTGGAGCACTTGACAAGGGTGAACAAATTTGCGATCGGATCATTAGACTGGTTGGGGAGAAATGTTGTACTTGGTAATGCTTTTGTGGCCCTAACTCTCTTTCTCCACAATAACTTACTCACTCCCCCTCCCTCTCTCTCTCTCTCTCTCTATAAAGTTATTAAATGGAGAAATAATAATTTACTCTGTCAAGATTGTGGGAGAGAAGGAAGGAGTCTCACTTGTAGCTTTCTTGCTTGCACAATGGGGGAATACACACAAAGGTGGAGGCTGAAAATAGTTTTCCTCTTCTTAGTTGTGTAAGCCAAAAGAACTCAAGTACATAGAAATAGAAGAACCCTATATATGGGTCTCAAACCAAACTCAACTAACTAAGGTGGCATACTAACTGAGCCACGAACTAGAGTAGATAAGGATAGATGTCATCTAGCTATTATTCATGGGCGGTGTACCAACCGCATCTGCAAAACTGACAAGTCGGTGACATAAATGCACAATGGTCACCCTGGCATATCACGAGTGGAGCTCGATATCTCAACACTCCCCCTCGAGCTCAATCCCAATTCCTGCACACCAAGCAGGTCTCTGAACTTGCGCAGCTTCTCTGCGCCCAATGCCTTCATAAATATGTCAGCTACTTGATCCTCTGTGCTGACATAAACTAGATCAATAAGACCTAGTAAAACCCTCTCCGGCCGCACATAGTGATAATGCACCTCAATGTACGTTGTTCTAGCATGATAAACTGGGTTATTTGCCAAGTGTATACTACTCATGTTGTCACAATAAATGACAACTGGCCCATCTGTAGGCTGATGCATATCATAAAGTAGCTTATGCAACCAAGCTACCTCACATGCAGCCATTGCTGCGTCCATGTACTCAGCCTTGTGCTCGACAAGGCAACTGTAGGTTGTTTCTTGCTGCTCCAAGTGACTGCAGCACTCCCAAAAGAGAACACATATCCACTGGTAGATCGTCTATCAGAAATACTACCAGCCCAATCAGCATCAGTGTATCCATGCAGCTGTATCTGAATCCCAGTCTCATAAAATAGTCCATACTGCAATGTGGACTTCACATACCTGAGTATGCGTCTAGCCGCATCCAAATGCGGTTTCCTTGGAGCCTGTATAAACTGACTTACCAATTCAACAACATAGCTCAAATATGGCCTGATAGTAGTCATATAAATCAAACTTCCTACTATGCGTCTGTACATAGTAGGGTCTTCGAGAAGCTTGCCTGTATCTGTGCTCAACTTCACATTCTACTCCAAAGGAACTGAAATAGGCTTACAGCCTGTCATCCCATATTTGGACAGCATGTCCAATCCATACTGCCTCTGCAAGAGCCATATCCCACTTGGTGATATAATCACCTCAATACCCAAGAAATAACGCAGCTCTCCCAAATCCTTCATCTCAAACTTCTGCTTTAATAGCATTTTCACATGAAGGATATCTTCATCACTATCACCTATGATAATCAAATCATCAACATAAATGACAAGCAGCATAATACCTTTCTCTGTTTTTCTCACATAAAGTGAGAAATCTGCCTTGGAAATCTGAAAGCCAATAGTGACAAGATATTGTCCTATCTTGTCAGACCATGCTCTAGGTGCTTGCTTCAAGCCATACAAGGCTTTCTTCAACCTGCAAACAAACTCAGGATGAACATCATGCACATAACCTGGCGGCTGTTCCATATAGACCTCTTCTTGCAAATCACCATGCAAGAAGGCATTCTTTACATCCATCTGATGTAAAGACCATCCCTTTGATGCAGCCATAGTAATGACTACTCTTACGGTTGCCATCCTTGCAACCAGACTTAATGTTTCTTCATAATCAATGCCATATGTTTGTGCATACCCCTTGACTACTAATCTTGCCTTGTATCTATTCATAGAACCATCTGCATTGTGCTTCACATTATAAACCCACTTACAACCAATTGCATTCTTATCTTTAGGCAAAGGTACCAATTCCCATGTAGCATTTGCTTCCAAGGCATCCATTTCTTCATCCATGGCTTTCTCCCATTTTTCTTTTTCCATGGCTTGCTCAAAAGAAGTGGATTCTAGTTCTTATATCACTTTGACCATACAGGCATAGTGAATGGTTGTAAATCCATTATATTTCAGCCTATCCACAGGATACCTAGCTCTGGTAGGCCTGCACAAAGTAGGTTCACTCCCAGGTGCTCTTAAAACATCCCTGGTCTTCCTTACTCCAGGTGTAACAATAGAAGGAATACCCAACTCATCATCAATGCTCTGTTCTGAGCCACTAGATTCACCATCCACATAAGAGTGACCTGCATTCACATCAAACATGGGCTGATCTACCTTCTCTTTTCCTTTTTGTGATACCTGCATACCACTATCTGCATTGCTTTGAGAATATTCTCCTGATCTCAATCTTCCTGTCCATGGCAAAGAATGTGAACCACTGCTAGAGGACGCTCCAGGTCCACTAATATATTGTGACTGCTGCTGTGAATTCTGTGCAGCATTACCATTTTGTGCATCTACATTATCAATCACATTTACTGGTTTATACCAGCTACTCATCTCATAAAAAACAACATCTCTGCTCACTGTAAACTTACAAGTAGAAGGGTTATAGCATCTATGCCCTTTTTGCTGCAGAGAGTAACCAATAAAGATGCACTTCTCAACTTTTGGATCCAACTTGGATCTCAACTCATCTGGCACATGAACATAGGCAATGCAACCAAAAATTTTCAAATGAGAAATATCCGATTTCCTACCAGTATACCTCTCCTCTGGAGTCATGCCATGTATTGCTGCAGTGGGAGTCCTGTTCATTATGTAGACTGCTGTAGCAACTGCCTCAGCCCAGTAAAAATCTGGCAGGTCTTTTTCATTGAGCATGGTACGAGATACCTCTCCAATATGTCTGTTTTTTCTTTCTACAATTCCATTTTGCTGTGGGATATGACTACATGAATATTGCTGCTTTATGCCATGCTCCTGCAATAACCTTGCAAACTCATTTGAGAGGTACTCTCCCCCTCCATCTGACCTTAGGCATTTTATTTGCAGGCCTGTTACTTTTTCAACCATAGCTTTAAGAGTTTTGAAATGCCCAAAAACTTCACTTTTCTTTTTCATAAAATACACTCAAACTTTTCTGCTATAGTCATCAATAAAAGTGACAAAATAATGACAGCCTCCAATAGATGCAGCTTTAGTAGTCCACACATCAGAGTGGATTAATTCCAATGGCTTCTTACTCTCTTGAACATGT
This sequence comes from Lygodium microphyllum, assembly GCF_053477565.2. Lineage (NCBI taxonomy): Eukaryota > Viridiplantae > Streptophyta > Polypodiopsida > Schizaeales > Lygodiaceae > Lygodium > Lygodium microphyllum. Next base: position 158,266,225 of record NC_141143.1, read on the forward strand.
CTAGGAAATGGTTTCCTTGCCTATTTTCCAAATTGACAGGCTTCACATACCTTATGCATTTTTGCAACCTTGAATTTAGGCAATCCTGCAACAATATTTTGGGCTTGCATTGATTTAAGTCGTTGTACATTAACATGACCAATGCGTTTATGCCAGATATCAATATCTGCAACTACACCGATCCCATGTGCAAACATTGTTGCACTCAATTCAGGCATGTCTGCATCCAACGTAAACATTCTGCCCTTCTTTTTTCCTTTTGCTATCAAACGACCTTTATTTTTCATATCCTCAACAAAGCATCCATGAGAATTAAATCTGACCTGCAAGCCCTGCTCAACCATTTGACCAACAGAAACCAGGTTCTTGGTGATATCCAGGACATGAAATACATCCGATAGGTAATTCTTTTTCCCATCCTGAAAATCTTTCACGGACGGAAATGGATGTTCGGAACTGTGCATAATCCTTTCCTAGACCATTCAAGGTCACAGAAACTAAATCATCATCTTCCACTGGCGACCCAATGGAAGCAAGTGCATCTGCAATCTTCTTCACCTTCATGTGGTAGTCATTGATGCTCATACTTTCTCTTTGCACATTGTGTAACTCTTGCTTGAACTGCATTTTCCTGGCTTGCGTATTTGTGCTATACATTTTTGACAAAGTATCCCATGCCTCCTTTGGCGTACTTGCATCTTGAATATGCATAATCATAGAGTCTGAAATGCTGATAGACAGCGAGTACATAACTTTCATGGCTCTCTCATGCCATGCTTTAAATGCCTGCATTTGCTATTGATTGGGAACATAAGGAAGAACTGGTTCTTCTTCATTTCCTACAACGAATTCCCAATATCCTTTTTCCATAAGGAAATTCGTCATTCTAAACTTTCATGCTTGGAAGTTGTTCTTGTCAAGCTTTTCAGTGACAATCAGTGAAAGAGAATCAGACGCCATTACAGAACACTACAAAAAATTCTATCACTGCAAAGAACACAGCTTCAGCCTCACAAGGGCAAATCTACAAAACTGACAAAAGTGGTATTTAACCACACAGTCACTTCCTAGTGACGATTTTCCATCAACAGGCAACAAGGATGATTCTGTAACTCCCAATGTCTCTGCGCAGAGGCATACGATGCAATTTCTATAGTAACTTTTCACCAACCTGTAGAACAGTGGTCGCACAGCATAAAACATAACCTTTTCCTGAGTGCGTGCAGAAAATTTCCGCCTCCAAAACAGGCCCCGAAATGGCCTCAAATCAAAAAAATAGAGCAACCAAGGGCTAAATCCTTTCCCGCAGCATATACTGCCATCTTGCTACACCGCGAAGGGCATCTCAATCTAAAACAATGCACTCTTGCACTTTCCGGCTGTGCTACCTGCAGAGACTTGCTCCCAAAACAAAAAAATGAAAGCAACACTGGTCCTCTTACGAGAACACCGCGAACTTGGTTTCCTTTCTTGAGCTCCTTACCACGAACAAGGCTCTGATACCATGTCAAGATTGTGGGAGAGAAGGAAGGAGTCTCACTTGTAGCTTTTTTGCTTGCACAATGGGGGAATACATACAAAGGTGGAGGCTGAAAACAGTTTTCCTCTTCTTAGTTGTGTAAGCCAAAAGAACTCAAGTACATAGAAATAGAAGAACCCTATATATGGGTCTCAAACCAAACTCAACTAACTAAGGTGGCATAGTAACTAAGCCACGAACTAGAGTAGATAAGGATAGCTGTCATCTAGCTATTATTCATGGGCGGTGTACCAACCACATTTGCAACTGACAAGTCGGTGGCATAAATGCACAACGGTCACCCTGGCATATTACGAGTGGAGCTCGATATCTCAACATACTCCCCCTCTTTACCTCCCCACTGCTCTCTCTCTCTCTCTCTCTCTCTCTCTCTCTCTCTCTCTCTCTCTCTCTCTCTCCCCCTACATTCTTGTTCTTTGGTAGCATCAGCAATTCATTGCACCAATGGCACGAGGGTTGTAAGGTTGCGTTTTGGCTCTCCACCATCAATTTGTAGTGGCTTCTGTTGGTGCTTGTGCACCCTTGGTTCAGGGAGCCATTAAGTTGCAAGGCATGCCTCTCTTCAGTGTGGATGGCCCCTCACGGTGCCTCTCATCCAACCTATTGGTGGACAGTGCCCCCATGATGCCTCTTATCCTACGCGTCAAGGTACTTTTGGTGCCTGCTTATTGACCCTTGGTTCAGGGAACCGTCGAGTTGTAGTCTACATCTTTTCTCAATGCAGACGGTGTGCCCACGGTGCCTCTCATCTAGCCCATCTCCCTGCTTGTGGACTATTGGCATAGGGATCCATCGACTTGCACTGTATGTTGTGTCTCAATGTGGACAACGCCTCTCATCCTACCTAGCTCCACCGACATCTTGCTCATCACCAGGTTAATTATTTGTATTTTTCCTTGAATCAAATCATAGAAGGAGAACGTCACCACTCTGCTTTTTAGCATGTCCACCTAGATCTACAAACTTCCTAGGAGCTTACCCTAGTAGCTTCTCCTCACCTCTAACATTCGAATTCGGTTGGCAAGATTGCATAACCCTTCCTGGTAGCTTACCCTAGTAGCTTCTTCTCACTTTGAGTATGATTCCTTCACTTGGGCTAACCTGGGAATGGTTTGATGCCCCTTATGAGAGACTCACATTGACATATTTATGGCTTGCTCCAAGAGCCCTCGATTTGCTGATCCCTTTTCTTTCCCTCAAGGCACCATGCCCTTATCGCTTTTTCTACTATTCATGTTTTTTTTTTTCAAAGGCTAACAATAGCTTACTAATCCTTTACCCTCCATAATATCCATTAGCCACCATGAACCATCCTTTCCACCCTTTTAGGCTTTCCTTCTCTCCTTTCCAAGAAGTAAGCTCCTCCTTCGCATGCATCCCAAAGGCTATCAATAGCCCTATCATACATTGCTAAGGTTTTCCAAACAACTTAGGAACTTACGTTTGTAATAGGCAAATCTAACACCCAAAATTCCTCCATAGCACCCTTCATGAATTGATGTATAGCTTAGAATTATACCTTTCTAACTATTTGATGTCTTTGTTAGGGTTGCAAATCCTTACATGGGGAACATACATGATTATGTACACATTCAGGAAGGGCTTGTGTGTTTGTAGCAAGCTATATGTTTGTAGTAGCATTAAGTGGGCTATGTGTTCACTTCAAAGCAATGTATGATAAATTTCTTGTTAGCTTTTGTAGGGTCAGTTGCTTGGTAGAAAATGATTGTCAGTGGCAACACAAAGTGAGTAGTAAGGTTATAAAAAATGGTGGGTTAGTTCCTTGTAGAGTTGGTTAGCATCCTATGAGTTGGTAACAAACAATGTGGTGGCTATGTGTTTTGAGTTGGCAATGTAAGTGGATAACAAACAATGTGAATGCTCATGTGCTTGTAGCGGCCTATGTGTTTGTAGCAGCATTAAATGGGCTATGTGTTCTCTCCAAAGCAACATATAATGGATTTCTTGTTAGCTTTCGAAGGGTCGATGGCTTGGTATAAAACGATTGTCAGTGTGGTGACAACGCAAAGTGAGTAGTAAGGTTATAAGAAATGGTGGGTTAGTGCCTTAAAGAGCTAGTTGGCATCTTGTGAGTAATGAGCAATGTGGTGGATATGTATTTTGAGTTGGCAATGCAACGCGATAATAAACAATGCAAATGCTTATGTGTGTGTAGTGGGCTATGTGTTCATAGTAGCATTAAGTGGGCCATGTGTTCATTCCAAAGTAATGTGCAATGGATTTCTTGCAGGGTTTGTGGCTTGATAGAAAATGATTGTTAGTGGAACCACAAAGTGAGTAGCAAGGTTACCAAGCAATGGTGGGTGAGTGCCTTGTAGGGTTAGTTAGCATCTTGTAAGTTGGGTCCAATCTCCTCCCATGCCTTCCATGAGCACTTCACATGGCATGTATTTATATATTTATTTATCTTCAAGCTAAAAAATAGCCCACTTTACAAATAGCATGCTTTTGCATTTGTGTTTGCATTTGCCCAAATATAAAGTAAAGTGTTTGGACGTCCAAAAGTCAAGCTGTGCCCAAATACAAATATGAAATAATGAAATATTTAACCGAGCACCTATACGCATACAAAATAATAAATGTTTTGTCAAGTGTTTTAATAAATAAGTGTGCTTAAATAAATATTGGTGCCATGCCTTTAGTGATAAGGTGCGCACCCATCAAAAATAGTAATTCTTCTAGGCATTTAGATTCACGCTATCGCTTTGTGCTACCCAACGTCACCGCCGCCTACTCTACACATCAATTTAAGAATTTACAATTGTTAGAAAATCATTAAACAAAACCCAACAAAAGTGATTATCTAGCAGTATTTAGCTACAAAATAATTAAATAGGTTGGAACTCTGTCCTAACTTTAATTTAATTCGAGTGCACACTCTAAACTCGTAAACGTCCATTAATTTAATATGTATTTTATGGAATCACCCATGTGCACATTAAATTAATCTGACACGCCTGAAAAGGATCGTCGTCCCTATCAACTTCTCGCACAAGAAATCCAACTTGTGTACAAGCCTCGGCAAATAAATAGTTTTACGGAATCCACCGAAAAACCTCACAGAATCCACCATGGTCATGGAATCCACTATGAAATATGCCTCCTGGCATCAAGTGAAGTGTATCATGTGGGAATAATAGACTGGGGCAGGGCTCCGTATTTCTTTGAGCAATGAATGGCATTTGCAAAGCCACCTAGAGAGTGTCACGATGATGATGAAACATATGCAAGAAAATTGGATCACTACAGAGTAGATCATGCACGAAGGAAATGGCTAGCCCTTGAGTTAGAAGATATAGCATTGAAGGGTTGTTATACACCCATGTCAGATGTTTATGCATTGGGATGGGTGCTAAGGGAGATTTTTCAATTCTAGGAGGATGCCTCAGACTACATTGACTTAACAAAAGCTATCGTTCCCTCCTTTCAAATGATAAGACACCTATCTCAAATTTTTGAAGAAAAAATGATGAATACAGATCTAACAAGCAGGGTGTCCTTTGAAGAGATGAATGAGCTTGTTTGTAGGCATTCTAGCATGAATGGGGAGTTGGCCATGTGTCCCTTTGAGGAAATGGAGCCAACTTCCATGTGAATAATTTATGGCACCATGTAAATCATAATAAAGTACTAGTTAGTGACTTCACTTCACACTATCTTAGGGCATCTCTTTTCTATTTTTCTTTTTTTTGTTGAAAAATCACTACAAGATATAGACCTTATAGTGACATTTAAAGCGACGAAAATACAAACAACAAAATTTGCCCCCGTCGTCGCAAAAAGGGTCGTTATTAGCGATGCCATAGAATCATCGCTATATGCGTCGCTATATAGCGACGGCAATAGCGACGCATATAGCGACGGTTACAGAGAATCTGCGACGCTGATACCGACGGCAATAGCGACGCGTGCAGGTATTTTGCGACGCGAATAGCGACGGTAACAGAGAAAAAAAAAAATTTGTGGCAGGGCAGCAAGCTGCCCTGCCACATATAGCACTGTGTGCTGTATGAGAGCCATACAAAATAGTTTCTGCACTGCTTCATACAAAGTGTTTGCAAAAAAAAAGAATGTATACTGAAATTGATACATGAAATAAATACATAATTGCATAAAATGCGATTGGTACAATCATGAAACGATATCACTAATACATAGAAAATGTCTACATAGATCAGGCGACTAAAAACTAAAGGTGTGTGAGCTCTAAGGATCCAAGGGCGAGCTAGAAATCCTCGTCCCCCGAAAGCTCGTCCCACCGCAAAGGAGCATCAAACGGATTCTGCACAGAAAGAAACAACATATCAATCCACCATACAATAATGCATTCAAATATCTCATGGTAACTACGGACAAGAAAGATGAGTGACTTACTGGGCCGCCGCGTCTATACAATCGGTCGATCAATGATCTGAGACCGTGCTTCTCCGCATATCGAGTCTCAAGGCCTTGCGGATCGCGATTTGTAATGGAGTGCTGCAAAGAAAACAAAATGCTAACTGTTAGAAACATGATTGTCTGTACAAAGAATATCTCAAAAAAACAAATAAGCAAAACAAAAGAGAATCTTACAAAGTCCTCCAAATATGTCCTGTGGCCGCCACTCCCAAGATGATGTATCGATCCGGCCTCGATTCGTGCCCTCGTCGCCTCCCGCTGCTGACTCCAACGTCCTGGCGAATTTGTAGCCTCCTCCCTCAGTCGGTGCCAGTCGTCTGCATCTAACCACTCGGGCTTTGGAGACCCACTCTTGATTGCCTTGCATGCGTCGGATCGTCTATGTGACATGTATGCACGCATGCAATCCATCATCCAGCCCGTAGAGAATCTATCCACTGCGGCTGGCACCGGGAACTCCTCGTGCAAGGATGCTACTATGTACTCCTTGCTCCCCTCCGGTATGTTCCTCCAATGATCCAGGACGTTGTGCCGAAAAACTTGTTGGCACAACTCCCTCATGCGAGCCATCACCCTCCTCCCCTCATCATTCATGATGATGGCTCCTGACCTGCCATCCACTAGGTATCCATAATCCCTAGGAGTGTGCCGTGTATGGGCCCTCTCCCATCTCCGTCCACGCTCCTGGGCATATCCAGGAGATCCCTGAACATCCGGTGTACCGACGGGGGTACCCTCTCCCGGAGTGCCACACAAAGGGGTGCCGCCAGAGGGTGTGCCACCAAAAGGAGTGCCACTAGAGGGGGTGCCACCAAAAGGCATGATATCTGTCGACGGCTGCGCAAAAGCCGGAGTAACTGGAGTGGACGTCCCCACAGGTGTGACAAATCCTGGCGGTGACCGATCTCCAGCTGAACGACGAGACGGAGACACCGCGTCCGTGTCTCCACAGCAGCACCCCCCTGATCCTCCTGCAGTCGCAGTCCCTCCCTCTCGCCCAAGTCGCCAGTGTCGAGATCGTCTACTCGAAGCTGAAGCATTTGATCGCACCGAAGATGATCTAGTAGAGCGTCCTGACGAAGAACGAGACAGCTCCTGATCTGCTATCTCTTTGAATCTCGCGAGCTGATCTAGAGACATACGTGCCATCATCTCCTGAAACTCCTCATCGCTCATCCCTCGACTCATCCTGAAAATGTCGATACCTGCACAGATAAAAAACAATGTTAGAATAATCAATTTAAACTATACAAAGGACATTAATAAAATCATTTTTGAAAAATCCCTCTTAAAATGCATATCTTATTTACCTATATCTTAAAATGCATATCTTATTTACCACACTTTGGGCATGTCTCCATACTCTCGTATTCATCTCGAAACAATATGCAGTCGTTGATACATGCATGGATGTTATTGTAGTCCATGCCAAGCTTCCGTAAAACATGTCGCGCATCATCACGAGACTCAGGCATGGTGTTTGCAGGTGGCAATATATGATATTTCAATAACCTGAAAAAAATCATAAAACACCTTGAAAAATCTATCCATGTTTGCAATAATACTGCTTTTAAAAAAAAAAACAATGAAGTCTGTGTGCAAGGTACCTGAATAACTCAGTCACACTCGTATCGCTCCAACCGTATTTTGCTTGCACACTTAAGAGTGCAAGCAATGTCTTCAACCGAGATACTCGGCACCCATCATATAATGGTATGGATGCTTCCTCTCTGAGCGGGTCAGATGTCTCAACATCCATGGGAATCAATGCATCGATCATTGCCTCCATCTCAGGCTCCAAGATTGTAGGCAAGTCGGGAAGGTTGTCTGTCTCCTCTGGCATTGACGGTATAGATGGACCTTGCGAGTGGTCGATTGGCTCCTGCAATCCATCCATCGCACGTCCACGAACTCTTCTAATTGGCCGCAAAGGGTGCACTCCCCCTTGGGTCGAGACATCACCCCCCTGGATACAAAATTTACCAACAAGACCCAATCTTATTGTGTATGGTTTTCAATTAGCTTGAGAGTACAATGCATGAAAAATGCTAACTTCAAATTACCGTACCGTTTGCTGAAAGTCTGCAATCGCCTGATCAATGATCTCAGATTGAAACTCGCCAAATCGTCGTACGTGTTCTATAGACAATCGGCGTTTCCGTCTAATTGCCAACTTGCATTGAGAGCAAGGACATGGGACACGCTGATTAAGATACGACTCGCGGTCTTGAACAATAGGACCTTCTTCGTTTGCCATCTTATCTACATTACAGCAAACAAGGCTTAAATGGATAGCTTTATGGAGATGTACGTCAAGTTGCAAGCTAACCATAAACCTTGCATTGTATATAGTAGTCGAGAGATTATCCGATGTTATATCTCGGCCTTGTATGTATCATGCTCAACGATTTGTTTGTCCCGGTAGATAATTTTTTGTTATATCTCGACTTTGAGTATAAGTAATCCATTTTAAAATTAATGCGCGCCATCTATGAAATTTTATAACTATAGTAATAAAATTTATTTCAATCAATTCTACTCATAGTCATAAGACCTGAGAGAAATTATCCTATACTCAATTTAAGGGTTTCTTTTTCCATAACAATAATTTTGGGTTCATTTTGATGAAGTACATGGCCGTATGCAAAGCACATTGCATACCATTATCAATACGTATATTATCTTAAATTTTCTTCCCTTCCCTCTCCCTCTCTTTCTCTCCCTCTCCCTCTCCCTCTCCCTCTCCCTCTCCCTCTCCCTCTCCCTCTCCCTCTCCCTCTCCCTCTCTCATTTCCCTCTCCCTCTCTTTCTCTCACCCTCTCTTCCTCTTCCTCTCCCTCTCCCTCTCCCTCTCCCTCTCCCTCTCCCTCTCTTTCTCTCTTCTCTTTCTCTCCCTCTCCCTCTTTCCCTTCCCATCGTATACTCTCATTTCCCTCTCCCTCTCTTTCTCTCTTCCTCTCTTTCTCTCTTCCTCTCTTTCTCTCACCCTCACCCTCATCCTCACCCTCACCCTTTCCCTCTCCCTCTCGTTCTCTTTCTCTCCCTCTCTCATTTCCTCCCTCCCCCTCCCTCTCCCTCTCCCTCTCCCTCCCTCTTTCTCCCTCTCCCTCTCCCTCTCCCTCTCTCTCCCTCATTTCCTTCCCCTCCCCCTCCCTCTCCCTCTTCCTCTCCCTCTCCCTCTCTTTCACAATAGTTCCCTCTCCCTCACTATCTCTCTTTCTCTCTCATTTCCTAAACAAGCAAAAAATATTCTCTTTCTCTCCCTCTCCCTCTCTTTCTCTCTTTCTCTCACCCTCACCCTCACCCTCACCCTCTCGTTCTCTTTCTCTCCCTCTCTCATTTCCTCCCTCCCCCTCTCTCTCCCTCTCCCTCCATCTTTCTCCCTCTTCCTCTCCCTCTCCCTCTCCCTCTTCCTCTCCCTCTCCCTCTCTTTCTCTTTTTTTCCCTCTCCCTCTCTATCTCTCTTTCTCTCTCATTTCCTAAACAAGCAAAAAAAAAGTGATTTAAACATCCTCCAAGCAAAAGGGAGAGGGAGAGATACAATGCACTCTCCCTCTCTTTCTTTTTCTATCCCTCTCTCATTTCCTTTCCCTTCCTCTCCCTCTCACTCTCTTTCTCTCTCATTTCCTCTCCTAAACAAGTAAAAAATAAGGTGATTCAAACATTAAACAAGCAAAAGGGAGAGGGAGGGAGAGAGAGAATGCATTCTCCCTCCTTCTCCCTCTCTTTCTCTTTCTCTCCCTCTCCTATTTCCTCCCCCTCCCTCTCTCTCTCCCTCTATTTCTCTTTCTCTTTCTTTCCCTCTCCCTCTCCCTCTCCCTCTCCCTCTCTCTTACTCTCTCGTTTCCTCTCCTAAACAAGCAAAGAAGAAAGTAATTTAAACATTAAACAAGCAAAAGGGAGAGAGAGAATGCACTCTCCCTCTCCTTCTCTTTCTCTCACTCTCTCTCCCTCTCCCTCTCCTTCTCTTTCATTTCCTCTCCTAAACAAACAAAAGAGAACGATTTAAACCTTCAACAAGTAAAAGAAAGAGAGAGGGAGACTCACCAATGAGATATGGCGAGCGTGGGCAGCTTCTCTTTGCAACGAGGGCTCCTCCTCCCTTCACGAACAACGACGGTGGCGGCGGCGGCGGCAAGTCTCTTCCTCCTCTTCTCCCACAAAGCCTTGGCTCTCTCCCTCGCTCTCTCCCTCGCTCTCGCTCTCAAAAGGCGAAGAAAACAAAATGAAAACGGCGCTCTGGTTTCGGCCCCGCTTTTTTTCCCTGCGGCGTCGCTATTTGCGTCGCAAATAGCGACGCATATAGCGACGCAAATAGCGACGCATATAGCGACGCCTATAGCGACGCCGATATCCGCCGTCGCTAATCGGCGTCGCTATTGCCCCATTCCCTTGTAGTGAATGGAATGTCTTGCATAGAGACATGTATCATTTTGACATGGCTTTAATGTGGTGACCTGTATCTTGTTTTTGGATAACCTATGCATTTATCCTTGGATTTCTATTGTAAATTTAAAATGAAAAAGTAAAGTATGTTTGTTACAATGAGCAAGAAGTAGTGCTTGTACCAAGCAATGGAACCACAAATCATATCTGTGTTACATGGTACAATTACTTGTTATATATGTACTCTTGTATAATACAGCCATTTGTGAAAATTTTCCTTGATGTGAGTGCATGTTTCCTACCCCTAAGAAACTATTGATTAATATCATATATTTTTCTATCATGTACTTAGATAGAAGGCCAACAACTCATGGCTTCAAAGACTTCCATGAAGGTTTTTGAGCATAAATCTAGTGAGAAAGTGTTTTTGGGGTATGTCTAAGTCGTAGCTAATTCCACATAGTGTGTAAAACGACACGAGATAATACAAGATTGTCCTATTTGTGGTTCATTTAAATTTATCATTGAAGATGAAGATGAAAATAGTGGATGTTGCATAGTAAACCCAATACACGAAGAACATTGGCATGTAGAAAATGTCAAATTTATCACTATAAGGAGGGATTCAATCATAATAGATGAGATTGGGGTGACAGTTGGCCCACAAAGCAGATATGTAAGGACTTGAGTGTATCTGTAGAAGTTACAAGCTTCAAAGAAAGTGATAAAGCTATGTGTAATCTAGTTGATAACCCAAAGCAATCCATAAATAATCCCAAGCGCACATTGCTTTCAAAGTCTACACTTGAAAGTTGGCTAGCCCAATGTGAGAGTACTCCCAAGAAGTTGAGGGAGCTCAATCCACCAAGAGACGATGATAATTTTGATCTTTCCACAAAAGATCTAGATGGTGGACCCTTGGTTTGAGTATGGACCATGAATCTGGATCTCCTTATGGATCATAAGTGGTAGGCAATCCGCCTACTCATACCTTTCCAATTTCATGAGAACCCATGTATTGGAGGATCAAGCACATCAGAGAATGTATCTAATGAATCGAGGTTTGAAGGTTGGAGTGATATCTAGCTCAAAGGATATAGAAGAAAGCACTGAAGATGAAATGATGATGATTGTAGCTATACTATAGAGGAGATTAATATTTTCAATAGCACTCATGAAGGCAAGTCACTTTTTTCTGAAAATTGAGACCTTGAGTAAATTGTTTTTTATATGCAATAGTTGTGAGTTTAGGAAAGAGATGTAATTCAGTTTCATTTATGACTGCATATGCAGACATTTTAGAGCTATTCCCTAATCCTTTTGGATATTAATTTTGTGACTTTTATCTTGAAATCATGCATGATCTAATTTTGAGCTTGTTCAGGCAACCTTGCATGACTATAAAGACAAAGGAAGAGTAAGAGTTGTATGTAAGTATGATTAGAAGTGGCTACACTTGTGTCCTCAAAGACCAAACTTGCAAACACTCCTTACAGAGAATGTAAAGTCAAAGTCTCACATCATGGTTGTATCCAAAACATCATCCACCAACCAAGTAGTTTTAGCAAATGCTCAAGGATGACCAAGAAAGATTTTTGAGGTGGATCAATGACAAAAGTCATAGGGTGCCTTTCTCCAGACAACCCAAAAAAGTGCAACACCAACAGATTTGGAAACACCTTCTACTTGTACAGGTGACTCAAACACTCATGTAAGTTACTCATTAATATGTGTGCATCACGTAGGTTCAAAATAAGGTATTTTTAAAATACCATTTTAATGCATTTTTTATATACAAAAGGGTGGAATATAAAGGGATTACATACATATTGAATAGAAAAGGGTTATGTTTTATTCAAGAAAATTTCATAGATAAGCATATTAACACCATATTGGGGAATATGGGAATTTCCCATAAGTTTGGGACATATGGTCAAATCTTTGGATTTGACATAACTTGAACATTATAACTCCAAATTGAGTGCTTTATAGCTCAATAGATTTCATTTTTCAAGTGCTTTCCAATGATAGATCACATCATATAGTTTTGAGAAACTTATAGGCATGTTATCCGGGTGTCACATTTTTAGTATTAAAACATGATAATTGGGATATTCCCAAATTCACTAATATTATTTATAAGTACGGCTTGAATGCACGTCATGTAAGTTGAATTTTCTTTGTTGGGGATTGTGGCAAAGAAACATAATTTACAAAGCTTGTGATTCGAATATAAAATCTATGCTACATGACCTTAAAATAGGGAATGCATGGTATCTAGAGCCATACAAAAAAGTTACCTTATATGACCAGTCTATTGAAATCAAGGTAGATGGATGCTATAGGTGATAGAGCTCAAATCTGTGAAAAATATATGTCATGCAAAGTGAATTTTTTGTATCAAAATGTCATGAGAGCCATCCTTTTATGTATTCCCAAATACAAAATGTACCATGTTGTATGGTCTAATATGTGGACTAGGAGGACAAAAATGCTAAGGTTCTAAAGTCCTACTTTTTAATGTACTCAAATGGTTTTTAAATAAAGAAATATGAATATGGGAAGAGTCGTGTGATGGTTGGTTAGGGGAATTGCAACCACTTGCTCTCTCTTTATCATCCCATTCTCATGTATCTTTCTCTTTCGCTTTTTGGGGCATAACTCTTGCTTTTCTCTCTGTGCATTTATTGGTTCTATCTATGGAAGAGGGAGATAGTGAGGATGATGACAGTGAATACCTATTATGTGCCTTGTTTGTGGAAGAGGAGAGAGAGAGACTTGAGATTGAAAGCCAAGCTTTCCACATAGATTTTTTGGGAGTGTTCTCTGAACTTCTTACTATTCTTGGTGTCTGTGGGAGGGTCAATCATGTGGTGCGCAGCTGGGGAAACTCCAATTTCAAGTCAAGAAAAAGAGAAGGTGAAATGGAGTCTTTGAACAAAAATGAATGTGATGATAGAGAAGAATATGTGTTGTTGTTGACCAGACTATTCTCTATTGCAACCTTAACAGTAGTGGGCTACTCTTCTAAATTTGACTCATGGCATCTACCTATCCTATTCAAGCAGATCTTGGCATCATTTTCAGGCCACTATCTCGACATTAGGCCCTCCATACGCTTGCGACATGACACCCAAAGTTGGTCTATTCTTTAGCGCATGTCTGATGTATAGATCAAGGTGCTCACTATCTCCTTTCATCATATGGATTCGATACCCTCTCTCACAGATTCGACAGCCTCTCCTTCGCATAGTTTTTGGCAGCATTTCCATCGTTTTCTTTTTCCACACGAACCTTATCTTCTTTTTACCTATTAACATTAATATCCTTTTTTTTTCATTGAACCATGAAAATAAATACTTTTTAAAAACCCAATAGAGAGCCCTTGTTCACATGCTATGTGAAGCAAGAAAAAAAAAGGCATGTTATCATATTCCGAGGTGGGATGGTGGACACCTCTATGGATTGTTGTGGAAGAATATTTTCTCTGGAGACTATGCAAAGCTTTTAGTGTGGGAGTTTGTAGGGGTCCCTTCGCTTCACGTCAAGTCAAATTTTCCCTTTTTGATCTCCCTTTTCCCTATATTCCTTGGTTCTTATTATTCTTTAGTGGTTCGCGAGGACTCTTCACTTCTTAGTGTGGGAGTATGATGGAGCTCAAATATGCAAAAAATATATGTCATGCAAAGTGAAATTTTTGTATCAAATTCCATGAGAGCCATCCTTTTATGTATTCCCAAATACAAAATGTACCATGTTGTATGATCTAATATCTGGACAAGGAGGACAAAAATGCCAAGGTTCTAAAGTCCTAATTTTTTATGTACTCCAATTTTTTTAATAAAGAAATATGAATATAGAAAGCGTCATGTGATGGTTGGTTAGGGGAGTTGCAACCACTTGCTCCCTCTTTATCATCCCATTCTCATGTATCTTTCTCTCTCTCTTTTTGGAGCACAACTCTTGATTTTCTCTCTATGTGTTTCCTAGTTCTATCTATGGAAGAGGGAGATAGTGAGGATGATGACAGTGAATATCTATTGTTTGCCTTGTTTGTGGAAGAGAAGAGAGAGAGACTTGAGATTCAAAGCCAAGCTTTCCACATAGATTTTGTGGGAGTGTTATCTGGTCTTCTTGTTGTTATTGTTGTCTATGGGAGGGTCAATCAATAGGCATGTGAATTGTCTTTGTATTTCATGAGGTGGAAAACCCTTTGAAAATTTCACTTGTGAATATTGCAAACAAATTCCCACTTTGTGATGATTTTTGCATGAGAGTGTATAGAGAGAGGGTTGCTATTGAAAAGAGAGGGGCTAGGAACAAAAGAGGAGAAAGACGATTAGATTATCTTAGTGATGAAGAGCTAAAATATGTGACAATTGAGACCAAGAGAAACTTGAAAGAGGCCAAGAGGGAGCTATGGTTGTTGCAAGCAAGAGTTATTATGCTTTTTGTGAGGATCAAGTCCTTAAAAGAAGCAAAATTTTAATGCCTAAATAGGAAGGACGTGTGATGCTTTCGTAATAATATAGTCGAGGGGCCCATTAACAAGGTAAGTTCAAAGGTAAACCAACCTTGTGGGACTTTTTTCAAGATGTAGCAAGGAATTAGTGTGAGCCAAGCAAGCAAAAATATTCATTGAGTCTACAAAGACCATGTTTGAGCTCATTAAACATTTGGGTGGGCCATGCTTGCATGACTTTTTGAGTGCCAACCTTGGAGGGCCATCCATGTCTATTACAAAAGGCAAGGAAAGAAAGCATTTCACTTCATACCTGGAGAACATAAATACATCTTTGAGGCAGTGGGGGTAAGATATATATGGATGCAAAAATAAATCATGGGGTACCATCAATGGTTCCGATCATCATCGTTGAAAATGAGACAACCATCAAATGTCGCATAAGGTAAGCTTGGATAGCTTTAACATGTTATGGCTTACATATTTCCTTACTTTCCATCATGTACAAAAGGTATATAAGCAATAAAATTTAAAGAAGATTTCATGTTGTGTAGATGGAACGCAAAGGATGACACTCTTATTGGGTTTTGTGGAAGTAACAGAGAACATTATCAATGCTATTGCAATGATACAATTATTGTGGGAGAGGGATCACAAGGTTATGATAGGATAGTGGATGCCTTTCAAAATCATGTGATGGGGAGCTATACAAGACTTTTGATAGTAAACTCTCTCCATGAGAGTCTCCCATGACTAGCTTTCGTGGCATAAGCCACATCTAATCAATTTGATAGTGTTTTTGTCAAAAATCAACGAAGTCTTGTGGAACATTTTTGGGATGCAAAGCTAAGGGATACAATAGGCTTGATAATTGGGCAAGCTTCAGATGGGGATAATAGACGGCGCAAGCTTATGCTTGAAGATTACCATGGGAAGAACAAGGACCAATTCTTTATTAATTGGTGTGGATGGAAATTTAAAGGCAAAATTGTGGAAGGACATGTGTATGGTTTACATGATCAAGACTTTACACACTGTGGAAAAAAGCTTGTTGGTCCACTCGATAGCCCTACTCGACAACTTGCAATTGCTAATGTTTGGATTACACTCAATCATGTTACAATGGTCTATAACTCATTTTCCATTGATCGACACAAGCTATGAGATGGAGATACACAAAGAGATGACCACTAGAATTGGACAACTGCCCAAAGGATTGCAAGTAGACAGGTTCAGCATTGTATGAGGCAATGAAGGAGAGAGAGAGAAGGATACAAGAAACTATGGCATATTTGCATATTATGGCTGATTATATTGATATTTTCTTATCACCACATCTAAACTTGAAGGAGCATGTGGTGATGGCAGTCAAGGTTAGTTTCTTCTTCAAGCTTTGGAGGCTGTGGCTACATCAACATGCCACGTATAACTTGAAGAAAAACTTCATAATTAAAGAGACCTTCACAAATATTAAACTTTCATGTCATTTTTGTAATATCTCCCCCCCGTGCATAAGAACGCCCCCCCCTTCTTAAATTTTTTTTAAATTAACTTATTTTTTTTAACTCTCCCTCTCTCTCCCCATCGACAGCATGTCCGAGAGAGAGAGAGAGAGAGAGAGAGAGAGAGAGAGTAAAGAGAAGGGGGGGCATGCACCCCCCCAGGTGGAGGGGTGGCGGCCGTTAACGACTGTCTTCCCCCCATAAACCACCCCTCCCCCCCACTTTAAAAGGGGAGCCCTCCCCTCCCTCGTGGACAGCAATCCCCCCTCGTTGTCAAGTAGCCCCCCCCCTTCGTTGTCAGACAGCGCCCCCCCTCGTTGTCAGAAAATGCCCCCCCCAATCATCATCGCAAAGAGAGAGAGAGAGAGAGAGAGAGAGAGAGAGAGAGAGAGAGAGAGAGAGAAAGAGAGGGAAGCTTTGGAGGGTTCTTCTTTCCCCCTTAAGGAGAGGTCATACACCCCCTCTATTATTTCTGAAAATACACTCCCCTTCATTATCTTTTCTCCACTCAAGGAGAGGCGGCGAGAATTTTACATAAGAGAGTGTGAGAATTCTATCTCTCGTACATGCGTCTTCAAGTATGGCCCAGAAGCGTAGCTGAAATCCCTACGAGTGTGGATGGTGGTTCGAATCAAGATGACATCGCAACCGCGAATGGTTTATCATGCGTGAATACCACTAGAATCAAGACATCACTCCAAACCCAGGTTGCTCTATTATTAAATCATAGATTATAATTATCATGGTGAGAATCATATTCACATGCATCACATTAATTGCGTGATTGATAATTGCCTAGGTATGAACTCAGTTGTGATGTATGTAACAAACACGATAATTTTCGTTGTAAGATGACATCATAGTATATGAAATTGATTAGGTAATTGCATCGTAAATTACCCAAAAAATTCTTGTATGAATTCTTACATAACATGCCTTGCTCTTTGCACAAGTTCTTGCAAAATACATTTCAGAGGACTTCGAAAGAAGCAAAGTGCATCTCCATATTGCAAGATGGATTCTAAGGTACATGTAATAAACTATAAAAAAGATTAAAACACAGCTAGACTCATACAATAATCATATAAAGTTATAAAGATCAGATCATTCAAGAATGTTATGGATCGTATAAATAATTACATGGAGGATAATGTTAAGATTGCATGCATAGAAAATACCTTTGCATGTGTGGCAAAAAATATCGTATGGATTATATCAAATTTGTAAGCATTGAAATGAAGACATGGCATTACGTTGCATGCATTAAAGTTGTTGGGAAAATTCAACGTTGTTTGTAATTTACCAAATGGGACTGAGATCCATGAGACCCATGTCAAAATCCTTGGTGACTTCAAGACGGATATGTAAAAGCTTAGTGCATGTGAGCATTATTAAGAGGGCTTCAGAAGATTATACTTAAGACGGAGTAGGAACTGTTCTAAATAGAACCATCTTGACCAACCATGGTCAAGGGGATAGACAATCTTGATCAATTAAGATCAAAGATAAAGGTACATAAGTACTTCAAGGGAACTAGGAGACAACCAGCAAGTTGACCAACCGAGGATGATAGGGTTGTCCATGATCTATCTTACAAGGAGACCTAAGGTAAGGATAATTAGGGTCGGTAGGGTACAAACCCTATCTCGAAGAAAAAGGGAAAACAAGCAACCTAGCTTGCCAAGCCCCTAGAATCTCGCCAAGTCGCGAACGACCCAGGACCGAATGCTGGGAGCATTCAGGAAGAAGGAATCACACCTTAGCAGTTGGTCGTACAAACGACCACAGAAATGATCGTGATTGTACACTTAGGTACACTGTTTGAAGTTCTTTGCTCAAGGAACTAATTCAAGGAAAAACACTTAATGCTTCAGGTTAAAATCCTGGAGGGAGAGGCAGGTTCAGTTACCTATAAGACTCCATGCCTGGCCCTATCCAAGGGGGTTGATAGCCGGGCCGGGTATATGGACCGAACCCGCCGCGAGAGGTCTCTCCATGGTTGCTACTTGGAGCGGGAGGACACTTGGGTGCTAGGGGTGGCTCTGGCTATAAATTCCTTGCCTCTAGATCCCGCACAAGAGGCCGACGTGACTCGAGATGGGATCTCGAGGCCGGTGTACTAGTCTACGGGCAAAACTTGGAGCAACAATCCTGTTGATTGCTGGGTTAGCCTTCGGCATGATACTTGATGTATTCCAGGAGTATGATTAATAAATATTAGACATTTGAAAAATGAACTTGCTTGACATTGTTTTTTTTTGTCAATGCCTAAGTTGCATGAAGGAACCTTTGTTTAAATTGATTAATTAAGGAAGCTACTTTTGCATGTCAAACATAATGTGGTAGGTAATTAGATAACTAAGCAAACTGAGGAAAGTGCAGTGGACATGACTTGGGTCCGTCCTATGGAAGGGTGGTCCCCGTTAGCTGGAAAATTTTCTCAAAAGACGTAATTATGAGACTGTGAAGACCTAGCATCAATAGAGTTAGAATCCTGATTTATGCTGTTTTAGGGGAGCGGAATGGGACTATGCCTTATGGGCAGAGAGATTGAGCTTTGCATCCCTCTCGTTTCCCATTCTCCATGAACCAAGTGCAGCATAAATCCGCTTCGACTCTGTTGTTCCTATGCAAAGTGGTTCATCTGGAGCTCGATGCTAGCTACTTCTTAGAGACTTTGCTGATAGGAAAGAAACCCTAACTTTAGGTCGGTCCTAAGTGGGAACGGCCAGATACTTCCACTCGGGGAAGACTCAAGAAGAACTAGATCGCAAACCCTATGACATTCCTTGTGCAAGTGCTAGGTGGCACTTTCTAAACTTTTTTCCCGATGGGCTGCTAAGACGTGTCCCACAAGAGGACGAGCGGACACGTCACAGTTCGTATCATAGCAAACCAACGAAATATAAAGATTACAAGGGAACTTAATGGAGGAAAATAAAGGGAATAAGGGGATAAACAGGGGAAGGTGAGTAGAATAGAGTAGTGTTTTCTATTGAAAACATTTCTTTACTCACTTATGGATGCTGGATTGCAGAGTCACGAAGCATGGAGCAAGTTCTTGGTGTTCCAGTTCATATTCATGACTGCAATGCATGCTTCGAATTATCGTCAGAGGCTTGGCATGACTGCAATGTATGGACGGAGACTCAAGAATATACTATATAGCAGCCCACCTACTTGCATACCTTTAGACCAACTTGAAGAGAATCAAGTGGATGGAGGATTTAAAGATCATAAAGCTGTTCATCTTTGTCAAAGCTTGCGTAAACACAACTTTGCATGTTAGCAGTCGGCAAGTCAAGCGGAACAAGTATGTCTATGAAGAAGTGACCTGGATGATCTCTGTTGATAAAATCAAAGTGTTAGGGCGCTATGACAAGAACGGGTATCAAAGGAAGGGATACCCCAAGCTTCCTATTACTTACCCTTTCCTGAAAGTCTATGACCCCACTCCATATTATTATTCTGTCCCTGTAGCCGATTGTAACACAATCCTATTTTCCCAAACTGATGTATCAATCAACCTGTCCTACTTATCCAAAATAAATGCACTCAAAGGAATATGCCTTCATGAATAAATAAAACTTTTTACCATTGTCTATCTTGATCGTAAATGTTACCTAAGGTGTTAAGTGATTAAATCACTTAGCTAAAAAGTTGTGCTAGTTATATTAACATAATATGGGAATGTGTGATAAGATGTTAACATAAAGAATCTTATTGTTCAAACGCAACCCCAAGCATAGGCTCCAAATCTGACTCCTGCACTAATTTTAGCTCTAGCTCAAGAGAAGAAATTCCTTCTCAAACAAATTAAGCCACCCGAGTTTGATGGCAAGGGAAGGACTATTCAAGCCGATGCCGAGATCTGGATTGAGTCCATGGAGGACTATTTTGAGGTAGCAGGAGCTGCACCCGCTAACCAAGCCATGCTCGCCAAACTTAAGCTTACAGGCGAAGCGAGACTTTGGTGGAAACAATGGTGGAGAGACCAAAAGATCTCAGAGGGGACAGTCACTTGGGATAATCTTAAGGAAGCTGTGCGAGGGAGGTATCTGCCACCTACCTACCACACACAAAAGATGAATGAATTCTATGACTTGAAGTAGCTAGGACTATCCCTTGAAGCATATTGTTCGAAGTTCATTTCACTCCTAAAGTATGCACCTCCAATGGATACGACACAACATGTATCAAATTCTGTGTTGGGTTGAATCCACCCATAAACACTCGATTGTAATCAATGCACCCAACGGACCTACAAGATGCACTCATTCGAGCTGCTTCGATAATACAAGAGGTGCAAATCAAACCAAGGAGCAAAAGGATTTGGGCTTACAAAGATCAGAATAAGGGTATGTCTAAGGCTTAGACTAAGAGAGCACAGGGTCAGAATCAGAACCAAAGAAAGAAAGCTAGGGTGAAGAAGATCTATCCATGGATGCTGACATTGAGAGGGCAACGATTCACGCCACTCTTCACAAGAAGGATCCAAATCACCAATTCTCGGTGATTCAAACTCCATCAGAATATCAAGGTAAAAGCTTCAAAACCCTGATTGACTGTGGCAGTACACATTCCTTCATCTCACCAGCCTGTGCAAAGAGATTAGGAATAGCCATAATAGATGCACCTACTTTACTTGTGGAATTAGCAAATGGTCGTGAGGTCACTTGTACTAGGCAAACTGCTAAGGTGAAATTCCTATTGGGTGGGAAGCTAACTTTTGTGAGATTCAGGGTAATGAACCTAGGTTTCCACGAATGTTTACTCGAAATGGATTGGCTCATACCCAATGATGCCCACATCCACTATGGGAAGGACCAAGTCTCCTTCCAAAATTCTGAAGGGTAACTAGTCACAACTCAAGGTGAGGCTGGTAAGCCAAAAATACAGCTGGCAAAAGCAACACAAATAATAAAATGTGTTCAAAAGGGTCTGCCTGTCTATCTGATTAAACTGAATAAGCTAGATCAAAATCAGGAATCCGGAGAAGAACCTTCATGGTTAAACGAATACACAGACGTATTCCCTGAAGATCTGACGGAACTTCCTCCCCAAAGGGAAGTCAACCACGAAATCAAACTTGTGCCAGGAGCTGCACCAGTCACAAAGAGGCCGTATACGATGTCCATTCCGAAAGCTATCGAACTGAAAGAGCAACTCAAGCAACTGTTAGACCAAGGCTACATCTGTCCTAGTAGTTCACCATGGGAAGCTCCAGTATTGTTCCAAAAGAAGAAATATGGAACGCTTCGCCTATGCATTGACTACAGAGGGTTGAATCAAGCAACCATCAAAAATAAATACCCCATTCCAAGAATAGATGAATTACTTGACCATCTTCAAGGGGAGAAGATCTTCTTAAAGATAGATCTCAGATATCTAGATATTATCAGATAAGGATCAAAGAAGAAGATATTCCAAAGGCTGTATTCAGTACAAGGTATGGACACTTTGAATTCCTAGTGATGTCATTCGAGCTGACAAATGATCCTGCTACCTTTAACAGGTTAATGCAGGATATCTTTAGGCCCTATCTTGATGACTTCATACTCGTCTTTTTTTACGATACCCTAGTCTACTCAAAACAGGGAAATGATCATGAACCCCAACTTTGCATTGTTCTTGAAACAATGAGAGCACACAAGCTTTATACCAAGAAGAAGAAGTGCACATTTTTCAAGCGACAAATTGAATGTTTGGGATTCGTTGTATGAGTAGAAGGAATTTCAGTAGATCCAACTAAGGTTAGAGACGTTCTGGAATGGCCAACACCAACTTCTGTCAAAGAAATACAAAGTTTTCTTGGGTTGACAGGGTGGTACAGAATTTTCATCAAAGATTATGCTTCAATTGCAACACCTCTGACTAATCTACTAAAGAAGCAAGTAGCAATTGTATGGTCACCTACTGAATAGACCAGCTTTGACAAACTAAAACAAAGCTCACTATCAGCACCTATCCTGAAACTTCCTGATCTTAGTAAGGAGTTTGAAGTGGTAACTGATGCTAGCACCCTTGCTTTAGGATGTGTACTTATGTAAGAAGGTCATCCCGTAGCATATTCTTCAAGAAAATTGAAAGCCATGAAAGGAATTATGCTATGACCTGGAGTTGTTGGCTATCATCCATGCTCTCAAACTTTGGAGACATTACTTGCTAGGTAACAAATTTTCCTTAGTAACGGATCACAAGAGTCTTAAATGGATTTTCACTCAGAATGAGCTCAATATGAGGCAACGTCGATGCATCGAGGTATTGGAAGAATATGATTTTGAAATCAAATATAGGCCTGGAAAAGAGAATGTATTTGCCGATGCACTCAATCGCAAGGCATTTCTAAATTCTCTCATTTTGCAAGATCCATCAAAACAGCAAGGTCTCTAGCCACAAAGGTATCAATGCCAAACAACCCGATTCTTGAGCTAGCAAAAGAAGGGGCATATCATGACCTAGTCTATCAGAAAATGCTAAAGGAGATCTCCATCAAGGATCAAGACCAGAAGCTAAAGACGAAGTATTAAGAATTCTCCATCAGTAGTGAGCTTGTCTACTTTAGGACAAGATTATGTGTCCCTATAAGCAAAACCCTCAAGCAAAAGATACTTTGGGAAGCCCATGACTCCCCTTTCTCAGGACATCCTAGTTATGCCAAGACCCTTAATGCGGTCAGAAAGAGCTATTATTGGGAAAGACTCAAGGGAGACATACTCAAATATGTCATTCTCTTTTCCAGGCCTATATTTGATTTTAACGTACTCAAATATGTCACGGAATGTTTGTCTTGTCAACGCATTAAGGCAGAACATGTTAAAATGCCTAGGAAATTGCAACCACTTGACATTCCACAAATGAAATGAGAGTTCATTAGTATGGACTTTATTGTTGGCTTACCCCAAGTTTAGGGAGGATATAACTCTATTATGGCTATAGTAGATATGCTCACCAAGGTCGCACATCTCATCCTTGTCAAGACGAACTATAAAGCTTTAGACATCGCAAGATTATTCATCAAGGAAATATTCAAACTTCATGGGTTACCGAGAAGAATCATTAATGATCGTGACTCTCTTTTCACATCACACTTTTGGAGGGCTATCTTTGAGGCTATTGAAACTCAACTCTGTTTCAGTACAGCTTACCATCCCCAAACTAATGGTCAAATAGAATGAGTCAATCAAGTCATTGAAGATATGCTTAGGACATACTACTGTCGTGAACCCAAAAAGTAGATTCAATACTTACCACTGGTTGAGTTTGCCTACAATACTTCTTACCAATAGAGTATTTAGATGATCCCTTTTCAAGCATTGTATGGGCATGATTGTCATACCCCTTTGAACTTCTTGGATCCAACCTTGAGGGTAGAAGCTCTCAAGATAGATGCTGGAAGGCATGGACGATCAAATCAAATCAATAAGATAAGACATTCAAGTTGCCAAGGATAGATAGAAGGCTTATGCTAACTTGAAATGGCAAGACAGATCATTCGTTGAAGGTGATATGGTCTTTATTCGTGTACGCCCTAAAAAGAGTTCACTGTCCTTAGGAGAGTACAAGAAGCTAAGTCCAAGGTATTGTGGGCCTTATAAGATCACCGTGCCTAGGGCCTAATGCTTACAGACTACAACTGCCCGCAACTCTAAAGATTCATAATGTATTCCACGTTAGCCTATTGAAAAAGTATCTACCTAATCCAAATCATATACTTGATGATCAGCAAATTGTAATGCCTAGCCAAGGAGTCCTTGAGCTATGGCCTGATAGAATCCTAGATGTTAGGGAGAGGCATTTGAGATCAAGAACCTTGAGGGAATACCTCATCCAGTGGAAAGATTATCCCGAAGAGGATGCCACCTGGATGGATGAAAATACTCTCAACCAACAATACCCCCATGTCTTCTTGAGATGAGGACATCTCAATTTTTCTAAGGGGGAGAGGATGTAATATCTCCCCCCCGTACCCCCCGTGCATAAGAACGCCCCCCCTTCTTGAATTTTTAAAAAAATTAAGTTAATTTTTTTCTACTCTCCCTCCCGATAGCATGTCGAGGAGAGAGAGAGAGAGAGAGAGAGAGGGAGTAAAGAGAACAAGGGGCATGCATCCTCCCAGGTGGAGGGGTGGCGATCGTTAATGGTCGTCTCCCCTCCCATAAACCACCCCTCCCCCCACTTTAAAAGGGGAGCCCTCCCCTCCCTTGTGGACAGCAGCCCCCCCTCGTCATCAGGCAGCTCCCCCCCCTTCGTCGTTAAGAAGTGCCCCCCTCCCCTCATCATCAGAAAATGCCCCCCCCAACATCATCGCAGAGAGAGAGACATAGAGAGAGAGACAGAGACAGAGACAGAGAGACAGAGAGAGAGAGATAGAGAGAGAGGGAAGCTTTGGAGGGTTCTTCTTTCCCCCCTTAAGGAGAGGTCATACACCCCCTCTATTATTTCTAAAAATACACTCCCCTTCATTATCTTTTCTCTACTCAAGGAGAGGCCGCCACAATTTTGCATAGGAGATTGTGAGAATTCTATCTCTCGTACACGTGTCTTCGAGTATGGCCCCGAAGCGTAGTTCCACAAGGATGGCCGGAAACCCTACAAGTGTGGATGGTGGTTCGAATCAAGACGTCATCGCAACTGTGAATGGTTTATCAGGTGTGAATACCACTAGAATCAAGACATCACTCCAAACCCAGGTTACTCTATTATTAAATCATAGATTATAATTATCATGGTGAGAATCACATTCACATGCATCACATTAATTGCGTGATTGATAATTGCCTAGGTATGAACATAGTTGTGATGTATGTAACAAACAAGATAATTTTCGTTATAAGATAACATCATAGTAGATGAAATTGATTAGGTAATTGCATCATAAATTACCCAAAAAAATTCTTGCATGAATTCTTGCATAAAGTGCATTGCTCTTTGCACAAGTTCTTGCAAAATACATTTCAGAGGACTTCGAAAGAAGCAAAGCGCATCACCATATCGCAAGATGGATTCTAAGGTACATATAATAAACTACAAAAAAGATTAAAACGTAGCTAGACTAATACAATAATCACATAAAGTTATAAAGATCAGATCATTTAAGAATGTTATGGATCGTGTAAATAATTACATGGAGGATAATGTTAAGATTGCATGCATAGAAAATACCTTCACATGTGTGGCAAAAAATATCATATAGATTATATCAAAATTGTAAGTATTGAAATGAAGGCATGGCATTACGTTGCGTGTATTAAAGTTGTTGGGAAAATTCAACGTTGTCTATAATTTACCAAATGGGATTGAGATTCATGAGACCCATGTCAAAATCCTTGGTGACTTCAAGAGGGATAGGTAAAAGCTTAGTGCATGTGAGCATTATTAAGAGGACTTAAGAAGATTATACTTAAGACGAAGTATGAACTCTTCGAAACAGCACCATCTTGACCAACCATGGTCAAGGGGATAGACAATCTTGATCAATTAAGATCAAAGATAAAGGTACATAAGTACTTCAAGGGATCTAGGAGACAACCAGCAAATTGACCAACCGAGGACGACCGGGTTGTCCATGATCTATCTTACAAGGAGACCTAAGGTAAGAATAATTAGGGTCCGTAGGGTACAAACCCTATCCTGAAGAAAAAGGGGAACAAGCAACCTAGCTTTCCAAGCCCTTGGAATCTCGCCAAGTCGGAACGACCCAGGACCGAATGCTAGAAGCATTCAAGAAGAAGGAATCACACCTTAGCAGTTGGTTGTACGAACGACCACAGAAATGATCGTGATTGTACACTTAGGTACATTGTTTGAACTTCTTTGCTCAAGGAACTAATTCAAGGCAAAAAACTTAATGCTTTAAGTTAAAAGCCTGGAGGGAGAGGCAGGTTCAGTTACCTCCGACTATCTGCCTGGCCCTATCTAAGGGGGTTGATAGCCGCGTCGGGTATATGGACCGAACCCACCGCAAGAGGTCTCTCCGTGGGTGTTTCTTGGAGCGGTAGGACGCTTGGGTGCCAGGGGAGGCTCTGGCTATAAATTCCTTGCCTCTAGATCCCGCACAAGAGGCCAATGTGACTTGAGATGGGATCTCAAGGCCGGTGTACTAGTCTACGGGCGAAACTTGGAGCAGCAATCCTGTTGATTGGCTGGGTTAGCCTTCGGCATGATACTTGATGTATTCCAAGACTATGATAAATAAAGATCAGATATTTGAAAAAGGAACTTGCTTGACATTGTTTTTTTTTTCAGTGCCTAAGTTGCATGAAGGAACCTGTGTTTAAATTGATTAATTAATAAAGCTTCTTTTGCATGTCAAATATAATGTGATAGGTAATTAGATAACTAAGCAAACTGAGGAAAGTGCAGTGGACATGACTTGGGTCCGGTCCTACGGAAGGGTGGTCCCGACTAGCTAGGAACTTTTCTCAAAAGACGTGATAATGAGACTGTGAAGACCTAGCGTCAGTAGAGTTAGAATCCCGATTTATGCTGTTTTAGTTGAGCTTCACATCCCTCTCGTTTCCCATTCTCCATGAACCAAGTGCAACATAAATCAGCTTCAACTCTGTTATTCCTATGCAAAGTGGTTCATTTGGAGCTCGACGCTAGCTACTTCCTAGAGACTTTGCTGATAGGAAAGAAACCCTGACTTTAGGTCAGTCCTAAGTGGGAACGGCCGGATACTTCTACTCAGGGTAGACTCAGGAAGACCTAGATCGCAAACCTTGTGACATTCCTTGCGACTGCTAGGTGGCGCTTTCTAGACTTTCTTCCCGATGGTCTGCTAAGACGTGTCCCACAAAAGGACGAGCGTACACATCACAATTTTGTTGTGCTTCTCATAAAGATGTTTTGTGAGCTTTTTCCTGCTCTCAAGTATCCATTACATATCACTTTATCAAATGCAGCTAAAATTTATTTTAGTAAAATTGGAGGCATGGTGGGACAAGAAAGAACCTTTGACTTTGGAGACCTTTTGCATAGTGTTGGTAGTTTGAATAAGATTGCCATGCATGAATGTAGTTTAGATGGGCTAATCTTCTCAAGGGCTCACAAGAAGCAGGAGCATATATGGAAGTATTTGAATACACAAGAAAAAATTTCAAAGGCAGATCTAGGTAACTATGAATGTGTGGCTTTAGATGAAATAATAGTAAATGCATTGAAAGATGGCTTGCAGTAAGCACAAATGTTGTGTCAATCATTGGGATGATTGAAACCTAGCAAGGCAGATAACATGAAGTGGTGGCCACAGCCTTGGGAGGATACAAATTCTATGTGGTCGAAGATAGACAATGAAATGGAGGCTAATGAATATGATGACTTTGGACAAACAACTAGTGATGAAGAACAATTAGAGAATTCAGATGGGGATGATAACATTGTTGCTCTTAGTGAGACATGAAATTGATGGGTTGTTAGATGAGGTTCATGGCTCAAGTATTGTTATAGAAAGTTAGAAGATCAACCCAACAATGGAAGTTGATGGAAAGTATATATTCAAGACTATGTTGGTCAGTCAATTGAATGGGAGTTTGAGTCAATTGACAAGAGAGGCAAGTTGTCTACATTGACCCTAAACCAAAATCACAATCATCAAGCAATGTGAATTTCTTTGGGATAGAATCTGATTATGCAATATATTTTGTGTATGATAGACAAGACAAGGGAAGTGGTAAGCATCCAAAGAGAGATGGAAGATCCATAAACTTTAATAAAATGGATGGGTCTCATAGCAGGTGGTACCGTGGCAGAGTCTAGAAGATGAGGAAAAAAGTAGGAGGTAGATATGTGGATTGTAAATGAGGCTTTAATTTGACAGATCAACCTCAAGGCATAGAAGTTCAGCTTGGTTGGTACTAGAGGGTGAAAGGATAACGTATGTTCACATATGACTTAACATACTTGAACATGATTTCCATAAAGTCGGTGATTGAATTGGAAATTTTAATATACAATCTATCAAATGAAAGATATCAACTAGATGAGAATGATTATAATTTGTTTAGTGACTTTCTCAAGTAGTGTGTTGAGTAAACACGTGCATGCTCAAAGTAAGTGATTTCAATTTGGAACTTATCTTTCTATTTTATTTCTAAATAAGCTTGTTATTCTTTTTATAGTCCTTTTTCATGTAGGAAATGGATCTTCAAGGTAGCACCTCATAAGGATAGGACATACTATTTGTTGCTAAAGTATTGCTACTAAGGGTTTTTTGAGAGCTCTTTGAACTAGTCTTATGGTAAGGTACTAGCTGGTTGACTGAAGTATATTTTTGTTGCTAAAGTACTAAGTTGATGTATCGGGATTACATCATGGCCAAACTAAATTGTACATAGTGTTTGTACTATCTAGCCTTTTTTTATTTTAATTATGCTACATAGTTTGTATGCACGTGCTATTGATGAGTGCTAGACACAAGGAGATTTTCTTTTGTCTTGCTTTCATAACAATTTTGTGGCATTTTGATCTTTTGGGACTCTTTGACAACATTATGCATGGAGATAAATAGTGATGAAAAAAATGGGAGACAATATACTTATGCTCGCTTCTTTTATATAGTACATGTATATAGGTTTTCTTATTCTATAGAGTCCAAATGTACGGGATATACTTTGGACATGTGGAGCTTGGAGATTTCGCATATAGCTTTATGTCATAGTACTATTGTAAAATGTTGTAACATCATTTTTACAAAGTAGAGAAAGGATTCTTGCACATATTGTAAAGACTCAAGTTTTTTTAAGTTAAAATATGACAATTTAGAATACTTATAGGACTAGTTAGCATGTGGTGTCAATTCTGGTGTTGTTTTTTATGTTAGAATGTCCTACCATCAAGACCAAGATCTCGGGAGATGATGAAAGGTTCAATTTATTTTCTAGTGATTCAATGAGGCCTTTGGTGCATAGGAACATTTTTTAAGAGAAGAATTGAAGAAAACTCAAAAAAATGTGGTTTTAGCATGGTGAATGCAATGCCATCTACATATGTTATGAAGTTGTATCTATTGGGAGGGGAGGGAGGAGGTTATATATTGACTATTATGAGTTTATGTATTATATAGATAAATCCTTATGTGAATGGGGGTGTGGAAATTTAAAATATTTGAAGTTTAATCCTTGATAAGGGATGTAGCCAGGGAGGGGGGGGGAGGAGTTATCTTGCTATGTGAGATGGAGGCGGAGACTTGAGATGAATCAAATCATACTTTGCATGTAAATAGTGAGATTATCCCTTTGGCTTGCTAGCTAAGTTGGATGAGATTAGTAAGAGGAGAATTGATAGCTTAATGGTGATATGGAGTCCTTGCATGAATGTAGTATGGTGTTGCCATGCTAAGGACTTCTATGGCTAAACAATGATAAAATATGTAGAAATGCATCATTTTATTGATAGTGGGATATGCTAATAGGCCACCATGATGATGTGACGCATTTCTATCCTCCTTCCTTGATCATTAGATGACTAGACCTCCTCCCTTTCATATCTATTAACCTTCTTATGAAACCTTTGAAGAAGTGGATCTATTTGGGCCCTTTGACATGGGCAGGTATACTAGAGATGGGGTCTTCAACCACATGGAAGAACTACAAGCATGGATTGGAGGTCACAATCACAAGCTTTTAAATTTGGGGCTATCTTGAAAATTCATGTGGATTCTTTAAGTTTGAGTTTATCAATTGTTTCTATGGTGAAGATCGAGATGACGCTCTGCCTAAAGTTGGGAAATTTGTTGGTTTCAAGAGACCCTTTCATAAAGGGGAGGCTCTCACATCATCACAAAATTCTTTAAAATCTAATCCCAAGCCATGATCTTGGTCTTGAAAGGAAAATCTATGTTTTATGTTGTGTAACTAGATCCATGGGTCTTGAAAATCCATGTAATGGGTGTTTCTTATATGGAATGTATTCACCTTTTCAAATATAGAAACTTTTAGTCATACAAGAGCCCCTCCAAATCTCCCTAAAGATGTAATTTATATAATTTCGTATTTTAAGCTGGTCTAAAATATGTCCCTTGTATATTTTGTTGTATCTACTACTCAAGCTCATGACCTTATATCTTATCTTGGTTGTTGCACCCATGATTAATTAGGCCATGATTATCTATGGTTTTTGTGCATGGTTCCCAAAGAGGAGTTTGTCATCTAGTAGGTGGCTCTTGTATAGGGTTGTAAAAGTGTACGAGAGTGTGCACTCTAGTGTTTATGTGTGTATCAATGGAAGAATAAGGAAATTATAATGAGGGTCTCAAGATCCTCTGTGCAAATTCTTGAGTTTCTATTATATTATGAGCTTTGGTTTTGGGGGTTTTTTGTTCCCTTATGTGGGTGGGTAGCTATAAATGTTTAGTTGTTCATCTCTATCAACTCCTAACAACATTTAAAATACTGATATGATGTTTGGATATTCAACCGGATTATCATGAAAAATTTGGATGTAAAGTAATGTGGCATTGTGTTTTTATTTGAATTGTATAGAAAGCGTTATAAAAATGAACCTCATCTCCATGCTACCTTCAAAATTCACAAAAAATGTATATAAAATTGTGTAAAAAAAGTTAAAAGGGGTTTTAAAAATACCAATTGAATGTGCATTACATAGAGGGTTATGGACTCCTTGAGATATCATATTATATCCACTTAGATGTATATCTAATTCCACTTCCTGATTAACAAACATTTGTAGCGTAATTTTTACAAATATATCAAAGGGGAGAGAGAAGAATATACAATGCAAATATATTGAAAAAAAAATCTCTTTACTATCAATATAAAATACATGTACAAATTTTATGGAAATTTTTGGTCATGACTTACAAACACAATGGCTTACAAGCAATAAAGAAAAACTACTTCTTTTTTCAAGGACTTCGTTTCTAAGAATCCTTTTGCCTTTCTTTAATGCTTTGGTTGCCTTAGGTGTTGAAGGCATAGCTTCACATGTTACAGTTAGATGCATCTCCTCTCCTTCATTGTCCAAGCCCCCACTACTATTTGTTCGTGGTTTCATGCAATTGACCATTATGTACTTCATGACCTTTGCTCTTATATACCAAACATGCTCACTTGTATAGTGATCCCTTGAAAACTATCATACCTAAATTTGAAGATCATGATGAGGGTCTTGAGCATGATCAATCTTATGAGCTAGTAGATGCATTTCCATTTGATCTTGGTGGACATATTCCATTTGATCCTAGTGGGGAAGATTTTCATACTACTAGCAATACCCTTTATTCTATTTTCATGTGTGTTTGAATAGGTTCTAGGATCCCTAATACACTTTGTATGAAAGGTATTGTCCATTGAAATGATGTGTTTATCTTGATCAACAATGGTAGTACACATAGATTTGTAAATAGGTTTTTGGTTGACAAGCTAAATTATATTTCCACTAATTTATACCATCTCATAAGAGTTCAAATAGCCAATGGTAAAGAAGAAATTATCACCCAAATGTGTCCATAGGTTCTCATAAACTAACCCTATGAAGGTGTAGTGTATTAGAGACTAGCCAACACCTACTAGTACTACTTCTCTTAGAGGATTTCTTGGTCTAGCTCTTTTGATTGACAAGTTCAAGAAGGAAGCTTTCTTTTGGGATGCCCTTGCATATAGAAGCTTCAATCAGTTAAACTTCTTACCTCTGCTCCTATTTGATGCACCGAGACTTTTCCAAAGAGTTTACCATACAATGTGATGCTAGAGGTAAATGCATAGAGGTTGTATTATTGCGGGAGCATGGAGTCATTGCCTTTGAGAGTCTTAAGCTTACAAATAAAGTGATAGCTATCAATGACCATGACCATGATATGTTGGCTATTCTTCATGCGATAAAAAAGTAGCACCACTATTTGTATGGTAACATGTTTAGAGTCCAAATGGATCATAGGGTCCTAAAGTACTTTCTTACTCATTCAAATCTCACTCCTAAGCAACACAAGTGCATGACTACCATAGAAAAGTATGATTTTGACATCACTCATACATAGGGCAAGGACACTGTGTAGAATCACCATTGTGTTCACATTTCCTAAATTTCCAAGATAGTCGTAAAAATTTGTCCGAATCCTCCTTTAAAATCTTTCTACTTAGCCATGAAACCTTTATGATTTTGACATCACTCATACATAGGGCAAGGACACTGTATAAAATCACCATTGTGCTCAGATTTCCTAATTTTCCAAGATAGCCGTAGAATATTGTCCAAATCCTCCTCTAAAATCTTTCTACTTAGCCATGAAACCTTTATTCTCTATAAATTCGTTGTTTTCAAACAAGCTACAAAGATGTGCAAGGGTACAAACTATGGCAAGTCTATTCTTCTAGATTTGGCCTAGAGACATAGTCTTTTGAATGTCTTCAGCTATTCTAAGTTTAAAGCACATTACCATTACTTGATCAAGAGTCTCCCATTTTAAGAATGCAAGGCTTGGCAATAGTAAATCCTCAATATGTCCAGATGTATCTTCTCTTGACGGAACCACATATTGTATATAATATACAAAAATCTTAACTTTACTAAACCCCTTGTGGTTTAGTGAGCATAGATAATGTCTACAAGTTATTTATGAATTGTATAGAACATGTTGCTAAGACCTTCCTTAAGCTACCATTTAGAACTTGTCAAAAGAAAAAGATATCTAACACCAATAATTCATTATTTACTTAGTTTTTTAGTTAAAAATGTATTTTCATATAATATTTTAATCAAAACCAAACTTATTGTGGATTTGCTAAGAAAAATGTTCATTCGAAGGCAAGTACATCTCATTTGCTAAGTAAACATTTTGCACCTAAGAAAACCATCCATGGGTTGTGATTTTGAAACTAGTGATATGTCCCTTCCTATGATAGTTAATATCCTCTCATTTCGTTTTCTTCACATTGTGGGAGCCCTTATAAGATGGCAATATGGTAAACCAATTGTTTATACTAAACATTCTAAGCTCCCATTTTCCATCTACACTTTTGTTAAAGATGGTATAAGAGTTTATTGAATGAGAAGGATGCCTTGTGGAAGTTATGAAAAAAATGGAGCATAGCTAATGTGCAAAGAAAGAAAGTTAGAGAGGAAAGGTTGATGAACTCAAAATGAATGTCAACAAGGCTAATGAAAATACACATGGTATTAAGAAGAATATTCAAATGCATCTCGAAAGTTTAAAATTGATAGTATTAACTATGTCTCATCTTTTGTTAGTTTTTATTAGCTTTATGAGCTTTGGAACTACCAAAAGATATCAGATTTCAGAGATTTCAACTTTAAAAAAAGGAGAAATCTAAGAAATGGTTGTTGAGATATCGAGCTCCACTCGTGATACGCCAGGGTGACCGTTGTCTATTTATGTCACCGACTTGTCAGTTGCAGACGCGGTTGGTATACCGCCCATGAATAATAGCTACATGATAGCTATCCTTATCTACTCTAGTTTGTGGCTCAGTTAGTATGCCACCTTAGTTAGTTGAGTTTGGTTTGAGACCCATATATAGGGTTCTTCTATTTCTTTGTACTAGAGTTCTTTTGGCTTACACAACTAAGAAGAGGAAAACTGTTTTCAGCCTCCACCCTTGTGTGTCTTCCCCCATTGTGCAAGCAAGAAAGCTTCAAGCGAGACTTCTTCCTTCTCTCCCACAATCTTGACATGGTATCAGAGCCTTGTTCGTGGTAAGGAGCTCAAGAAAGCAAGCCAAGCTCGCGGTGTTCTGGTAAGAGGAGCAGTGTTGCTTTCATTTTCTGTTTTGGGAGCAGATCTCTGCAGGTAGCACAGCCGAAAATTGCAAGAGTGCATTGTCTCAGGTTGAGACGCCCTTCGCGGTGAAGCAAGAGGGCAGTATATGCTGCGAGATCGAGCTTTAGCTCTCGGTGTCCCTGTTTTTTTGATTTGAGGCCACTTTGGGGCCTGTTTTGGAGGCGGAAGGGTTCTGCACGCACTCAGAAAAAGGCTCAGTTTTATGCTGTTCAGCCACTGTTCTACAGGTCGGTGAAAAGTTACTGTAGAAATTGCATCGTATGCTTGTGCGCAGAGACATTGGGAGTTTCAGAATCATCCTTGGTTCCTATTTATGCAAAATCGTCACTAGGAAGTGACTGTGTGGTCAAATATCACTTTCGCCAGTTTTGCAGATTTGCCCTTGTGAGGGTGAAGCTAAGTTTTTGCAGTGACAGAATTTTTCGTAGTGTTCTGTAATGGCGTCTGATTCTCTTTCACAGATTGTAACTGAAAAGCTTGACAAGAACAACTTCCAAGCATGGAAGTTTAGAATGACGAATTTCCTTATGGGAAAAGGATATTGGGAATTTGTTGCAGGAAATGAAGAAGAACCAGTTCTTCCTGATGTTCCCAATCAACAGCAAATGCAAGCATTTAAAGCATGGCATGAGAGAGCCAGGAAAGTTATGTATTGGCTGTCTATCAGCATTTCCGACTCTATGATTGTGCATATTCAAGATGCAAGTACGCCAAAGGAGGCATGGGATACTTTGTCAAAAATGTATAGCACAAATACGCAAGCCAGGAAAATGCAACTCAAGTAAGAGTTGCACAATGTGCAAAGAGAAAATATGAGCATCAACGACTACCACATGAAAGTGAAGAAGATTGTAGATGCACTTGCTTCCATTGGGTCACCAGTGGAAGATGATGATTTAGTTTCTGTGACCTTGAATGGTCTAGGAAAGGATTATGCACAGTTTCGGACATCCATTTCAGTTCGTGAAAGATTTCCTGATTTTGAGGAGTTGATTGCTCTTCTAATTTCTGAGGAACAGAGAAATGGTGGTGCATCTTCTTCAGGAGGAACTTCAAAAGAAGCTGTCTTCTACTCAAATGCTGGAAGAGGTAGAGGCAGAGGTAGAGGAGGCCAATTTGGAGGCCGTGGCAGAAATCAGAATATGCAGCAAACTCAAGAAAACCAGTCCTATGGAGGAGGACGTGGTAACTCTAGAGGCAGGGGGAGCCAAAGAGGTCGTGGTGGATGGCAAAGAGGCCAAAATGCAAACAGTAATGTTGAATGCTACTATTGTGGTAAAATGGGTCATATGGCTAAAGACTGCTATAAAAAGCAGAATGACATCATGAATGGAAAACTGCAACAAGGGAATTATGCATCTCCTAGTAGACAGGGTGATGAAAAAAATGAGCACTTGTTTATGGTGCAGCACATGAACAATTCTGTGACAAGTGCAGAAGAAAGCAATGATGTATGGTATGTTGACTCAGGTGCATCAAACCACATGACAGGTCATGCAGAATGGATGGAGGATGCAAGAAAAATGGAAAAACCAAGATTTGTGGAGACTGGTGATGATACTGCACATCCTATTGTGCAGATTGGAAAAATTCCTTTGTCTATGCAGGATGGGAAAAAGAAATACTTGTCCGATGTATTTCATGTCCCGAATATCACCAAGAATCTGGTTTCTGTTGGTCAAATGGTTGAACAGGGCTTGCATGTCAGATTTAATCCTCATGGATGCTTTGTTGAGGATATGAAAAATAAAGGTCGCTTGATAGCAAAAGGAAAGAAGAAGGGCAGAATGTTTACGTTGGATGCAGACATGTCTGAATTGAGTGCAGCAATGTTTGCACATGGGACCGGTGTGGTTGCAGATATTGATATATGGCATAAACGCATTGGTCATGTTAATGTACAGCGACTTAAATCAATGCAGGTCCAAAATATTGTTGCAGGATTGCCAAAATTCAAGGTTGCAGAAATGCATAAGGTATGTGAAGCCTGTCAATTTGGAAAACAGGCAAGGAAACCATTTCCTAGACATGTTCAAGAGAGTGAAAAGCCATTGGAATTAATCCACTCTGATGTGTGGACTACTAAAGCTGCATCTCTTGGAGGCTGTCATTATTTTGTCACCTTTATTGATGACTATAGCAGAAAAGTTTGGGTGTATTTTATGAAAAAGAAAAGTGAAGTTTTTGGGCATTTCAAAACCCTTAAAGCTATGGCTGAAAAAGAAATAGGTCTGCAAATAAAATGCCTAAGGTCAGATGGAGGGGGAGAGTACCTCTCAAATGAGTTCGCAAAGTTCTTACAGGAGCATGGCATAAAGCAGCAATATTCATGCAGTTATACCCCACAACAAAATGGAATTGCAGAAAGGAAAAACAGGCATATTGGAGAGGTATCTCGTGCCATGCTCAATGAAAAAGACTTGCCAGATTTTTATTGGGCTGAAGCAGTTGCTACAGCAGTCTATATAATGAATAGGACTCCCACTGCAGCAATACATGGGATGACTCCAGAGGAGAGGTATACTGGTAGGAAACCAGATATTTCTCATTTGAAAATTTTTGGTTGCATTGCCTATGTACATGTGCCAGATGAGTTGAGATCCAAGTTGGATCCAAAAGCTGAGAAGTGCATCTTTATTGGTTACTCTCTGCAGCAAAAAGGGTATAGATGCTATAACCCTTCTACTCGTAAGTTTACAGTGAGCAGAGATGTTGTTTTTGATGAGATGAGTAGTTGGTATAAACCAGTAAATGTGATTGATGATGTAGATGCACAAAATGGTAATGCTGCACAGAATTCACAACAGCAGTCACAAAATATTAGTGGACCTGGAGCGTCCTCTAGCAGTGGTTCACATTCTTCGCCGTGGACAGGCAGATTGAGATCAGGAGAATCTTCTCAAAGCAATGCAGATAGTGGTATGCAGGTATCACGAAAAGGAAAAGAGAAGGTTGATCAACCCATGTTTGATGTGAATGCAGGTCACTCTTATGTGGATGGTGAATCCAGTGGCTCAGAACAGAGCATTGATGATGAGTTGGGTATTCCTTCTATTGTTACACCTGGAGTAAGGAAGACCAGGGATGTTTTGAGAGCACCTGGGAGTGAACCTACTTTGCGCAGGTCTACGAGAGCTAGGTATCCTGTGGATAGGCTGAAATATGATGGATTTACAGCCATTCACTATGCATATATGGTCGAAGTGATACAGGAACTAGAACCCACTTCTTTTGAGCAAGCCATGGGAAAAGAAAAATGGGAGAAAGCCATGGATGAAGAAATGGATGCCTTGGAAGCAAATGCTACATGGGAGTTAGTACCTTTACCTAAAGGTAAGAATGCAATTGGCTGTAAGTGGGTTTATAAGGTGAAGCACAATGCAGATGGTTCTGTGAATAGATACAAGGCAAGATTAGTAGTCAAGGGGTATGCACAAACATATGGCATTGACTATGAAGAAACATTCAGTCCGGTTGCAAGGATGGCAACCGTAAGAGCAGTCATTGCTATGGCTGCATCAAAGGGATGGTCTTTACATCAGATGGATGTAAAGAATGCCTTCTTGCATGGTGATTTGCAAGAAGAGGTCTATATGGAGCAGCCACCAGGTTATGTGCATGCTGTTCATCCTGAGTTTGTTTGCAGGTTGAAGAAAGCCTTGTATGGCTTGAAGCAAGCACCTAGAGCATGGTCTGACAAGATAGGACAGTATCTTGTCACTATTGGCTTTCAGATTTCCAAGGCAGATTTCTCACTTTATGTGAGAAAAACAGAGAAATATATTATGCTACTTGTCATTTATGTTGATGATTTGATTATGAAAGGTGACAGTGATGAAGATATCCTTCATGTGAAAATGCTATTGAAGCAGAAGTTTGAGATGAAGGATTTGGGAGAGCTGCGTTATTTCTTGGGCATTGAGGTGATTAGATCACCAAGTGGGATACAGCTCTTGCAGAGGCAGTATGGATTGGACATGCTGTCCAAATATGGGATGACAGGCTGTAAGCCTATTTCAGTTCCTTTGGAGCAGAATGTGAAGCTGAGCACAGATGCAGGTGAGCGTCTAGAAGACCCTACTATGTACAGACGCATAGTAGAAAGTTTGATTTATATGACTATTACCAGGCCAGATTTGAGCTATGCTGTTGGATTGGTAAGTTAGTTTATGCAGGCTCCAAGGAAACCACATTTGGATGCGGCTAGACGCATACTCAGGTATGTGAAGTCCACATTGCAGTATGGACTATTTTATGAGACTGGGGTTCAGATACAGTTGCATGGATACACTGATGCTGATTGGGCTGGTAGTATTTCTGATAGACGATCTACCAGTGGATATGTGTTCTCTTTTGGGAGTACTGCAGTCACTTGGAGCAGCAAGAAACAACCTACAGTTGCCTTGTCGAGCACAGAGGCTGAGTACAGGGGTGCAGCAATGGCTGCATGTGAGGTAGCTTGGTTGCATAAGCTACTTTATGATATGCATGAGTCTACAGATGGACCAGTTGTCATTTATTGTGACAACATGAGTAGTATACACTTGGCAAATAACCCAGTCTATCATGCTAGAACAAAGCACATTGAGGTGCATTATCACTATGTGCGAGAGAGGGTTTTACTAGGTCTTATTGATCTAGTTTATGTCAGCACAGAGGATCAGGTAGCTGATATATTCACGAAGGCATTGGGCGCAGAGAAGCTGCGCAAGTTCAGAGACCTGCTTGGTGTGCAGGAATTGGGATTGAGCTCGAGGGGGAGTG
The DNA here is from genome assembly GCF_053477565.2 of Lygodium microphyllum. NCBI lineage: Eukaryota > Viridiplantae > Streptophyta > Polypodiopsida > Schizaeales > Lygodiaceae > Lygodium > Lygodium microphyllum. The sequence goes on from NC_141143.1 coordinate 158,305,056, forward strand.
TTGAGATATCGAGCTCCACTCGTGATACGCCAGGGTGACCGTTGTCTATTTATGTCACCGACTTGTCAGTTGCAGACGCGGTTGGTATACCGCCCATGAATAATAGCTACATGATAGCTATCCTTATCTACTCTAGTTTGTGGCTCAGTTAGTATGCCACCTTAGTTAGTTGAGTTTGGTTTGAGACCCATATATAGGGTTCTTCTATTTCTTTGTACTAGAGTTCTTTTGGCTTACACAACTAAGAAGAGGAAAACTGTTTTCAGCCTCCACCCTTGTGTGTCTTCCCCCATTGTGCAAGCAAGAAAGCTTCAAGCGAGACTCCTTCCTTCTCTCCCACAATCTTGACAATGGTCTCTACTATCTCCAACGAAAAGGAGACAACAATACCATATTCTTGCACACATGGAAAGCCTTTTCATTAATCTAATGATTAATAAAAGTATCATCTTTTACGTGTTTTAGCCCTAATGTCCATAGATGAAGGCATCATCTAGTATACCCCTAGGTAATCATTGGGCAATGAGATAAGCACTTGGCATCTCAATCCATCAAAGAATACCTCATCAAATGGCAAGGCCTATTTCTAGAAGAAGCCTCTTGGAAACTAGCCATCATTTTAGAGCAGTTTTTCCACTTAGAAGAAGCTCAATGGGCCGAAGACTAGCTACACATGCCATGTTTTTTACCTGAGACTACATACATGCATCGCTCTATTTTAGAAAAATTTTGAAACTACACTAATTATAGCAAAGATCTTTATACATGAACCAAATTTTTTTGCCATAAGCTCTATTTTGACATGTGGCACACCCCATTCAAAGTAGCCCCTCAAAATTTATGGAAAATTTACTCTAGCATGCCTATTTTAGACAACATATTATCCATAGTCTTCAAGACCCCATTTGTGATAAATTGATAACCAAGTCCCCCATCATGTACTAATGCCTATTTCATGTATGCCATCAACAAGCACCAGAAGAGGCTGAAAATGAAGGAAATGGCATTGCCAAGAAGAGGAGAATTCAATGGATGTTTGCAAAGCTCCTTCTTCCACTGAAGAGTTGGAATTTCTCATAATCAAAGCCATTTTCCACAAGAAGCTCATCCCACAATGGTGGAAGCATATCACCATCATGATGCATGCTCTATGTGGTGGATTGTTTCCTCTTCTTGTTGAAGCAGCGGAAACTTGCATCTTGGTGGCAAACTGTTTGGGAACAAACTGAAGAGCAAAAAAAGAGAGAATGACAATCCATGGAAGATTTGGCATTCATTGAGAAGTTTCCAGACATCATCAAGTGGGAGATTTTGAACAAGCTTCAAGAGTCGTGGTCAGTGGAGGTTCACGAAAACAAGAAGGAAAAGAGTTGGAATTTGTTCGTGGATGCTCAACAACAAGATACGTGGGATGCTTGGTGTACTGACAATCTTCTGTTTGTCCAATTAGCAACCCACTGGAAGTTGATAGACAGAGTGTTTTTCATAACATACACTGTTGAAACCCTCAGAAGTTGGCATTATTATAATGACGCAACAACGATCTTAAGAAGAATGAGTCTTGATACTTTCAAAATAGAATATCTTCCCCTCTGTAGTGGTTTGAAAGCTGAATTCAGAGATGTTGAAAAGAAGGAAGTAGAAGAGATGTTGGCCAGAGAATCCCTTAGAGACTGAAGCCCTCTTTGATACTATCCTATTGAGTCCATACCAACTAGTTGGAGCCAACCCCTTGATGAATGACGCAATAAAGAGGCAAGCATTAGAATGAGTCCAGAGGTACGTGAGAAGAGAGAAGGAAAAAATCAAAGCTGAGAATGAGCTCGCAGCAGAAGCCTCCTTTGACGCCCTAAAAGCACTCTTTACAGAAGTCCCCATGGCAACTCAAGGTCCCCTTCCTAGTCAGATTCATCTTGGAAATATTGATGGCAGACTAGCAAATGTAGTCCCATTGCCAGTTTCTAAGGGAGAGTACAATGAAGACCCTCATCTTCATGTAGCAAAATTCATGGTAGCTTGTGTGGCTAACAATTCCAGAACCCCTGAGCATTGGTTAGCAATATTCCCTGCCACTTTCAAGGGTGAGGTATTTCAGTGGTATGAGAGACAAGCAACAGGAACTTTTGGCACATGGGATTGGCCTTCCTCAGTAAATTCAGGCGTGAAGGTTTTGAAGAGCGGATGCAAGAGGAGTTCATGAACCTAAGTCAGTCCTCTGGAGAAAGAGTAGAAGCTTATGTCTCGCGAATGGAATCCATCCTGAAGAGATGGACTAACCATCATTTGGATGAAGGAATCCAAAAAGGAGTGTTTCTCAGGGGGCTACAACCAGACATTCATAAGTTCGTGGAATTGAGAAGACTAGTCAATCTGCAAGCTCCAGTGGAAGGTGCAAGATTGTATGATGAAGTTGAAGCAAGGCTGTCAATGACTCCAGGAAGAGGAGTCTTACCATGCCAGGAATGGTATACCCACCAAATGCAGTCCCAGGGACAGTTCCCTACCCCTATCCCTAGATGCAAACAGTGCCGCAATATAATGCACCTAATCCATTATGGTCACCATAGATGATAGTGCCTCAAATGATGGTTCAACCACAACAACAGTGGCCTCAAACAGTTCCTCCAATGGCAACTCAACAACAGTGGAACCCTACCAACTGGAATCAACAACCCCAAGTCTCAACAGGAGCTCTGAATCAGAGCCAGAACAGAGGACCTTTTGGATCGACCCAACCAGTGTATGCAGTAATTATAGACGCTTCCCAAAATCCCACTACAAGCACTTCAGGAGGTGAAAATCTGAAGGATTACTTATCCAACTTAGTTGCAAGTATCAAGAAAGAGCTTTTGGATGTGATTATAGAGCAGCTCTATAGACGTTGAAGGTGAATACCACCAATAAATCCACTCCTGCGAGAGCTGGAAGAGATGTGATGCGCTCTAATACATGGTGCGGAAAGTGTCATCAAGTGGGTCATTTAGCCACTGAATGTAATCGAAAACCATCCATTCTTGGAGCCTTCTATTCCTACTATTTGCAGAGGAACCATACAGAGGATATTTACTCTCTGAAAGAGATGCATGAACGAAGACAGAAGGATGAAAATGCAAGATTCAATTTGCTAGAATCCAAAATGACAACACAGGATATTGGACCAAAGACTAGGGATTTTGGTCCTAATTTTTGTCCAAGGAAGTTTCCCTCGCAAAGTTATAGAGGACGACAGTCTGGCGATGGTCAGAGATTAGAGGTGGAATGTTATAGGTGTGGAGAAAAGGGACATATCTCCCTGAATTGTCCAAACCCTAGACGATCTGTGGATTACAAGCCCTTATGCAATCGATGCAAAGGAGAAGACCACATTGCAAAGGACTGTCCCAGTCCAGCCCCTGTAAAGGCCAATGCCACTGATAGCCAACAGAAGGTACAAGAGCATGCTTCCAATTTGGCCGAGTTAAGTTGCCGCTGTTATGCGCACCAAGAAGAAGAAACCAGTTGTTTATAATGAAAATAACTCTCCTGCCAAGACTGTGAAGTTCAACCTTCCAACAGAGGAACAGAGCAGTACAGGACAGAACAATGCAGTCCAGAGCACTATAGTGTCATAGAGAGTTACAGAGACAGTCCTAGAGACAGGACCAGAGGCCCAGGAGATAGATGATACAGAAGCACTTCCAAGATCAGAGGAAGTGCCGATGCTACAATTATTAGAAGAAAAAGGAAAAATGAAAATGGGTGTAGCCCCATTCCCCAGTAGGCTGGAGAAGCCTGTGGATCCTATTAAAGATTATGACTTGGTCAAAGACCTAGTCACTTTTAAACCAAACTTAACATTCCGACAATTGCTGATGTTGTCTCCCAGCTGCCGAAAGAAATTCAAAAGCATCTTGACAAGAAGACGTGGACTAAGGATCGCTCCTTCAACAGCGACCAAGACCAATAAGGCCCCAAAGCCTGTAAAGGAAGTAGATGTGGCTAATGCCTTCCTAGATCCTGGAACCCCAGAGATTAGTGTGTGGATAGAAGGATGCTTTATTTTAGATGCATTGATTGATGGAGGCTCATTAGTAAACATAATGACGGATGTGACAATGAAGGACTTAGGGTTGCAAGGAATTCAACCTACACAGTGGCTTATCAGATTGGTAGACCAAAGCAAAGTCAAACCGTTGGGCATTCTCCCATACGTAAAAACAACCCTTGCAGGAAGAGATTATTGGCTGACATATCTGGTGGTCAAACCAAATTCTTATGGGACCTCATACCCTCTGCTATTGGGAAGACCTTGGCTTTTTGAAGCAAGAGCCAGGATGGATTGGTTCAAAGGAACCCTAACCCTAGGCAGAGGACCCAACAAAGTGGTGTTAAAGTTGTATGGATCGCAAAAAGGCAATGGATCCACATCCATTGAAGTCATAACTAACTCCTCTAACAAGGTAACAGATGGTACATCAGGAGATGAAGAGGCTGTTAATCTTCTTAAGAAAATAGAGGCACAGTCCCTAACAGTGGGCATTGTAAGCCAACTGCCAAGGGAAGTAAAATCCTTATCCATGGGTGAATACCTCCTGCCTCAACTAGAATTAACTTCTGAAATCACCTCTGATAGTGAAATAGAAGCATGGATGTATTGTTCTCCCTATTACATGACAGTGACAGAGACAGAGCAGAGACAAGTACAATTACAGAGTAGAGACAGTACAAAGCGGATACAAAGTGGATACAGAACAGAGACAAAGCGGATACAGAGATAGTTACAGAGACAGTAACAGAGCCAGATCCAGAGGCAGAAGTAGAGTCAGAAGTGGTGACAGAAGCAAAAGAAGATGCAGAGGAAGAAGATCTGTTCTTCTTCTACAGAGCCTCTATAGAAGTAGAGACAAAGCCTCTAGAGGAAGAGGATGAAAATGATGAGGAAGAAAATGAAGCAGGTTATGAAAGGGCAGATGAAGAATTCCCTCTGATAGAGGATGATCTTGTTGATGTCCCTACAGAGATCTCAAAGGCCGAAGATCTCCGGGTGCTAGATGGAATAACTATGGTTCTATTTGGGTTGATCAATGGACCACAAAGTATGCAGAATCTGTATAAGCAATGGATTAAAGGCATAAAAATTAAGTTCACCAGTGGGTCTTGTCACCCTGACTGTTCACTCCAAAGAAAAGATGATGATGATGCCCCCTGCCAACAGAAGCCAGAATCATCAAAGCCACGGCCTCTAGAAGGTCTGTGCTATGTGACATTCCTGGACGCATCCTCGGAAGATGAATCCTTGAGTCCTAAAGAAATCACTACTCACACAGAAGCAAAAAAAGCTCTGATACCCTTCCAACAACCTAAACAGACAAACGAGTCATCTATTCAGAAGGAGGACACTGGTTCTAGTGGAATATCAGACGAGGATACTACTTTCTTGAAAGAGTCAGACCTCTATCTAGAAGCAATCTGTGGGACATTCATCCGTGAAGTGGAAGGTTAAAGACAAGTAACGTCATGATTTCATTGAGGTGTATCTTGATGACTTTTGTGTTTATAGTTTGATCCGAGAGCATTGGGGACACCTAGAGCAATGTTTTGACAAATGCTGTGAGTATGGATTTCTCTCAACCCCGATAAATGTGTCTTTGTGGCGTCTCCTCAGGACTTCTGTTGGGCTATATTGTCTCTGCACAAGGGATTGCAACAGACTTGGCAAAGATTGAAAAGATTGCCGCTTTAATAGCACCAACAAACCTCAAGCAATTGAGAGGATTTCTTGGCCATGTGGGCTACTACAGAAGATTTATTGCACATTTTGCAACCAAGGCACCCCCTCTACACAAGCTCCTAAGGAAAGAGGCTAGTTTCCTTTGGACTGATGACTGTGAAGAGGCCTTTAATATCCTAAAATAGTGCCTGATCCAAGCACCTATTTTACAGCCTCCTGATTGGACGAAGGAGTTTCATATGCACACCGATGCATCAATTGAAGGGCTAAGAGTTGTCTTATGTCAAAAGGTCCCCTCTAAATTAGATCAACCAATATATTATGCAAGCTGAAAGGTCACTGATAGGGAATGGAACTACACAGTGACAGAGCTTGAGTGCTTGGCAATGGTGTTTGCATTAGAGAAGTTTCGACACTATCTATTGTCAACGCATTTCAAGTTCTATGTGGATCATGAAGCCCTGACCTTCCTGATGAACAAAGCAGATGTTAAAGGACGACTGATGAGATAGTTACTCTTATTCCAAGAGTTCGACTTTGAAGTAGTCACTAAGCCTGGCCATTCCCATGTCCTAGCCGATCATCTATCACAGATCCCTCAAACAGAAGAAGAGGAACAGGATGATGCAGACCTTCCTGATGCTTCTTTGTTTCTAGTTGAAAAAGTTACTCCCTGGTATGTAGATATAGCCAATTTCCTGGCAACTCAACAATATCCTCCTGGCATCTCAAGCCGTGAGAAGAAGAAGCTTTTGTTAGAATTAGCCCCCTACACTTTGTTAGGCGGTGCACTGTACAAGAAAGGCAAAGATGAAGTGCTGCAAAGATGTGTTGCAGGAGATGAAATCGGCATAGTATTGAAAGCATGCCATGACGAACCATGTGGTGGACACTTCGCAAGAGAAGCGACAGTCAGGAAGGCTCTGCTAGCAGGATACTGGTGGCCGACCCTCCACAAGGATGAATATGACTAACTGTAAGAGATGTGATGCTTGTCAGTGAATGGGAAATCCCACCAAAACAAGTGCCATGCCACTGCAACCCATTCTTCTCCTAAAGCCGTTCGAGAAGTGGGTAATTGATTTCGTGGGTCCCATTGATCCACCTACCAGATGGAAGCAGAATAGATACATCTTAGTATGTACGGATTATGTCACAAAGTGGTGTGAAGCTAAAGCTCTGAAGCGAGATGATGGTAATAGTGTAGCCCTGTTCATGTACGAGAATATTATCACCCGTTTTGGCAGTCCCCTCGAGCTCGTAAGTGAGAGAGGTACTCATTTCCTTAACAAAATCATGGAGGAGCTGACGGAACTGTATAAGATCTACCATTGCAAGTCCACTCCCTATTACCCCAGAGCCAACGGCCAAGTTGAAGTCACCAATCGCATCCTCTGCTCGATTCTGACAAGAACAATTGCCGCACATCATCGGGACTGGGACGATCGACTTACAGAGGCCCTCTGGGCGTACAGAACCTCCCATAAGGTAGCAACAGGATAGACCCCTTTCCAGCTAGTGTATGGTACAGAAGCTGTCTTCCCTGTTGAGCTGGAATTGCCCTCTTTGCAAGTGGTACTTAAAGAATGCTTGGAAGATAATGAGTCACTGCAATGCCGTCTCCTGCACTTGGAATGCTTGGATGAGATATGGCGGATGGCCCTACAGTGCATGGAATACACTCAAGCGCGATGCAAGGCCTATCATGACAGCTTTATCAAGCACAAGGAGTTCAAAGAAGGTGATCTTGTTCTAGCCTATGATTCGAGATTTGGCAAGTTTCCTGGCAAGCTTCAACAACGGTGGATGGGCCCGTACAAGGTACTGGCCCGTCAATCCTAACGGCTCTATTCAGGTGTAGACCATTGAAGCCTTTGATGATCCTTTCCTCATCAATGGCTATCGCCTGAAGTACTTCCCTCCCTGGGGATCTTGACAATCACAGTCAATCTACCCCTCCCCTTTTGGGCGTCACACTGTCCTTCTTGTCGTGCTTCTGATAGACCTTATGATTCTCCTCATGAGGCAGTCTCGTTCTGCTATCCCCTCGCAGAAATATCTCAACCCGACATTGTTCTCTTCTCGTCTGATCCAACAACGGTGGCAAGGTTGGTCCTGATCTATGGTATTTCTACCATTCTCTTTCTTAAGAAAAAAAATACAAGAAGAAAAAAAGGGAAAAAAAAGAAAAAAGAAAACAAAAAAAGAGAAAATAAAAAGAAAAAGAGGAAAAGCAAAAAAAAAAAACAAAACTGTTATGGGAGAAAAGGAAGAAATTCCCTGTCATAATAGGCCTCGTTCCAAGAAAAGGTGGAAACACCTTTGGGCGAGACGCTGACTGTGGAAAAGGTGGTAACACCCCATAGTTCAGGATAGCTGACTCACCAGCAGAACCTCTTCAGCAAATAATTTAAAGCCACCTCCCTTGGTGCGTTATCTTTGCAATATCAGTCCGTCTGCCCTTCTTAACAGACGACTCTTTTTACAAATCATTGAAGTATGAGATTTGTAGGCTGCCTCCCTGGGTACGCCTCGTCTTCAAGATCCTGACGACAACAACAGCCAACATGATCTTCATCACCAACCCCTGGAGTGATGTGAGCTTTCATCCTAACAGGATGGGGACGTGAGTATAGATTGCCCTTTGTATCTATCAGAGCGTGAGATAGAGGGTGGGGTGAGTGACCAATTTTTCCCTTCAAATCAAATGAGAGGTGATATGTGTGAATGGAGTGTTGTATGCACGGGATGGGCTTCTCAATGCACAATGCACGATCTGTTTTTGTGCACTGCACCATAAGGCTCCCTGGCCTTCCTTTTTGCACTGTATGCCGGCACCGGGTGGGATGCACAATTGCACCATCAATTGTGCCACAAGGCATACAACCTCTGCACAAGTGATAGTGAGGATTACATCAATGGGTTTCAGGAAAGGGCTGCCCCTTGTATCTATCAATAGAGTGTGAGATAGAGGGTGGGCTGAGTGTGACTCGTGTTTCTTCAATCAATTATTGAGAGGTGCGGATTGAGGGACGTTACGACCTTTGGAGTCAGGTGCGGTCCCATTTCCCTATGCACCCACGGGATGGGTCTCTACCATAAGCGTAGGACACATCACTCTGTCCTGTACACTGCACTACAAGGCTCCCTGGCCTTCCTCCTTGCACCTATGCCAGATGGGTTGGACGCACTAATCCACCATCAATTGTGTACCATGGCATACTCTTTACACCATTCCTTTGTCGATTTCTAAACCGGGTGTGAGCTATGGGTTTCATCTTTATTTCTTCGAGTGACATTAGTCATGGGGCGAGTGACTGCTCTTTCATTCCATTTGAGTGATCGTGAGTTGAGTGCAATATCCCTCGCCATCGACAAATTTCTTGCGATTCTTCAACCAGCTATCTCCCTGGGTGTTGCCGCTTGGTCCCTGCCATAAAGGACGTTGACCAAGTGCTGTGAAGATACCTTGTTACCTCCTGCAGCCGATGACGACACCAAACGCAACCTCGATAGTTGACATTCCTCCTCGGCAATATGGGCCAAGTGTTTCTAACCCTACACCTTCTGTTTCTTAGCACCGATTATGTTTTAAGTGTGGGGATGTCGTGGTTGGTCTGATGAGAGGTACTAGGTTCTTGAAGTTTGGTTTACCCTTCCTGCTAAGGTCTTAAGTGTGGGGATGCGTCCCTACGCGTCTATGTTGCATACCCCTATGCATATACCCTTTTCTGATCATGCATCTATGCTATGACTTCATTTTACCCTGATGGGGTCCCTTCCCCACCCTTCCGTTCTATTTCACCCTGTCCTCGGGGTTGTTCCTTGACCGTTTGCCATTATTCTTTATTTTGCGATTTTTCCATGTCAATGTACCCTACGTTCACCGAAGTCCCAATCCAACCTTACAGTCATGTTCATCTCTTCGAACTACCTATTTTTCCTTTTTATCAACCCCTGTTCTGATAGACCGTTTTCAAGTTATTAATTTTTGAAGTGATTTCCGTAAATGGGACGGTTTTCTGTGTGAACGCAACTTTATTGCCTTAGAACCCTGATCTGATGCGCCAGCCCTGTCCTATCGATTCCCCCTGGCACTTTTCCTTTTTATTTTGTGGTATTTCGATGCATGGTTCATCCATTATTAATTTTTTTCGAGTTTTCGAGCCTTTTTCGTACCTATTTTTCACATTTTTCCATGTGAACCTGCCCTATTTTCACCGGAATTCCAGTTTGATTTGACAGCCATGTCCTGCCAGCCTTTCCCCCACTTTTTCCTTTTTCCTCCTCCCTCTTTCGCCTGTCGTACTTTTAGTTATTAATTTTTCAGAGTGTTTTCGGATGCATTTTTCGTGTTTTTTCCACGTGAACCCTTCCTAATTTCCCCCAAATTGAGTTTTGATGGTTTTGATGCACCAACCCTGTGAATTCCGTTCTTTCGGACATTTTTTCTTTTTACCAATTGCTATTCTGACGCACGATTCTTTCCGTATTAATTTTCGAGTCCATTTTCGAGCCCATTTTTGGGGTTTTTTCCATGTGAACACATTTTATCTCATTCAAATTTGTGTTTTGTTGTGATAGACTTGTCGCACACATTGTTTTGCACACTTTTTCTTCTTTCTGCACTTTGTTCCGATACGCGGATTTTCTTATATTAATACATGTATGTGTTTTCGAGTTGGTTTCTTGCGTTTTTTCCATGTGAACACCCTGCTTTTGCCCTGCAACCTGTGTTGCTTGTTTCCAACATTTTCTCCTTGCCTCCTGGCACATTTTTCCTTTTTACGGATTTTTGATCCGACAAACGGTTTGGATTTTATTAATTTTTCTTCATTTTTCCCGTGAACTGTGTTTCTCGCCTCGTGCGTGAACGCGTCTATTTTTGGTTTTACGCGCCTCGGGACACCCCGTGGCGTTCGTGACTAGCGCGTCCCTGTCCTGCCCATTCGACCCCATCATTGCAAATTTTTTTACCCCTGCCCGCGCATGCGCACGGGCCGGTGGTGTTTCTTACCCCTCCATTTTCCATTTTATTATTTATTTTATTTTTCTTTTTCCATTAAAAACAAAAAACACAAACATAGAAAAATTTTAAAAAACACAAAGAAGAGAGAAAAAAAAACAAACCACCTCGAAAACGAAAGAAAAAAAAAGATATATCAATCCACAAACAACACAAAAATAAAAACAAATAAAACAAAACCAAAATAATTTTAAAAAAACATTTTTTTAAAAAAAACAAAAGAACAAAAAGAAAACAAAGCACAAAGAAAAAATAAATAAATAAATAAAGAAGAAACACAAGGAAGAAAAAAAACAAGAAATAAAAGAAAAGAAATAAGAAATAAATCAAAAAAATGAATTATTATTTTAAAACAAAAAAAAAGAAAAGAAGAAGAAAAAAAAAACCTTACGTGATGGCCTTTGTGTGACGCGTCCCTCCCTTCCTGCTTCTTCTTCCTCCTTCCTTCCTCTCTCCTCCTTCCTCGTCCCCTTCTCCTTCCTCTTCTTTCCTCCTCTCCCTCCTTCTCTTCTTCCTCCTCCTTCTTCTCTTCTCCCCTCCCGTCGTCCTCTACCTTTCGACCATCCTTCACCCCCACAGGGCCTCTCGTCGCCGTTGGATGTGACGCTCGCCACAGCGCCTCCTGGCTGCCATGTCACCTGTGCCGCCCGCCACCGCTGGACGTGATGCCCGCCGTCTGCTGCTCTAGCGTCTCTCCATCAACATCGCTTGCCGCCGGACACTTCCACCTCCCTCCAGCGTCTGCCACCGCCGCCTTGCGTGCGCCGAGCCACTGTCCTCCTCGGTCCCCCTCCCCTTCGCCATCTCCGTCCTCTCCCGCCTCCAATTCCTCAGCCTCGAAGGCAACTCCTTCATGGGCCCCATCCCCCCGAGCTTCGGCAACCTCCACTTGACCTCACTTACCCAACTAACCTGATTTACATCATTTAATTGATTTAGTTAATTCCAAAAAATTATTTAAAATAAAAAAAATTACTAAAAATTTTCTAGAAATTTTCCCATATTTCTAAAATTATTTGGAATATTTGTCAAGTAAAAATTAAAACAAATAAATTACAAAAATTTTAAATTCTAAAACTTCATTCAAAATAACATGAAAAATGGATAAAATTCATTAAAAATTAGTAAAAATACAAAAATAAATTCAAAAAAAATATTTAAAAAAATCCACAACACCCTTGCCCTTTTTCTACTAATTTCTCACTTAACAATATTTCCATAAAAGGAAAAAATATTCTATGAAGCCAAAAAATCCTAATTTTAATACTACACTTCATAAAAATTCATTTTAAATCCTAAACAAATCAGCTAAAAATCATGATTGCATTAACATATATTGTGGACACTTGCTAAATGGTTGAAAATTCATTCTTACACTTCATAACATATCCATATGTTATATATCCTGATTTAATTATTATTTTAAAAAAAACACACACACAATAGAAACAAAATAATAATAATAATAATAAAACATCATCATCAAATCAAACAATAAACACAAAAAAAACACGCCTAAACCACAAACCAAACCATATACAAAATCAAAAAATTAAAAATAAAATAAAAATCAACAAAAACACTAAGGTGTTTTATTTTTTGTTCAGTTAGTGGTCTTTGATTTTGTTTGACTGGATTCATTGCTTTTGGGGGACTTCTCCGTGCGCCTCCAGTCCATTACATACACACCCCTACCAGGTATTTATTTTTTTGAGCTTTATTTAATTTCATTACCCCCTTAACCACAAGTAATTGCTAAAATAAACTATATTTACCCACCTTTTCCACGCGCATTCGCGCTAAACACATAATTTAATAATGTTAAAAATCAACTAGCCGTTCACTTTGCACGCACTACATCCGCTTAAGAGGCATCTTAATTTGTAATAAAAATGAACCAGCCGTCACAAAAAGCACGCGCTAGTAAAAAAGCGCTCCACATCACTATTAATTTTTAATTAAGGAATTTGCATTTAGAGACCCAGTCTGGGAATCGTAGTTCGGGTTTCAATAAAGCACCGTTTCCACTTAATAATTTGTAATTAAGATTTTAAGAAGGAACCACCGTTTTCTTATTAAGGTTTATAACCTAATAAAATGTCACCCATTGTTAATAATTTCTTAAAATGAACCCTCCGTTAAAATAATTTCCCCTCAATGCACTTTTTCCTCCTTTTTAATAAACACGCTTCATGGGATGGGCGCATAAAAGTCTTCTAAGTCGACACTGATGGTCCAGGTTATGGTCCGGTCTTGAGGTACATTTTTATGGTATTATGATTTGTTTATGTGTTACGATTACGGGCACGGTGTGTAGTTCTTTCTTTCTTGTCTGATACGGGGATTTGGGTGCCTGTTTGTTGCATCGCATGAAGTTTTCGATCGCATATGTGTAGAGGTCATGCCGAATTTTTTCTAGGATGTGTATTGTCTGGGGTGGTAAATGGGTTAGTTACGTCTATGTATGTATGTGTGTCCTTCTATTTATTGATTTCTTTTTTATAGCCCTTTGGTTATTTTGCAGGCATTCTTTGTGATTGTCTGTGTTGTGGTGTGTGTGTTTTCCATCTGAATGGCGCCTCACGCTCCTCCTCCTATCCAGTATCTCCCGCTGGTTAGTAGGGATTATTCTTCCCTACTAACTTTTAAGCCTATAGCGAAAGTAAGACTCACAACTTTCGTGGCTGCTTCATTCCCCTTGATTCCAGAAGATCCATCCATGTGTGATGAGTTCCCTGCCTCATATAGCAAGAAGTCGGGACTGGTTCCATGGTGCTTCCATGACATTGATACCTCGAGGGTTAGGGAAGGCTTTGTCTCTTCCCTACAAAGGAGAGCCCTTTGTTAGAGCTAGACAATTATTCTCCAATGATGAGATTTTCAAGCTATTACAGAAGCAGACCAAGGAAATTCTGGATGTCAAGAAAGTGATCAACACTTCAGGAGTCTCTTTTTCCATGATCACTTATCCTGTGTGGAAGTTGGTCTGCCAGTTTCTCCAAGACAGGTTTACGCCTGCAAAAACACCATCCCATTACTTGTCCAAAGAGCTCTTTACAGCTTCCAGGATGGTGTTAAAAGGAGTAGCTATTGATTGGAGCACTTACCTACTTACAAAGATGGATCAACATTTCGTCAAAGTAATCAGGGGAAATGTCACAAATGTTACATATGGATCCTACCTATATGCTTCCTTAGCATACTCAGGCTTAAAGAAGGGTGTGCCTCCACCTCCTCCATTTGATCCAGTACCTCCTCCACCACCTTCAGAAGAGCCTGAACTGTTGATATAGAGGATCTTGATTCTCCTCCTCCATTGGTCATACAGTGAAAGCGCTTGAAGCGGGTGGCAAATAAATCTCCTTCAGTTCTTCCTTCAGTCACAATTCCTGCTACATCTAACAGTGACCTCCCTGCTTATCTCACATGTAATAACCTGTTTAGAGCACATAGAGAGGGTTCCTTGGACATATCAGTCCCTTCATTAAACAGTCTAGTGTCGGGAGATGCCATTCCATTCCTCTGTAAAGGCATCCAGAGTTCGATTGAACTTTCAGTGACGGCTTGTGTTCAATAGCTGTATGCTTCCTTTTATGATGAACTGATATAGTCCAAAGACCAGTTGCATAAGGCAACATCCGAGTTAGTCTCTGCTGAAGACACACTAGCAGATTTGTTTAAGCAGCTGGAGCAACAAACCCAAATGATTGAGACCCAAAGAGAAGAGATATCTTCTTTGAAGATTCAGTTAATAGAGGCTCACTTAGAGGTCACTAAAATCTCAGAGGAGAAGGAGAAGATGTCTAAAGAAGCTCAAGGGTTTTAGACTCTTTTCAATGCAAAACTCTCAGCCTTACAGACTGCTCATGACACAGTGGAATCACAAGCTTCCCAAATCAAGCAGTTGCAAGACCAACTGGCACAGACAAGGTCTATTCCTCCAAGCCCTAATGTTTCCCTGATCCCTTCTCCCTCAAAGCAAGACTTGGTAGTTCTCCAGAGACAGGCCACATTGTGTCGTCTGTTCCAAGATAAGGTGAAAAGATTGCAGTCTAGGATGGATCTGCTATGGTCTACATTTGAGCATTTCCAAGAATATGTTCCTCCGGACCATTCTTTCTTTATCCACTATCAATTGCAGAAGTTGGCCTTTTACATGAAGCTTTCAACGATGGATCTTCCTCTTCCAAAGGATGGTTGGAGTGGGGCTTGGTCTCCTGAGTTACTGACGGAAGTGGTCCGTATGGTGTTTGAAGATTCTATGACGATGGATACCTTGTTGCTGTCCTCCTATATGTATCTCCGAGGTGATCTGTTGATTCTAGATGAAGTAGATATGGCCTGGTATGTGGGAGATGTGATTTTGCAAGCTGTTTTATATGTCAACTATTTGGAGTTGCAGATAGATGACATGTTCCAGAGTTACTCCTCAAAAGTGGCTACTTGCCCTGATAATTCCTGGCACTTAATGATTGATTCTATGGTCCTGAATCAACGTCAGAACACAGCTTTTACCGATGTACAGAGCACTAATCAACTGAGAGTGGATCTCTTAGCTTACCTTTCAAAAAACCATCCATTTGATTCAACCTTTTTTTATGCCTATCAAAGAAGATATGTCTTAGGTCCCTCTGTTCCTAGCCTATTGTACTACCAACAGATGGCTCACCGCTATGATACCTATCTTTCCCTTTATCAAACCAATTCAACAGCAATCTTACCCCTTCTTTTCCAACCTCAATCTTTTCCTCAAATTCTCATATTTACCTATTGTTCTTTTATTGAAGATAGAGTATTTTTCCCTTCTCCACCATGCCCTTCTCCATCTATCCATATACCTTCTACCTTTTCTATTTATCAATTAACACCTTTCCTAACTGATTCCCTAAAATTTTCAGCCACTCCTTCTTTAACTTACTCCTCCTTTTATGATTTTGCCTACCCATCTATTCATCCTCTTTTACTTATTCCACTTCCATCTCCTACCACTTCTATTTCTCAACCCCCTCAGTTGGTTAGTGAATATGAAGGGTTTGATCAGCAGATTCCCAGAAGAAGAGGATGGAGCTCAATTGATTCTTTTACAGGACCTCAGATAAACTGGCCACTAATTCTAGAGATTGGACAACTGCCAAGCATACCAGAACTACCTTCATTTTGCTCACCAATATTCACAATCTCTAGATCCTTCAGTGAGATTGACATCTCATTTTGCTTGGTATCTAGCATACATGCATAGGCATTCCCATAATGATCAAAAGGCCATTCCAAAACTTTGTATGAATGTCAATGTGAACATTGATTCCCACCAGTTGGATGTTCTATATTTTCATGCCCTACGTCTCCCTAATAGATACCTTGTTTTGCTAGAAAGGATGTGATGCTTGCAGTTCTTTCAAAATCCTCCAAAGACATTTGTAGATGAATCCTTCTCCATGGATTGCTTTCGAAACCACCAAGCCTTCAAAAGGGATCATCTTCATTGATGCCTTTGCAATGTATCTTGGATGATTCTTAATGATATATCTCTTTTTGAAGGTGTCATTCAGATGGTTGGGTTAGTGTTTGTGTGTGTGTTGTAATAATTGTATGTGATAAGTTTATGCTACTTGAGAATAATTTGTTCGAGAGCTCTTTTCAAAAGATTGATGGTGGATGAAAAGCCTATGGTGGAAAGCTGAAGAGAACCTCTTATATCTTTTACAAATTTGTTATGGCTTTTTAAATGATTATCAGATGAGTTAATGAATAATGGAAGTTTTCCTTTAGTAGTTTTTTCTATCAGATACAAGTGATAAGTTGGGGTCGTGCTTTGGTGAGATTATTGAAGATCCGACGGAAGATAAAATTGAGCTCTTTAGTGAACTTATATTCTTCTTTTCCTTAGGTTGCGAGGACGCTTCCTTTCTAAGTGTGGGGATATGTTGAGAGTGGAAAAAGACTGAATTTTTGACTGATTTTTGTTGTTTTTGAGGTCTGAATGATTGATTTTTGATAGATTTAAGAGTAATGTATGGTTGATAATGGAAGTATTTGAGAATGTTTTGGATGATATTGATTATTTTTTGGAAGTTCATGATGATTTTTAGTGGAGATATGAAGCTCTATGATGTTTTGATAGGTTCTGATTGGTTCTATATACCTGCTATATAGCTTCTGTTTTGTTCTGATTTTCTCTGTATGAAGCATGGATTGATGATTGATGAAGATTGAGATCTTTTGAAAGCTTATTGAATAGTTTTTGATAGTTTGGAATGGTTTGAGTATGAGTTATGAGGTTCTGATGACCTTCTGTCACCATCTGTAGACCTTCTATAGAGCCTTTGTCTCTGCTCTGTCTCTGTACTGTAACTGTACTGTAGCTACTCTGGTATTGTACTGTAACTGTTCTCTAGACCTTCTATAAGTATTCTGTAGAATGTATGTGTGACTTTGGAAAAGTTTTCTAAACTTTGGAAAGGATGAATCTAAGTTCAAAAGAGCTAAAACAAGTGGAAGAAGTAGCTGTTGAAGACTAAAGAGAAGACTGAAGTGACAGTGATAGTAGTGAGCTGTGAAAAGACACTGTAGTGGCTCTGGTGACTCTTCATATCAAACATACCTCTTAGGAGGTGCATCCACGACCTAAGAAGGATTATTGAGAGTTATTATGAGAGTATTGTAGTGAGGATATGATGTACTATTGATAGAGAGAGAGAGAGACACAGAGAGAGAGAGAGAGAGAGAGAGAGAGAGAGAGAGAGAGAAAATCAGAGATAGTCAATTCTATCAAAATAGTGTAATTGTATATGAGAGATTGAGAGAGAGAACTATGAAGACATTGAAGATGAATATTATGTGATTGATTTCCATTCAAAAATGGTGTATTCTTTTGTGTTCTTTGTTATATTGATGGATTCTATGAAGATGTTGAACATTATGGTTGATTCTATCAAATCCGTGGGAGAAATCTGCTATGATGCTATGTGAATATTTGCTGTTTTCTTTGTTTTGATGATCAAAAGAATGAAATAAAATCTTGTTGATGTTATAAGATAGATTATCTTGCAAGAGAATTCCCCTTTCCTTGGTGTTCCTCTTGGGGCTCCAGAATGGTTTAATAAAAAGATAAATTCATTGCAAACATTCAAAAGGTGGAGTTTGCAAAGTGCTTACATCAGGAGAGACAAATTGCATGTAGTTGCTATGTGACAAATTTGTACATATCATAAATAGCATATAAGACTCCAAGGTATTGTCGACTCTCCGTTTTTGGAAAATAATGGACAAGTATTTTACCACACTAAAAATATGTTGAGCTTGCATGCTTGACATATCACATGGTAAGTAATCCATCCTAGAGAAAATTCAAACTCAAAACTCTAATGCATAGGTAACACAAACAACGATCATAAGGATTAAAAACTAAAATGTCTTGAGATCTGGTGATAGTGACTATGTTTATCAATCCTATTCGTCAGGATTGTGCTAGATACAAACAACTCTGGGCCTCAAAGGCAAGTAGAGAACTCAACAGGTTAGAAGAGCCTGAGTTAAGGGAAAGATTGATGCTTTTGTACTTGTTGGGAAGAAGGCTGGGTTATCAATCAATGTAAGTGATTAATAGAACTTATGTATTGTACAATATTTGAAACCTTAATATATGCCTTAGCCAAACGAAGGGTGTATTAGGTAAACTTTTCATAGAACCACTGCTAATCCAAAGGGGGAGAGCAAATACACAATGAAAAGATTATTACGACTATTCTTGCAATGTTTGGGGAAAGAATACCTTTTTTTTTGTTGATTAATCAAATAATGTCCTAAATACTTTTGCATTAAACTGATTGTTGGATATGATTTGGATGATTATTCTAAGTGCTTGTGTTTGATAGAAATTTCATGGCAAGGATCAGTGATGACAAGTTGCTGGAATGTTTTCTTGGAAGATGATATTAGGCCGATTGCCTTGATTGTGCTTGATTCTTAATTGGATTAATTAAGTAAGTATATTTTGCATGGGTGGATAATCTTCAAGGTCACACCACATTTCAACCCGAGAGGGCACTGCTCAATTCAGGGGCCAAAGGTCGAGTGGTGAAAAGACCAACCACAGAAGTTGTGTCTCATCCCTAGGATGCTTGGGATCAGTGGAGCTCTGGACACCCCTTGCCTAGTCCGGAACGGATTTGTAGACTGTCATGAGCCCAACATCTAAGGTGTTGGATGTTCCTATTCTAGATATCTTGGAAGCCATCGTAGTATGATTATGGACTCTGGTTGCCTTCGCCCTTACGTGATTTGGGAATCCTCTCCGATCTTGGTAAATAGCCTCAAAAACTGTCCGCCTCTTCCTTACGCAAGAGTACTCTTTTCAAGGTGTGGGATTTTTAAGACCCGGGTAAGGACCGCATGCACAAGGCTTAAGGGCCTTTCCTTTAGAAGCTTCTAAAAAGCTTTTGTCTCCCAAAACCAGTGGGGAGAAAGGTAATGATTGGGGGGGAAATTAACGACGGCAAGGGGAGATTGATGGCGATATGGCGGCGGTGGTATGGTAGTGGCACGGCGGACTAGGTGTGGCAGGCGGCGATTTTTAGAGGCAGGCGGCGGATAGCGTGGCGTGGGCGACAGCCATTCCTTCTCTCCCTTCAATTCTCCTCAGCACGACAGCCTTCCCTTTCTTTTTGTATCCCCTCCCCCCAATGCCTAAGGGGGAGGTTATATAGGCCAAGGGGGGGAGGTGGTAGCCACCACGTGGCTGGTGCATGGCCCTCCCTTCTCATGCTCCCTACACCACACCTACTTCCTCTCCCATTCCCTCTCCTGCAGCCATGCATCGGCTGGGGGAAGGGATAATTATTTAAAAATTTTGACTTAGCCTTACCATTATCCAATTGCCCCTTCAAAAAGGGACTTCTCCCGCGGCTTTTACAGTCTTCAACCCTGGCCTCAATTTCACAATGCGGATGGGGATTTTTTTTGCATAGCTTATACACGGCGTGCACTGATCAAGTCCTATAATATTTTTGGTCGGAAATATTGCACTGCCCAACACTCCCATGGAATGTTATGGGGTTTGTCGTCTAGGGTTTCTCGAGTTTGCCTCGCAATGGAACATTCGTGGCCAAACCCACTAGGATCGACCTAAAATCTGGGTTCTTAGTGGTCAAGGTCTCCTGACAGCATTCTGGCATCAAGTCCTAGACATCCTACTTTATGCAAAGATACCCAAACCAAAGCTAACCCATACCACACTTGGTTCAAAGACAATGGGAAATGAGAGGGATGTGCCTCTCAACCTGTCTGCCCATAGAGCATAGTCCCATTTTGGTCCCCTAAAACGGAATGAATTGGGGTTCTAACAATTTCTAAGGGTCGAATGACAATAAAACCTTGTGAGAAGCCTCCCAATTCTCTGGGACCACCTTGCCATAGGACAGACCCATGGGGAGTTCCACCCACCTGCTTCCCTTGATAGCTTTAGTTTTCTAATTACGTCCTACCACAATTATATCCGACATTTA
This sequence comes from Lygodium microphyllum, assembly GCF_053477565.2. Classification (NCBI taxonomy): domain Eukaryota; kingdom Viridiplantae; phylum Streptophyta; class Polypodiopsida; order Schizaeales; family Lygodiaceae; genus Lygodium; species Lygodium microphyllum. Next base: position 158,325,295 of record NC_141143.1, read on the forward strand.
AAATCAGCTTCCTTAAATACGACTTTTAGGGAATAGGGTTTATTCACGTAATTTATAGCATTGACATGAAAACAAAGCAAGAAATCCTTTGACAAACAAGTTCAAATAATTTCCTTATCTTCGCGTTAATCTTTATCTCCTGCACATACAAGAGAAATTATGTATTCCTTCTATCCAAACTTCCCCGAACATACACATGGACATCCCCATCAATCCACAAGCCCAGGTTTTATGATTTTAATACCACGTATAAGAAATGCTTTAAGCATGCTTAATTCCATAGGGAGAATTCATTTTATGCCTTATCGTTAATTCATGTAGTAGTGATAAAAGTACATTTGAGAAATTGCCTCTGTAAACGATGGAGAAGGATTGGTGCATATCATGCAATTGGATCGTTTGCATTTCCAAAGTTGTGAACATAAACTACTTGTCCATCCTAGGAGCTTAGCTGCATGTTGCTTTCTCATGCACTTTGAAAGTAACAAGCCTAAGCACATATGACTTAGAGTTAAAAGTTGAAATTGTTAAGTGCATCCTTGATTGGCCGTGAAAGAACAAGCGTATCTTGCATTTAGTCAATAATTCCCTTGTTATGACTCGCATGGAAAGAATTGTTAATGTCGGTTGCATAGCATGGAAATGGGACCATAGACTTGCACGTTGCATGCGAAGATTTTTGTTGAATAGATTAAAGGTTGCACGTCTATTGGGCACTACTTGGAGTAGGAGGATGCTTGAGTGGCAAGGGGGGCTCTGGCCGTAAATCCCTTGCCTTCCGGTCCCTGCACAAGAGGCCAACACGACTTGGGATTGGATCTCGAGGCCCGCATACTAATCTACAGGTGGAGTCTTGGATTAATAATCCCTGTGGATTGCTGGGCCTTTGGAGATATTATGGATTAGCCTACGGGCTGGATTATATGGATGTATTCCAAAGATAATAAGATAACCTGTTGAAAAGGAACTTGTTTGATAATGTTTTTCTATGTCAAGTGCTAAGATTATGTGAAGGAACCGGCGGTGTCTAACTGGCTAATTAAGGAAGCTATTTTATGCATGTCCAACTAAACGTGGTAGGTAATTAGACAACTAGAACAACCCTGAGGAAAGTGCGGTGGATGTGGCCATGGGTCCGTCCTACGGAGGCATGGTCCCGGTTGGGCAAGAACTTTTCTCAAGTGAAATGGACAACAAGGAACTTTTCTCAAAGGAAATGAATAACAAGGAACGTTGACCTAGAATCTAGGTTACTAGAACCCCAATTTATGTTGTTTTAGGGGAATGGAATGGGACTATGCCTTATGGGCAGAGAGGTCAACTTTGCATCCCTCTCGTTTCCCATTATCCTTGAACCAAGTGCAGCATGAATCCGCTTCGACCTTGGCGTTTCTGAGTAAAGTAGTTCGCCTGGGGTTTGACACCAGATACTCTCCAGGAACTTGACCATTAGGGAAACCCTGATTCAGGTCGGTCCTAAGTGGAAATGGCCGGAATACTTCCGCTACGTGGCAGACTCAAAAAAACCTAGATCGCAAACCCCGTAACATTCCATGGGAGTGCTGGGCGGAGCTTTCTAGACCCTCTTTCCGATGGCTGCTAAGACGTGTCCTGAAAGCGAACAGGTGGACACGTTACAGTTGGTATTAAAGCGAACCAAATGCTGTCTTGCAGAGTCATGAAGCTTCGAACCGATTCTTGGTGTTCCAGGTCATGTTTATGACCGCGATGCGTTCTTCAGATTATCGATGAAGGCTCGATATGATGAATATTCTAGGCTGCATCTACAATCCATCACCCTTGTACATGGAACGGAGATGGATGGGAGTTTCAGGGATCTATTACATAGCTGCCCACCGACTTGCATACCTTCAAACCAACCTAAAGAGAATCAAGTGGATGGAGGACTTAAAGATTGTGAAGCTGTTCGTCTTTGTTGAGGCTCACGCAAATGCAACCCTACATGTCGGAGGTCGAAGGGTCAAGCAAAACGCGTATGTGTACACGGAAGTGACTCGAGTAATCCCCGCCGACAGAATTAAGGTGTTGGGATGTCATGAGAAGGACGGATATCAAAGGAAAATATACCCTAATCTTCCAATGACTTATCGATTCCTGAAAATCCATGATCCCAATCCATACTATTACACAGTTCCCGTAGTTGAATGCAACAACATCTTATTCTCCTCAAATTAATATATCAGCTTGTTCCATCTCCCCAAGAATGATTGTACTCGACAGGGCTATGCCCATTTGAATGGAATCAGACTTTTTATTATCAATGATTGTCTTGACTGTCTATATTGATAAAGAAGTAAAGTGATTTGATCACTTGGCTAAAAGCTGAAGTGGACATGTACTGTAATGTGGAAAGTCGACTTCGGTCAGATTTAGGGTCATGAACCTAGGTATCCATGAGTGTTTGCTTGGAATGTATTGGCTTAAACCTAATGATGCCCACATTCATTGTGGGAAGGGTCAAGTTTCCTTTCGAAACTTTGAAGGGGAATTGGTCACAACTCAAGGAGAGGCTGGAAAGCCGAAAATTCAATTGGCCAAAGCATCTTAGATAATAAAGGGAGTTAGAAAGGGACTACCTGTCTACTTGATTAACCTTAATAAGCTAGAGTAGAATTAGGAGTCTAGTGAAGAACCTTCATGGCTAAAGGAGTACGCGGACGTATTTCCTGAAGAGCTGACAGAACTTCCGCCTCAAAGGGAAGTTGATCATGAGATCAAGCTAGTGCCACGAGCTGCACCAATCGCAAAGAGGCCATATAGAATGTCCATCCCAGAAGCAATTGAGCTGAAGGAGCAACTCAAGCAACTGTTAGATCAGGGCTACATCCGTCCTAGCAGTTCACCATGGGGAGCTACAGTGCTATTCCAAAAGAAGAAGGATGGAATGCTTCGGTTGTGTATTGATTACAGAGGGTTGAATCAATCAACCATTAAGAACAAGTACCCTATTCCAAGAATAGATAAACTTCTTGACCATCTTCAAGGTACAAAGATCTTCTCCAAGATTGATCTCAGGTTTGGATACTATCAGATAAGGATCAAGGAAGAAGATATCCCAAAGACGGCATTTAACACAAGATATGGACACTTTGAGTTCCTAGTCATGTCATTCGGGCTGACAAATGCACCTGCCACCTTCAACAGGTTAATGGAGGATATCTTTAGGCCATATCTTGACGACTTTGTACTCTTCTTCTTTGACAATACCTTAGTCTACTCCAAATAGGAAGAAGATTATGAACCCCAGCTTCGCATTGTCCTTGAGACAATGAGGGTACACAAGCTTTATGCCAAGATGAAGAAGTGTGCATTCTTCAAATGTCAGATTGAATATTTGGGATTCATCGTGTCAGCAGAAGGAATCTCAGTGGATCTGGCCAAAGTCAGAGATGTTCTAGAATGGCCAATACCAACAACTGTCAAAGAAATACGTAGTTCTCTTGGATTGAAAGGATGGTATAGGGTCTTTATAAAAAACTATGCTTTGATTGCAGCACCTGCGGATCTATTGAAGGAGCAAACATCGATTGTATGGTCAACTACCAAACAATCTAGCTTTGATAGATTAAAGCAAAGTTTGGTATCAGCACCTATCTTGAAACTTCCGGACCTTGATATGGAGTTTGAAGTAGTAACTGATGCTAGCACGCTTGCCTTAGGATGTGTGCTTATGCAAGAAGATCCTCCTGTAGCATACTCTTCAAGAAAATTGAAGAGCCATGAGAAGAATTATCCTGCCCATGATCTAGAGCTGTTAGCTGTCATCCATGCTCTAAAGCTTTGGAGACACTACTTGCTGGGTAACAAGTTTACCCTAGTGACCGATCATAAAAGTATCAAATGGATCTTTACCCAGAACAAGCTCAACATGAGGCAACGTCGATGGATTGAAGTGCTGGAGGAGTTTGATTTTGAAATCAAATACCGGCCTGGAAAGGAGAATGTAGTTGCTGATGCACTCAGTCCACAAGGCATTTCTAAATTCTCTAATCTTGCAGGATCCATCAACAGCTAGATCTCTAGCCACAAAGGTATCTATGCCAAACAATCCAATACTTGAGTTAGCTACTAGAGAAGAAGCATGCCATGATCCAACCTATTAGAAGATGCTAAGGGAGATCCCTAGCAAGGATCAAGACCCAAAGCTACAGGCTAAGTATCAAGAATTCTCCATCAATAGTGGACTTCTCTACTATAGAACAAGATTATGTATACCAGCAAGCGAGTCACTCAAGCAGAAGATACTTTGGGAAGCTCATGACTCCCCTTTCTCGGGACATCCTGGATATGCCAAGACCCTCAATGCAGTCAGAAGGAGCTACTATTGGGAGAGGCTTAAAGGTGACATTGTCAAATATGTTACTGAGTGTTTGTCTTGTCAACGTATTAAGGCCGAACATGTCAAAATGCCAGGAAAGTTGTAACCACTTGACATTCCCCAAATGAAATGGGAATTCATCAGTATGGACTTTGTTGTTGGCCTACCCCAAGTTCGGGGAGGATACAACTCCATTATGGTTGTGGTGGATATGCTCACCAAGGTTGCATATCTTATTCCTATTAAGACAAACTATAAAGCCTCTGGCATTGCAAGGTTGTTCATCAAGGAGATATTCAAACTACATGGGTTACCCAGAAGAATCATTAGTGATCGTGATTCTCTCTTCACATCACACTTCTAGAGAGCTATCTTTGAAGCCATTGGGACTCAACTCTGTTTTAGTACAGCTTACCATCCCCAAACCGATGGTAAACGGAGCGAGCCAACCAAGTCATCGAGGATATGCCAAGCTGCAGTGAACCAAAAAGGTGGCTTCAATACTTGCCACTGGTTGAGTTTGTCTACAATGCTTCTTACCAAGAAAGCATTTAGATGACCCCTTTTTAAGCATTGTATGGGCATGACTGTCGAAGTCCTTTAAACTTATCGGATCCAACCTTGAGGGTTGAAGCTTCAAGGAAGATGCTGGAATATATGGAAGACCAAATGAAGTCAATAAGACAGGATATCCAAGCCGCCAAGGATAGACAGAAGGCATACACGAATTTGAAACATCAAGATAGAACCTTCGCTGAAGGAGATATGGTCTTCATTCGCGTACACCCAAAGAAGAGTTCCCTATCCTTAGGTGAGTGCAAGAAGTGAAGTCCAAGGTATTGTGGACCCTACAAGATCCTCAAGTGCCTAGGACCCAATGCTTATAGACTGCAACTCCGTGAGAACCTAAAGGTTCATAATGTATTTCATATCAGCCTACTGAAGAAGTATGTACCTAATCCTAGCCATGTACTTGATGATCAACAAGTTGTTATGCCTAGCCAAGGAGTCCTTGAGCTACGGCCTGATAGGATCTTAGATGTTAGGGAGAGATATTTGAGATCCAGAACCCTGAGAGAATGTCTCGTCCAGTGGAAAGATTATCCCGAGGAGGATGCCACTTGGATAGATAAAAGTACTCTCAACCAACAATATCCCCAGTTCTTCTTGAGATGAGGACATCTCGATTCCTCCAAGGGGGAGAGAATGTAATATTTCCACCCAAAAATATTATAGGACTTGATCACTGCATGCCCACGTATAAGCTGTGCAAAGTCATTCCCCGCGTCGATAAATGACAGTGGCTAAGCGGTTAACATGTGTGCGCGATAAAAAAATCCCCATCCGCATTGTGAAATTGAGGCCGGGGTTGAAGACCATAAAAGCCATGGGAGAACTCCCTTTTTGAAGGGGCAATTGGATAATGGTAAGGTTAAGTCAAAATTTTTAAATAATTATCCCTTCCCCTAGCCAATGCATGGCTCGAGGAGAGGGAATGGGAGAGAAAGTAGGTGTGGTGTAGGGAGCATGAGGAGGGAGGGCCATGCACCAGCCACGTGGTGGCTACCACCTCCCCCACTTTGGCCTATATAACCTCCCCCTTAGGCATTGGGGGGAGGGGACACAAAAAGAAAGGGAAGGCTACCGTGTTGAGGAGAATCGAAGGGAGAGAAGGAAGGGCTGCCACCCGCGCCATGCTATCTGCCGCCTGCCTCTAAAAATCACCGCCTGCCACGCCTAGTCCACCGTGCCACTACCATACCACCGCCGCCATATCGCCATCAATCTCCCCTTGCCGTCGTTAATTTCCCCCCCAATCATTACCTTTCTCCCCACGTGGTTCTGGGAGACAAACCTTTTTAGAAGATTCTTAGAAGCTTCTAAAGGAAAGGCCCTTAAGCCTTGTGCACGCGCTCCTTACCCGGGTCTTAAAAAACCCACACCTTGAAAAGAGTACTCTTGCATAAGGAAGAAGCGGACAATTTTTGAGGCTGTTTACCAAGATCGGAGAGGATTCATAGATCGTGTAAGGGTGAAGGCAACCAGAGTCCATAATCACACTATGATGGCTCCCAAGAAGATGCAAGGCACACTCGGGGAAGGTTCTTCCCCGAACATACACGTGGACATCCCCACCGATCCACAAGTCTAGGTTTTACGATTTTAATACCACGTATAAGAAATGCTTTAAGCACGCTTAATTCCATAGGGAGAATGCATTTTACGCTTATCGTTAATTCATGTAGTAGTGATAAAAGTACATTTGAGAAATTACCTCTGTAAACGATAGACAAGGATTGGTGCATATCATGCAATTGGATCGTTTGCATTTCCAAAGTTGTGAACATAAACTACTTGTCCGTCGTAGGAGCTTAGCTGCATGTTGCTTTTTCGTGCACTTTGAAAGTAACAAGCCTAAGCACATATGACTTAGAGTTAAAAGTTGAAATTGTTAAGTGCATCCTTGATTGGCCGTGAAAGAACAGGCATATGTTGCATTTAGTCAATAATTCCCTTGTTATGACTCGCATGGAAAGAATTGTCAACGTCGGTTGCATAGCATGGAAATGGGACCATAGACTTGCACGTTGCATGCAAAGATGTTTGTCGAACGGATTAAAGGTTGCATGCCACATGAACTTCATTAACAATGTTATATCTAGAAAAGGGTTGCATGTTACATATTCATCATGCGAAAATTCATTCATCAAGAGTTGCATTTAGGAAAGGTTGCATGGCATATCAAAGCATGAAAATCAATTGCCTAGACAAAAGGTTGTAGGCATAGTTCCTTAACGTAAATCCTAGTAGGTCCTATGTAAGCTATTCTCCAAATTATCATGTGTAATGACTTTAGCAAGAAAAGTTAGAGTTATTGCAAACCTTTTGGTGCGTAGAAGTAATGAACTGCATGTTTACATGTATTATGACGTCTTGCAATCTAGTTTAGCATCTCTAGGGAAGGATCGTCCTTGTCGCAAGACAAGTAGATCAATTTACCCAAATCACTTGTGATATTATAACCGTTAGGGATTCGTATAGGCATAACTAGTCGATACGATAAACACCTCAAGTACTACCTAGGGCTTGGCACCTTAAAAATACAGCCAAGTATCGTACTTGGACGCCAAGTCGAAGCCCTCAAACCCAAAGGTCCTACCCACATTCACGGAATGTTTGGGTCAATACGATGCCCATGCAAACAATGATCTGAGGTCTCTACCCTAAGGATTGACCGATCTAATGTTAAAACTTGAATTGAGTTTGGAAACCCTAGGACCAGCCTAGTACAATTAGGGTTGGGTTGGGTAAGAAGACACCCTAAACCCTGCATTCCTTGACCAAGAAACGCCGTTCAATGGGAGAAATGATCCCATGAGCTGGGACACTTGTGCAACAAGTTGCAACGTCACATGGCCTTGTGGTTTAATCACAAGATAGATTTTCCATTCCTTGGAATGAGGTTGGCAGGTTCTAGCGCAAGTCTAACTTGCAAGAGGATGAGTAGTCATCCTGCTACATCACCTTTCTTGGGATGATTTTCCAAGTTAAGGGAAGTTAGGTATTTGCTTGGAAGCAAAGGATCAATCAAGTCAGAGCGACATGATCGCCAATATTTACTATTAATTTATGAAATCTAAGGTATTGGTTAAGTCGGGTTAACAGGGTATGGCCCTAACCCAGGGACAAAATGGTGAACAAACAAACCCTTGGGGATCTTACCAAGTCGCAATTGATCCCGGATCGAATGCTGGATACATTCGAAGAGAAGGATTCACTCCTTAGCAATTGGCCAATTAAATGACCACTGGATTGATTGTGTTTGTAAGAGTTTAGGAGCAATATTTGCATTGTTTGCTCAAGGAACTAAAGATGAAAAGATAATTAATGCTTCAAGTCGGGGGCAACATCAGTTACCCCCGACTGTCTGCTTGACCCTAACCAAGGGGGTTGTTAGCCACGCCAGGAATGTAAACCGAACCTACCACGAGAGGTCTCTCCATTGGGCGCTACTTGGAGCAGGAGGACGCTTGGATGCCAGGGGGGGCTCTGGCCGTAAATCCCTTGCCTTCTGGGCCCTGCACAAGAGGCCAACACGACTCGGGATTGGATCTCGAGGCCCACATACTAGTCTACGGGCGGAATCTTGGATTAGTAATCCTTGTGGATTTTTGGATGGCCTTTTGGCGGATTATGGATTAGCCTACAAGTTGGATTATATGGATGTAATATAATAAGATAACCTATTGAAAAGGAACTTGTTTGACACTGTTTTTCTATGTCAAGTGCTAAGATTAGGTGACGGAACCGGTGTCTAACTGGCTAATTAAGAAATCTGTTTTATGAGTGTCCAACTAAACGTGGTAGGTAATTAGACAACTAAAGAACCCTGAGGAAAGTGCGGTGGATGTGGCCATGGGTCCATCCTACAAAGGGGTGGTCCGGGTTGGCCGGGAACTTTTCTCAAGCGAAATGGACATCAAGGAACTTTTCTCAAAGGAAATGAACAGCAAGGAACGTTGACCTAGAATCTAGGTTACTAGAACCCCGATTTATGTTGTTTTAGGGGAATGGAATGGGACTATGCCTTATGGGCAGAGAGGTCGAGCTTTGCATCCCTCTCGTTTCCCATTCTCCTTGAACCAAGTGCAGCATGAATCCGCTTCGACCCTAGCGTTTCTGCGTAAAGAAGTTCACCTTGGGTTTGACACCAAATACTCTCTAGGAACTTGACCATTAGGGAAACTTTATTTCAGGTTGGTCCTAAGTGAGAACGGCTGGAATACTTCTGCTACATGGCAGACTCGGAAAGACCTAGATCGCAAACCTCGTAACATTCCATGGGAGTGCCGGGTGGAGCTTTCTAGACCCTCTTTCCGATGGGCTGCTAAGACATATCCTGAAAGCGAACAAGTGGACACGTTATAGGTAGCATCACTTAGATTCGAGACTATTAAAACGTACTTGGACAGTCGATAGGCGGGCACGTTACATTTGCTAGCTGCTTAGATTATACTCATGTCATGTATTCCTCATAGGTACAAGTGACTCCAGCTTCGATCGAATAGAAGAAACACATTCTTCACACCTGCAAGTGACTTCAGCTTTTTTGGAATAGAGAAATTACATCATTTGCACTCCATGTCCACCATGAACTCTATCAATATATCTAGTGATGAATCTTTTGCAGCAGCTGAAAAGGTTGTTTTGAGACGACGATCGAGTATAGTTGGTCTTCCAAGCAGGATAAGGACTCCTGAAACAATACACAAGTTCACTTCTGAGATTCAAGATCAACCTGTGATTGACAAAAAGCCACCACCAAGATAGGAAACATCTTCAATTGTATGTTTGCAATTGAATAATTCAAAGAAAAAAAGGTTGGAACTACTAGCACAGGAGCAGACCCAATTGGCAAGGTCATAAGAACTAAGAGCAACTACAAGGACAAAAGTGCAGCTTCATGCCAAAACGGAGCATTAGGAATTGGATTATTGGGTGGAATCTTGTATGCATCAAGCTGAAACTAACAAGTTAGCTCTACTTGAAGCAAAAAAGCAACAGAGGGGCATGAATTTTGATGAGACGGATGCTAGTAGCAAGGGAACCAAGCATCCACCCTTTCCACACTCAGGCCCGATCCTTATGGAAAGAGGAAAAACCTTTTCTTCAGCAGATTGCTCATTTCAACAAACTTTACTTGAGCATCACAAGTGACTTAGTTGTAGCGAAGTTTGAGAAAGTTAAAGACACACAAAATAGTAAGGTCTTCTGCCTGCTCTAGGCCTATTGTCCACTTGTCAAGGATTGGACTAGAGAGGAAGAAAGAGAAGAGAGAGACTATAGAAGAGAGAGAAGACGAGGTGCAAAAGAGAGAGAAAGAGAGTGACAAGGAGAGAGAAATACTAGGAAAGAAGAGAGAAATACAGAAAGAGAGAGAAGGCAACCATGAAAGCTAAGAAAGAGAGAAGATGAAGGAGACTTGTATTATAATAATGGTGATCTAAAAATCAAGTCCCTTACACCTTTTATGCTAGTGTAGTTGGTATTTTACCCTCATTATTTTATTTTCCCTCTCTTACAAAAAGTCATATGATGAGTAGCTCCAGAGTGTAGAAACCATGCATATTCTTCTTTAGAGTCTGAATGAGGTATTCGGATACTTATATGTAAGCTTATGATAGATTTTGGTTGATCTTCTCTGTCTGTAACGTGTCCACCTGTTATCTTCAGGACACGTCTTAGCAGTCCATCGAAAAGGATGTCTAGAAACCTCTGCCCGGCATTCCCATGGAATGTTATGGGGTTTGCGATCTAGGACTTTTCGTGTCTGCCACGTAGCGGAAGTACTCCGACCGTTCCCACTTAGGACCGACCTGAATTAGGGTTTTCCCTATTGGTCATTTCCTAATGGCAACTAGCGTCGAGCCCGAGCGAACTACTTTACGCAAAAATGCCAGGTCTGAAGCAGATTCACGCTGCACTTGGTTCAAGGAGAATGGGAAATGAGAGGGATGCGAAGCTCAACCTCTTTGCCATAAGGCATAGTCCCATTCTATTCTCCTAAAACAACGTAAATCAGGATCAATTATAACTCTAGGTCAATGCTCTTGATGTTTTGTTCTTTGAACGATCTTCCTACTGTCCATCTTGATTGAGAAAAGTTACCGACCAACCGGGACCACCCATCCGTAGGACGGACCTATGGCCACATCCACCACACTTTCCTTAGGTTGTTTTAGTTATTTAATTACCTAATACATTTAGTTGGACATGTATCAATCAGCTTCCTTAATTATCCCGTTAGGCACTGGTTCCTTCACGTAATCATAGCACTTGACATAGAAAAGCAATGTCAAACAAGTTCCTTTTTAACAGGTTATCATATTTATCTTTGAAATACATAAAGTCCAACCCGTAGGCTTATCCACAATCCACCCGAAGGCTATCCAGCAATCCACAGGGATCACTAATCCAAGATTCCGCCCGTAGACTAGTATGCGGGCCTCGAGATCCAGTCCCAAGTCATGTTAGCCTCTTGTGCAGGGCCCGGAAGGTAAGGGATTTACAGCCAAAGCCCCCCCGGCACCCAAGCATCCTCCTGCTCCAAGTAGCGCTTAACGGAGAGACCTCTCGCGGCGGGTTTGGTCCACCTTCCCGGCGCAGTTAACAACCCCCTTGTATGGTCAGGCAGGCAGTCGGGGGTGACTGAAGCTGCCTCTCCCTTCAGGCCTTCATCGTGAAGCATTAGATATCCATTTATCCTTTAATTCTTTGATCAAACAAAGCAAAACAATGCTCTTAAATCTATAACAAGCACAATCATTTCCATTGGTTGTTATTGTTGGCCAACTGTTGAGTGAATCCTTCTTCCGAATGCATCCAGCATCGGTCTGGGATTAATTTCAACTTGGCAAGATCCCCTATATCCTGGGTTAGGGCGTGCCCTATTAACTCGACTTGATCAATACTTTAATTTTATTGGTTGGTCTTTTGCTTCCAAGAAATTATCTCTACCCAAGAAAGATACTATATTAGGAAGATTATTCATCCTCTTGCAAGATAACTTGCGTAAGAATCTGCCAACCTCATTCCAAGGAATTGGCCATTCCCTTGTGATCCAATCACAAGATCATGCGACTCTGCAACTTGTTGCACAAGTGTCGCATCAAACTATGGGACTATTCTATCCATCAACGGTGTCTTCTAATCACGGTGTCATGATTAGATATAACAATCCGTTCCTGATTGCATTAGGCTGACATTGTCGGTCCTAGGGTTCCGAGTTTCATCTTTTTAGCGATAGATTCTTAGGAAAAAAACCCTAGATCTTTTCTCGCAAGTATGTCCTACTGTCCCTACATTCCGTGAATGTGGGCAAGTATTTAGGGTATAGGAGTTTCAGTTTTTGCAATATGTGAGACTAGGTAAATGTATTCGCCGTGCTAACCCTAATCTGTTCCTTGGAATACGTTGCATTGAATTAACCATTTTCTAAACAAGTACTCCGCGGTTTTAGGTGTTTAGGTTTATGCCAATTTAACCTGTCTATTCTTGAAGATAATTACGCTATCATTTCCATAACCACATGACTCATTGTCTATGCGTAAGTTGAGTTTCAAACCCTAACTTTTTGATTTAAGATCAAGCATAGGTTAGGTTATAGCCTAATTTCAATTAATCATCCTATAACATGCAAACAAGACTCATGCTAAAACATGTAGCCTTTTACTACTTTCATTTTCGAATGAATTTGTCGTATGTAGAACTTACACACCCTTCCGTTAAATTAAGTTTTTAGACCACTTGCCTAGTTAAATCTTCTTCATGTAGTCCTAGCAATTTCCTATGTTTGCTAATAACTTTCTTTAAGAATCATTTCAAAAAAAGATATTCAATAATGCAATATGCGGTTTATTCATTTCATGCTTAATCGAAGTGTACTTTCATAATTCCGTTTTGTAAATATGGACATTAATCTAATTTCAATTCATTGCAATGCACAAAAACTACTTGCTAGAAATGCATATCAATCTTTTGCTCACTTTATTTTGTTCATTTTATTGAAAATATTAATGACCGAACTCTTTCGTCGTGAGCTAATTCTTTTAAATTAACCAAAGTATTAAAGAAAAAATGCATCCTATCTCCAAAAATCATCCACGCACGATTGAATTATAACGGCGTAAAAAAAAAATAGAAAGAAAAACCTGGACTTGTGGTGAGATGTCCATGTGGATGTTAGGAGATGATCCTCCTGCAGGCTGTGCCTTGTGCTTTCTTAGGAGCCATTGCGAATGCGGCCTTTCTATCTTGGATGCAGATTTATGACCTTGGCCGTCTCCTTTGCACGCGTAGCTTCCCTTTATGACAGCTTGCACTGTCTTTCGAAAACGGTTTTTTTAGAAGGTTTCCTCCTATGAATTTGAGTGGGAATTTCCCACGGAAAGGGTCTTTAAACCCCGGCCTAAAGTGGGCAAAAGGGCTTGATTTCAATGGGGTAATTGGGCTTTTAAACCCCACTTGCGGATGGCAATAAGAAGGTTCACGAAAGGGGGCTTTGGATTGTGGGGGTGGGGTAAACCCACAAGGAGGGTTTTAAGTCCCGGGGAGGGGGATTTATCAAACCCACTTTGAAAGGCCTTTTTGAGACCTACAGGAAATAGGGGATTTTGTATGGAAAGGGGGAAAATGGCTTAAGGATACCACATGAAGACCCTTCAAGGTAAATTTGGGGGGAGGAGGGAATTTGTGGGGAAGGGGGGGGGGGGAAGGGGGGGGGGTAGTAGTCTTAAAGAGTCATAGGAAGGGGGGCTTCTTAGGAGGCTATAGGAGCTTCCTAAGAAGCTTCTGAAGCTTCTGAAGAAGTCGTGGAAATGCCACGTGGGGGTGATGAGGCGACTGTTAGCGGCATCTTCTTGTACTAGGTGGCGGCAGGGCGAGCTGACGAGCGGCAGCCGGCGATTCTCCTCTCCCCTTCAACCTTGACAACGATGTGACAGCTTCTGCTTCCTTCAGCTCTACGACAGCGATTAATAGAGTGTTGGCCTCTTTTCCTCTTCTACAGTAGCGTCAGAATTCTGACGGCATCCCTCTGCTCTCACGATCATGATAGCGACAACAATCTCTAGCTTCCTACCTCTTGCTCTATGGCAGCGGCGACGCCCCTAGATCCTCCCACCATCCTCAACTTAAATAGGTGAGGGGAGGGGGATCCTCCCTCCTCTATGCGGCATCGTGCATGCCCTCTCCTGTCTTGCAAGCTTCAGCAAAAGGAGCTTGAGGGCTCATGCTATTCCTTTCTCCTCCAACACGACAGTTGGCTGGAGGAGAGAGGGATAATCAATAAAAAAAATTGTCATAATTCAATTAATGATATTATCCCCATGACCTCTTGCCAAGAGGGGATTCATGCGACATATGCAGTTTCATAGTCCCGGTTTTTTTTGCCAAAGGAGATAATGATACATCGTATCTAAGTTCGTACTACCCGGGACCCAATGCCGGCATTGTCTTTTGCCGAGAATTCACATGGCCTCAATATATATTTTTGGTAGAAATATTATAGTGTCATTATTTTCAATGCTAACAAAATGATAGTTTTTGGTTGATCTTCTGTGTCATAATTTTCAATGCTAACAAAATGAGATTTCCCCTTTGAGTAATGTTTTTTGAATTTTTTTTTGCCAATAATCATTTTCTGGGTATCTGACTTTGAAATGGCTGCCATAGATATAGTGATATCATTTTTTAATAGCATTCAATATTGCTAACATCATTTGCTCATAGACATATAGTTGGCACTCCTTGTCATCAAGCTTTCAACTCTTACAAGCTACAACTTCATGATCTTGATATAAAACAGTCCCTACTTCTCTTCCACAAGCATCCACACATATGATAAACTCCTTAGAGAAGTTTGGGCATGCAAGAATAGGTGCTAAAATTAGAAGAGATTTTAGCTCATTAAAGCTTTTTTCGACCATGATGTCTCAATGGAAAGCTTATTTTTTAAGCTATCTATCAATGGAGTTGCCACATGAGTATAAATCTTGATAAACCTCCTATAAAAAGAAGATAATCCAAGGAATCCTCACAAAAATGTCAAATTCATAGGGATAGGCCATTCTTTGACAAATTTCACTTTGTTTGGATCTATTCTAATTCCTTGCTTTTCCACAATATGACCTAAGTATTCCACTTCATCTTCCATGAAACTTAGGATATAAAAGACCTCCGATGTATGCTTCAAGTGCTCATCCTTGGACTTGCTATAGATAAGGATATCATCAAAGAATACAAGGATTGTTTTGAACAAAAATAGTTGTAATATTTTGTTCATAAGGGCTTGAAAATTAACGGGTGCATTGGAAAGCCCAAAAGACATAGCCAAGAAGTGATATAATCCCCTTTCCATCCAAAATAATATTTTAAACTCATTCCCTTCTTTCATTTGAATTTGATGGTAACCCAAACAAAGATCTATTTTGGTGACGACTTTTATATCCTTAAGCTCATCCAAAAGATCATCAATGTAAGGAATATGATACCTATTCTTAACCATTGACCATATCAAATCCCTATAATCAATGCACATGCGAAATAATTCATCCTTCTTCTTGACAAAGAGTACAAGAGAGGAAAATGGTGACTAACTTGGCTAAATTAAGCCCATTTTTAGCAACTCTTTAGCTTGGTCCTCCGCCTCTTCCCTCTCAAACTTAGATAAGCAATAGGGAGGTTTGTTGATGGGCTTTGTGTTGGACAAAAAGTCAATAGAATAGTCAAGCTCTCATTTAGGAGGAAAAGATGATGATGGTTGAAAAAAATCCTTATATTCCTCCAATAGCTCTTCCAATTTAGGGTCCCTTTTCTTTGGAGAAGAAGATAGCTGATTTGGTGGTTGATCTTCATCTACTTCTATAAGCAAAAGAGTGAAAAATACATGACTTGGCATTGATTTTCCTTCATAAAATTTTCATGGAGATGAGCAAAAATTTGTTTATGGTTAATGCCCTTCAATTCTATGTGCTTTCCTTGCCAATTAAATTCCATTTTCTTTTGTTCCAAACCAAAGTAAATTTTCTAAGAGTTTTTAGTCAATTACTGCCAATAGAGATACCAATTAGCCCCATATCTAAAGTGATCAAATCCATTTTTATTATGCAAGCAGCAGACAATTCAATAGAAGTACATGGACACACTTCTTTACTAGACTCATAAGCACCATTTGCAACTTCTATCTACAAAGATCCATATAAATGAGTAGCAATTTTAGTCTACTCAAGGAGTTGGTATTGACAATGCCATGAGTGCTGCCCATATCCACAAGAATATGTGTAATCTTACCATTAATGATACCTTTGAGTCAGTGTATTTTCTCCTTTTGCATCCTATCCATGGATAATGTGAAATAGCATATGAGGAAGAATGAGAGTCATTGGTGCCACATGGATCAAATAGAAATGGATCCATGGGATCATAAATTTCATCATTGATGACATTCTCTTCTTCATACTTTTCTTCCACCATTGGATAAGTATCAACATGTAGTAAATTTCCCTCTTGTTCCTCTTCTTCTTCAACTTCCACATCTTGAATAATTACCATGTTGATATTGGAATTTTTAGCTTTCTACTTCAGCTTGTGATTGTGAGGCCACTCTCTCCACATTTAAAGCACAATCCTTTGGTGTGCATTTCTCTAAGCTTGTAATGAGAAAGAAAGTTGCTATTGGAATTGTTTTGGGTAAAATTTTAGGACCAAAAATGCTTCAAAAAATACACTTTTGTTAATCACAGGATTAAGAAAACGGCCAAAGAGATTTTATCATGTGTACAAGAATATGGTATTCTTGTCTTCTCATTTTTGGAGATAGTAGAGTCCACTTCATGATTCTTTCCTCCTTATTAGCCAAAATCTCCAAAGTCAAACATATTTTGGTGGTCCCGAAGTCCTTATTTACTTATAAAATCTAACAAAAGACATGATAAAGATGTTGTGAAGTTAATAATGACTTTTTTTAAAATCGAGAGCTTTTTTGCACTCAATATATTCTCATTAATCTTCTTGATATTCCTTTTTAGTTCATTTTCCTTTCTTGATGAGCTTCTTTCTCTGCAAATTCAATCTAAGTATGGCATCTAGAAGGGGCCCTTTGTTAGATATGATCAATGCCCCACCCTCATTAGGTGCTACCAATGATCCATGGTGCTCAAAGTTGTAAGGCCCCCATTATGAGGAGAAGCCAAATGTGAGCCCGGACATTGGTTGAGTCCTGACTTGTATATCAGATGAGGTCTATGTGACCGGATGGCAAAAAGGTGACTGTTGTGGGTCTAATCTTTGGGTTAGACGGAGTGGTTAAGCTGGTAGCAACTCGAGGCACATTGCATTGAGTTGCGTGGTAAGGGAGTTAAAAGGGGCCCCTATTGTGGGGTCCGGGGGCCGCGAAAGCGGCCCCTGGATGGGGGGTCCCAGGGGGGCCAGCGGCCCCCCTGGCGGGGGTCCGGGGGCAGCGGCCCCGGCCCGATGGTAAAGGGAATATTCCCTGGAATATTCCCTGGCCGACTAGTGGAGGCTCATATGGTAGGTCGGTCAGCAGGCTGACCTAACGACCTTCGCGGGCTATAAAAGCTAAACCCCTTCGCAACCATCTTACACTCATCTTTCACCCAGTCAGAGTTGTTGTTCCAGCTAGCCTTAAGCTCTTCACCTATCTTCTGTCTAGATCGCCATCTAAGCTTCACACAGTGGAAGCGCACGGGTGGACAGAGCCATCTTTGTATCAGTTGTTTGGAGTTAAAGAATTTTACTGATTCTCCTCTTATCTATTGTGTACTCTCTATCTCTTTCTCAGATTCTGTTCGCTGCGCCGTGTAATATTTTACACCCTTCTCATTTAATTAACTCATGCACCATCTATAGCCAAGGAGCTGACAGAAATTGAGAGCCAAAAAACTTTTGTATAAATGATTGGATTACCATGTTGCTCTCTTGCAAGGGCTCTTAGAAGGTGAAAAGAAGAAAATGAGAGGATATAAAACATCATTAGAAGGGATGTATCATTGCTTTCCAAATTATGTAAAAAGGGTGATTTGTCAAAGTGCAACATATTTACATGGCCAAGGATATGCACTTGCCTCCAAATAAGTATGTTTCCTAGCAGACTTATTCTAAGACTTGAGTGGATAATATATGTGATATTATTTTTATTTAAGCAAGTACTAATACCCAGTTCTTAGTTGTAGATATATTTCCGTTAAAGATTATTGAATGGCAACCTGTGGAGAGCTTAAATGGAACCTTCCATGTGATTCATAAGGCATTTGTAGACATTATCTATGTTGATGAGACCGTGCCACTGGGTTCTTTTAGTGAGAGAAGGGTTCTTATATATTATGTAGAATATGTGGTTCGCTCTAGAGAAGGTATATATGGATATATCGAGATTTGTCATAGCCAATTCTTTCATCTCTAAATTGGGACATTCTTGATAAGGCAATGATGCACAGTTTTAAATTCAAAATATGTCAAGATATTTAAAAGTCCACGCCAACTGGAAGGATCTCAAGAAGAATACGATTGTCATGGTAGTTTATACCCTTGGATATCTTTGTGGCCTCCTATAAAATAGCAAATTTACAAAGGGCAAATGTATCTTGGCTAAGTAGAAATTTTGCAAAAGAGGAGCTAGAAAAAATTATAGGAAGACTTTGGAAATCTAGAGAGGATGACCATAAGGGTGATACCATGAGGTGTATTGTATGCCTCCAATCCTTGTCTTTGTATCATAACATCTCACATAACAAACTATTGTATTGGTCTTCAATTATAGAAGATACAAAATTAAGTTATAGCACATGAAAAAGAAAAGAAGGTAAATATCACGTTCAATTGGAGTGTTAAGGATGTAGAGCATACCTTGGAGTTACTAGACAGTACATGCCCTAGATATAAGTACAAAGTCAATGGTAAAACACTTGGAAAAAGAGTTGAATACTCTTTGTTTTGTATGAGCTAGTTGCCTCCCACAATTGTAATTTTTAAGCCATAAATATAAAAATATTTATTACATTTACATATGATAAAAATCCTTTCATTGAATCAAGAGTTACAAAATTGAAGTGAAAATATATAAGGATGTAAAATAACAATGAAGATTCCTCCTGGTTTCTATTTGCATCTATTTATCTTCTTTTGGTATTGTAACTTCTTTGTCACTTTCTGTAAAGATGTCTAGTCTCCTTACAATGGTTTTTTTCTTTGGTTGCTAGAAAAATTTGACTTTGGCAGGGGCCCTCTTCTCTTTAGACTGAAGAGGAGACGACTGAAACTCCATAGGAGAAAGTGTTGGCATTCCTCTTTTTTTTTGGAGTTCATCTTACTAGTTTTTTTAGACGACTTGCCCTTGCCCTTACTCTTAGTTGAAGATTTTTGTGGAGAGGAGTCAATTTCAATTGGTGTGATTGCCCTATCAAAAATTAACTCAATACATCGCTCCCTTATCTACCACATGTATGAATTAGGGTAATCTTGACACTACAAGAAAAATTGTAACAAGTTGAAAAACTCAAAAAAGGATTCCTTAAAAAACCAAAAATATGAAACATACTTACATTAACCCCATCTATCTTGAGTGTCTTTGAATCTACTGTCCTACAAATATTTGAAATCACTCTTCATCCACAAGTATGCATATCACTTTGCAAGGGTGCTTCTTGTTGGGGAAAGCTATATGGTTTTTGAGAATCAAAAATATCCTCATATGTGGTATCCAAAAAGGTAGCTATGAGCCTACTAGCACTGCAAATGGAAATATGTTACTAAAATTAGACAATAAAATAAAATAATTAATTAATAAAAAAGCAACCAATATTCCATTCAACACACGTTTTTTCTTGGCCATGGATACCACTAAGAGAGTTCATGAAGATCATTTCTTTGGTGAATATATCAATATATATGAGACTCTAATGTCCTCTGGAAAGTAAAATATTAATAAGTAATAAATACAACAAAGAAGTATACATTAACCCTTTTGTAAAATTGCATACCTTTCGACATACAAAAAAAAAAGTAGTTTGTGATTGAATCAAACGTTTTGAAAGATATTTATATGTTTGAACTAAATCTTGAAAAGAATTCCACCGATACTAGTGGATGAACAATAAATATAATTTTAGAGATTTCTTGGTTGAGAGAAGTAATCAATTCCCTAAAACCAATAGCAAAAACAAAGGAGTGTTATTTGCAATGAATAGCACCATTATTCCATATACTAAAAATTTTGAGAGTCAAAATCCCTTACCTTATACAACAAAAGACTATAGAATCTAATAATCACATATCTTTTTTAACAAACATGGGCTTGTCCTTAGGAGATATACTAAGATAGTCCTCTTCCTTAATCAGAAGAAGTGCAAGAAACATTGACAACCATTTGTCTATACACCTCACCCATTCTCTTATAATTGATAGGGCCAAGGACAATGATTTTTCTCTTGCAAATTTCATTTTCCAAGATTCTATAACCTCTTGTGGTTTTTCTTGTTGGACAAACTCTTGTTGGGATGCAGTCTTTGTTGCGTATAGATATGTCACCTCCTCAATCTTTGGCCCTTTCTCTCTCTTGGGCAATTTTGGCAAAATGTTAAGGATCTCAAATGCTTTTTTATCAGTATTGGCAAGGGCCTCAATACCTTGTTGAACCTAAACCTGACCCTTGAATTCTCGGGCATTAGAAGGCACATGATAATCACGCAGTCGATCTTTGTTTTGATGATGGTTAACACACATAGTAAGAAATTGGACAGTTTGTTCATTATCCTTACTTTGTTAGATATGATCAATGCCCCACCCTCATTAGGTACTACCAATGATCCATGGTGCTCAAAGTTGTAAGGCCCCCATTATGAGGAGAAGCCAAGTGTGAGCCCGGACATTGGTGGAGTCCTGACTTGTATATCAGATGAGGTCTATGTGACTGGATGGCAAAAAGGTGACCATTGTGGGTCTAATCTTTGGGTTAGACAAAGTGGTTAAGCTGGTAGCAACTCGAGGCACATTGCATTGAGTTGCGTAGTAAGGGAGTTAAAAGGGGCCCCTATTGTGGGGTCCGGGGGCCGCGGAAGCGGCCCCTGGCTAGGGGGTCCCAGGGGGGCCAGCGGCCCCCCTGGCGGGGGTCCGGGGGCAGCGGCCCCGGCCCGACGGTAAAGGGAATATTCCCTGGAATATTCCCTGGCCGACTAGTGGAGGCTCATATGGTAGGTCGGTCAGCAAGCCGACCTAACGACCTTCGCGGGCTATAAAAGCTAAACCCCTTCGCAGCCATCTTACACTCATCTTTCACCCAGTCAGAGTTGTTGTTCCAGCTAACCTTAAGCTCTTCACCTATCTTCTGTCTATATCGCCATCTAAGCTTCATTTAGTGGAAGCGCACGGGTGGACAGAGCCATCTTTGTATCAGTTGTTTGGAGTTAAAGAATTTTACTGATTCTCCTCTTATCTGTTGTGTGCTCTCTATCTCTTTCTCAGATTCTGTTCGCTGCGCCGTGTAATATTTTACAACTTTGGATTCGAGCATAGGAAGAACCATCATTGAGAGCTTTTGTTTCCAAACGGGCTTTAAAAATGTAAGGTTGCCCAAGAATGATAGGGTAACTACAAGAGTCTTGAACAAAAAATTAAAAATTGTCTTTTATGTCTCCAATAATTACATGCGCATTAGGGCATGCACCATATAACTCTCCAGAAGAGTTGTTTGCAGCTCTCATTCGCCATCCTGGATCAGCATCTATGGGCCATCTACCACTTTCATAGAGACTCCTTACCATGAAGTTTATCTTCGAGCCATGGTTTAAGAGTGCAATACATGTTGTTTCTTTTTTTCCAATTTTGACAACTGTCTCCGTTGTTGCTCTTGCCCAATGTGTACGGGAGTAGTGACTGCTTGGAATGAACCAAGCCTCTTCCTCCTCATGCATTAATTGCAAGTTCTTTGAGTTTTTTGCAGGATGAAGAAAAGCTATACATTGATACGGTGCATTAATTCAAAGAACTTGCAAAAACTCAAAGAACTTTGAATATATGTATACTTTATCAATTCAAAGAACTTGCAAAAACTCAAAAAACTTTGTATCCAGCATAAAAACTCAAAGAACTTGCAAAAATTCAAAGAACTTGCAAAAAAGTATACATTGATAAAGTATACATGTATTCAAAGTCAATCACAAAGTCTTTAGCCACCTCCTAAAGACAAAGAATGGCTACAAGCTACCATTTCTTTTGCATACTAGTTTCAGTGCACACCCTTCATAATCTATTAGAAATGTCTTTGAAAACTCTGATAAAAGCTGTCTTTGGAATGACATGCTGTGTAGCTCTCTATGCCTTCCTTATCTCGCTAAAATACTTTTGAATATAATAAAACCTAGACCTTCTCTTGGTGGGCTTGGAAGGCTCTCTTTCACGAGTAGAATAGGGTCCAGGTTGCTCTATTTGTTGCTGAATAGGTGCTTTAGGGGAGGTTGGAAACTTGGCAGTTATAGGAGAGGACTCTCCAGCAAGATCACAAGGTTGGCCATTAACAACATGGAGCTTGCCATGGACATGAGGAGAATACACAGTTTCTACACTTGATTACTTTGATTGCATGGCTCGAGAATGAGAAAAACCAAGGGTAGGAGGGATCTGAGGAGGGAAACCTTGTGGAACCATTGATGGCCTTGCCTCTTCCTCCTTATCCTTGCTATCTATATAGACCTTCCTTTTTGTCTACTTTGTCCTTGCCATCACCTACTAGAAAATGATAGAAAGACCAATCAAAAAATACAAACCACACAGGGTAAGATACGGTGCGATAGGAGGAAAGTATGATCTCTGAAGGGTCTATTTGCACCGTATCATGGAGTAGTAGATACTGCATGAGAGGAGCGAACCATGATCTTGCAAAAGACCTATTCGTGTTGTATTGTGGAATGTAGATATGACACGAGAGGAGGGAATTGTGATCCTGCAAAAGATCTATTCGTGCCGTATCATGGATTGTAGATACTACCCGAGAGGAGGGAACAATGATCTTGTGAAAGACCTATTTGTGTTGTATCATGGACTGCAAATACAACATGATACTTGATGGTAGGGTGATGTGGTTCATGACCTATTCATTCTGTATTGTGGACACCAACATGAAAAAGTAAATGCAAGAAAGACACGAGGATTAAAATGTTGATACCATGAAATCCACTCAATTCTTACCTTCAGATTAGTTCTCTCACTTGGTATCATGGAAAGATGATATGTTGTGATCTCTATGATTTATAAGCTCAGGAGAAGCATTAGTACTACAAGAGGTCTCCTCACTTCGTATCATTTACCAGAGAACAAGTGAGTGGAAAAGCAAAGAAGATATCATGTGATAGGAAAGAGAGAAAATTTGTAATATTTCCATTAAAAAAATATATTACTAGTCCGACTTTCCACAACCCGCGTGAAATTCACGCAAAGGTCAATTCTGGCATTGGAGTTATCGACAGTGCAATCTTTAAACTGTACGCGAGGTATCATGACTCTCCACTGGCAAAACGGGACCGAGGTTTAAAAACCCGCATTACCGCAAGTGAACTCCCTCTTGGGAGGAGGTCAAGAGGATAATAATAGGTTTCTTTAAAAAAAATTTAATTACCTTCCCCCAGCTGAAGCGTGGCTGAGGGAAGGGGATGGGCTATAATGGGAAACTTAGAGAGGTGGAGGGGAAGACGCCATGCGAGGGGCCACGTAGGGGGGAGGTCCTCTCTCCCCCCAGACTATAAATATCCCCCTCTAAGGGGTGGAGCAGGGAAAGCTGAGGAATCTATGTGTGAGGAGGAGAGTGAATCGCTAGCCGCCGCCATGAAAAGGGTGAAAGGAGAGAGAGAGCTGGTCGTTGTATTGGGCCGTAAGGAGGAGAGGGAGCCGCCAGCCGTGCGGGCCACCACTAGCCAGTTGACACCGTCTTCACCCCACCTTGCACGTCGACTATTGGTTTTCCTCCCCTTTTTCCACGTGGGTTCAGCTGCCCATAAGCTTCTTGGAAGCTTCTAAGGGGGCTTCTCTAAGCCCCCCTTCCCATTGCAACTCCCACAAGCCATTTTACCCTGGGTTTTTAAAGCCCCTTCTTGTGGATTTCCATAAAGCCATTTTACCCTCGGTTTTCTTTTAAACCCCCTTCCAATTACAACTCCCACAAGTCCATATTAGGCCGGTTTTAAAGCCCCCTACCCGTGGAGACCCTAAAAAGTGCATTGTAACTCGGGATTTAAAGCCCTTTTCCATTGCATCCATCTCAAGCCCAATCCCTTGCCGGGCTTAAAGGTCCCTTCCTATTGAGCCCTCCGAAAGACAATTTTTCTTCCCCCGAGCTTCGAAGAGGAAGCCTATAAGGCTTTCCTATAAAATTCCCCATAAACCCATCTCTAATTTTTCCCCCCCACTCTCCCTTTCCACAAAGATCTTTATCTCGGAACTTCTTTGAAAGGAAGGAGAAGTTCATAAGTCCCCATTTCCGCAAAGCCCATAAAACCATTCCTAGCCGGAATTTCAAGGAGAAGAATCTCTCAAGCCTCCGTTTCCGCAAGGCTTTTGCAAGAAACCTCTCACAAATCCCTCTTTTCCGAAAGAAGAAGGCCCAAGCTTCGAACCCTAAGGCCTTCCAAAGCCAAATTCCGCAAATCGGTACTTCTATCAAGGTGCCGTACCTCAAAGGGATTTGCGTGTATGAGGGAGATGAGCCAAGTTCATAAGACTGTGGCCAAGGCAAGAAGGTCAAATTCACGATGGCCCCTAAAAAGGCAGAAGCCGCAACCGCAAGAGGATCATCTCCTAATATTCATGTGGACATTTCACCGAACCCACAAGTCCAAGTTTTTCTTCCTATTTTTAATTTACGTCAAAGTATTGCAATTATGCATAGTTAATTCATGGAATTAGGATGCACTTTTACGATTTAAATACTTTGGCTATTCTAAAGGAAGTAACTCACGATTGAAGATCGGTCATTTATATTGGAATGAACGAAAAAGAACATAAGATGTCTATGCATTCTTAGCAAGTTGTTTTTGTGCATTGTAAAGTAACAAATTTAGATCAACTAATAACTATCATTACAAAGTTGAGATTATTGTAGTACACCTTCAATTATGCTTTTAAAGATTAAATCGCATGTCGCATTATTAGACAAATCTTTCTTCATAATGATTCATTAAGAAAGTTGCTAACAACCATAGGAAATTGCAAGGCATGGAAATGATTCTAGGGCTGCATGAAATAGGTTAACTCTTGTCAATTGGCATAAATATAATTTAAACTGCGTTGTAAATAGGAAAGGTTGCATAATGCCCATTCGTCGTACGAATAAATTCATTCAGAAACGTAGTTAGGAAAATGATGCATGATTTGTTTAACATAAAACCTTAAAAGCTTAGTAGCATGAATCATGAATGCATGTCCTAGTAGGATCAATGGAAGTCATGCGAATTTTAACATGTGCTTGGTCTTAACAAGAAAAGTTAGGGATTGCGAATCTAGAGGAAATGAATCGCATGCTTACATGAATTATGACGTACTACTACTAGTTTTTCCCGTCTTCGATCAAGACAATATCTTTAGGAATAGTTCGTCCTTGTCATAGGACAAGTAAATTTGTTTACCAAAAACACCTAAACTGCGAAGGATTCGCTTAGGATGGTTAAATCAATACAATATACTCCAAGTGCTAGCTAGGGTTTAGCACATTAAGGACTTGGCCTAGACGCACTTATTACCAAGTCGAAACTCTCATAATCCTAAGTCTTGCTCACATTCACGGAATGTAGGGACAATAGGACGTACTTGCAAGAAACGATCTAGGGTTTCTACCCTAAGGATCGCTCGTTAAAAAGATGAAACTCAGATTGAGTTGGAACGCTAGGACCAACGATGTCGGCCAAGTGCAATCGGAAATAGATTGGATATGAAGACACCCTAAACCCTGTTTCCTATCTAATCATGATTTTGTGATTAGAAGATGCCGTTCGATGGGTAAAATAGTCCCATGGATTAGATGCGACACTTGTGCAACAAGTTGCAATGTCGCATGATCTTGTGGTTTGATCACAAGCAAATGGCCAATTTCTCGGAATGAGATTGGCAGATTCTTGCACAAGTTTATCTTGCAAGAGGATGAGTAGTCATCCTGATATAGCACCTTTCTTGGAAAAAGTGACCAAGATAAGGGAATTAGATATTTGCTTGGAAGCAAAGGACCAACCAATAATTTGGAGCAACATATTTACTGTTAATAGAACTTAAGATATTGGTTAAGTTGGGTTAATAGGGTAACGACCCTAACCCAAGGACATAAGGGTTAACAAACAAACCCTTGAGGATCTTGCCGAGTGGCAATTGATCCTGGATCAAATGATGGATGCATTCGGAGAGAAGGATTCACTCCTTAGCAGTTGGCCAAATAACGACCACTGGAAATGATTGTGCTTGTATCAGTTTAAAGAGCACTGTTTGCTTTGTTTGCACAAGGAACTAAAGGATGAAAAGATATCTAATGCTTCAGGTTGAAGGCCTGAAGGGAGTGGCAGCCTCAGTTACCTCGACTGTCTGCCTGACCCTAACCAAGGGGGTTGTTAGCTACGCCGGGAAGGTGGACCGAACCCACCGCGAGAGGTCTCTCCGTTGAGCGCTACTTGGAGCAAGAGGACGCTTGGGTGCCAGGGGGGCTCTGGCCGTAAATCCCTCACCTTTCGGGCCCTGCACAAGAGGCCAATGTGACTCGGGATTGGATCTCGAGGCCCGCATCTTACTCTACGAGTGGAATCTTGGATTAGTAATCCCTGTGGATTGCTGGATAGCCTTCGAGCGGATTATGGATAAGCCTAGTGGCTAGACTTTAAAAATGTATTCCAAAGATAAATATGATAACCTGTTGAAAAGGAACTTGTTTGACACTATTTTTCTATGTCAAGTGCTAAGATTACGTGAAGGAACCTGTGCCGAACGGGCTAATTAAGGAAGCTACTTGATGCATGTCCAACTAAATGTGGTGGGTAATTAGACAACTAAAAAAACCTGAGGAAAGTGCGCTGGATGTGGCCATGGGTCCGTCCTATGGATTGGTGGTCTCGGTTGGCCGGGAACTTTTCTCAATCATAATGGACAGCAAGGGGATCTTCTCAGAGGGAATGAATAACAAGGGCGCTGACCTAGACTCTAGGTTACAATAATCCCGATTTACGTTGTTTTAGGGGAAGGGAATGGGACTATGCCTTATGGCAAAGAGGTCGAGCCTTGCATCCCTCTAGTTTCCTATTCTCCTTGAACCAAGTGCAGCGTGAATCCGCTTCAGCCCTAGCGATTTTGCGTAAAGTAGTTCACTCGGGGTTCGATGCTAGTTGCCTTTAGGAAATGACCATTAGGGGAAACCCTGATTCAGGTTTGGTCCTAAGTGGGAACGGCCAGAATACTTCCGCTACATGGCAGACGCGAAAAGGCCTAGATCACAAACCCCGTGACATTCCATGGGAGTGCCGGGCGGAGCTTTCTTGACCTCCTTTCCGATGGACTGCTAAGAGTGTCCTGAAGTTAACAGGTGGACACGTTACAGTTGTTATAAGAGCAAACCAACGAAGGATTTGTATTTTTTAAGAAATCTTAATACGAAGAAGTAAAGCAAATGTTGTTGTTCAGAACATTTCCTTACTTTCGATTTTGTCTTGCAGAATTATGAAGCATGGAACATGTTCTTAGCGTTCCGAGTCATGTTTATGACCATAATGAATTCCCTAGATTATTGACAAAGGATCAATATGATGAACATCCTAGATCGTATTTATAATCCATCACCTTTGTACGTGGAACGGAGATGGATGGGTGATTCAGGAATCTACTTTATAGCTGCCCACCGGTTTGCATACCTTAGAACCAACCTAAAGAGGATCAAGTGGTTCGAGGTAGTAACTGATGCTAGTACCCTTGCCTTAGGATGTGTGCTCATGCAAGAAGGTCATCCTATAGCATACTCTTCAAGGAAACTGAAGAGCCATGAGAGGAATTATGCTACCCATGATCTAGAGGTGTCAGCTGTCATCCATGCTATGAAGCTTTGGAGACACTACATGTTGGGTAACAAGTTTACTCTAGTGACGGATCATAAAAGTCTCAAGTGGAACTTTACCCAGAACGAGCTCAACATGAGGCAATGTCGATGGATTAAAGTGCTAGAGGAGTATGATTTTGAAATCAAATATCGACGAGGAAAGGAGAATGTAATTGCGGATGCACTCAGTCTCACAAGGCATTCCTTAATTCTCTAATTTTGCAAAATCCATCAATAGCTAGATCTCTAGCTACATGAGAGCAGATTTTTGAGCTCGGGATGTGCCTAAAATTTGCCAAAAAATTTGGAATTTAGGGAAAAAATATTCAACATCGAAGGCAGCAGCTCCAGCTAGGACGATTTTAAGCACCAAGTGAAAGACGGCTTTTAAAAGGCGCCCGAGCGACACTTGTGGATTTTTGATAATTATTCAGATTGCCACGCGGGTTAACAGGAGTTGCTAGTCAATGCGAGATGTCAAGCAGACGGCCAGTATTTTTCAGAGCTCGAATCGGATGCCGGACGCAGAAGGAGCCAACAAACGGTCAAGATATGAAGAGGGACCAAAGTTTGGCCAAAAGGGGTGGTGCCCTTTGGGAGTCTTTGACACCCCAAATTTCATGCAAAATTTTATGCAAATCGTGGAGAGAGAAGATGGGAGGAAAAAAACGTGAAGAAGGCGCCATCAAACTGCGCCCGAAAAATGCGCCTTCTCCCATGATGGGGGTGATTGCTGGCTGCAAGCAACCTATGTAATGGACAATGGGGCTGATCTTCCCTCTCTTGGCTGGTCTTATCGCCTGTCTTCACTCGTGCAATGGCTACCTGGATGAAGAGAACCAGATCTAGTCTTTTTCTCTCCTCCGTCTCTCTCCTCTAAAGGGTTGTTCCTGCATGCAAGAGGAAAAAAAGAACGGTGAAGGAAAGATTGTCCGGTTGGGACCGGATTGCTTCCGGGTCGGTGAAGACGTGAATATTGCTGATTCTAAGATGCTAGACATTGAATGTGGGCTGACCTGTAGTCCCGCAGCAAAACCAAAATCCCGAAACACGAAACCTAAGCGGTATTTTAATTTTTTAATGAAAAAAATAAGTTTTTATGCCATTTGATTGATGAAACATTGTTCCCATGGGCTGAATATGCATTATGATGTTGTTTGCTATGAATTTCAACAATTTATAATCTGAAAATTAGAAAATCATAAGTGTTATGGCTGAAATTAATGTCATAAAACCCAAAAAACACGCGTTTAAGGGGTAAAAATGGGGTTTTTGCAAAATAAATGGAAAATATGAGACATAACACCTGTAAAACCTGAAATTTTGCTGTCAAGGAACCTAAGGGCCATAGCCCACAATCAATCCTAATTTCTAGTCATTTTTTAGTAAAGAAAATAGAGAGAAAATACCAAAAAATGGTGAAAAATGGGTTCTAAATGGGAGAAAATTAGAAAACGGTAAAAGGAAAATCCAAAAAATTACATGTGTGTCTGTGTAGTGTATAATGAAGGTAAAGCACGAGGTTGGCCTCGATTTACCCTCGTTTCTATGTTTTCGTTCATGTTTATCGCTTTCTTTGTAAGGAAACACATATAAAATGACCCTTTCACCTATCAATGAATGCAAAACATTAAACGGCAGGGTGAGAGGGGAGGTTGAGCGTCAAAACATAAACTAAAATCTGGTTTATGTGCCGCATCATGCCTATAGGATGTTGTTTTAAAATAAAGAGAAAGGCATCATGAGCACGTAAGGCTCGATGTCTTTTCTCATTACATAAATGCTAGCATGGAAATCATGAGAAGAATGGTTTCGCACGATGCACAATGCTAATTTTCTTCTGTTTGTGCACTAAACCGTTCACATTATGCACTATGCATAGTTCATGGTATCAACGGAAAAGCTCCTAGACTGCGTAGCACTTGTTTTTCTTAGGAATTTGACCCACGATTGAGAGCGTAAGGTTATCCCTTGCCGTAGGATAGAGGGTCGGTTTCCTAAGGGACTGTTAAGTAAGGACACATGGTATATCTCCTGGATAACTTTTGAAAATGAAGAGTGGAGTTTGTTTTTTTGTTTTATATGTTGAGCAGTGCATTAAGGGACTAATCCTTGTGATGTAGGAGAGGTGCAGTGGGGCCGCAGTGTTTCTACCGAGAGGTTGCCTCCATATATGTGATTATCGTGGTATTTATTGCCAATGTGTATGGGTTCTCCCTCTGTGGAGTTTATAGAAGGGGAAACGTTGGACTACAACATGATGAAACTATAAACGCATAGATTAGGCTTTAGGGCAGTTTGTCCTTTAGCAGTATATTGACGCTCCTGGTCCGCGAGGCCGTGAGGGTGTGTTTGTCTGTTATGAGCATGAGGTCTGGCTAGTGCCATAGCCAGTGCCGGCCCATTTCAGGTCCCATCAGTGGTGCGTCTGTCGGGAGCTACCAATAAGTGGTGGTTCTCGAATCTAGGGTTTTTAGGGACCAAAATGTTGGTTTATGTCCTCTAACAAGGACCGTCAAGCTGAAATACAAAAAGCAGAACGTGCTAAGAGGGCTAGACGGCGGTTGGAGATTGTAAGTCGCTATTCTCCTCAAAGGAGTAGCCCGATACACATGAGAGGCAGTGGTCTTAATAACCTAACTGCTACACATAGTCCTTTAAGTGCAGGAGGAAGCCCAAGTTATTCCTCTTTTCCATCAAGTCAACCCACTTCATGTGGAGGTGTGGTTCCATCAGTTCAAACTCCTAGTGTCAATCCGATTGTCGTCATGGCACAACCCATTGCAATTCTTGCAGGGACACCGGATCTGCCAGCTTTAGGATTTCCTTTGCCCATTTTTAATGGGTTAGCCGAAGAAGATGCGGAGTTTCACATTTGTGAATTCCAAAGATTAATGTTTAATTACCACATCCAAGATGAGGGATATCTTATGATGTTCTTTAACATGACATTAAAAGGAAGGGCTGCAGTATGGTATCATAGCATAGAGACTGGAACCATAACCACAATCGACCAATTTTATGCAGCTTTCCGAGGAGAATATGCCTCTGAAAGAGGTGGCCAATACTGGTTGCGTGTTTTGAATGTAACACGCCAAGACCCCCATGAGAATGTGAAAGCCTATGCCAAGAAGCTTGAGGAAGTGTTTCGTAAGTTAGAAACTTACATTCCCATCCCGCCGGCTGCCCAATTGCAATACTTCTTGCATGGATTGGATTTCAATATTCAGGTACAATTGAGCAGTGTGGCTTTGGTTGATATAGACACTGTCATTACGTGGGCAAAAGGAGTAGACTCACGATTACAAATGGCCTACTCCTCTCAAATAAATCTTAATACGGGTTTAGTACCTGGAGGCAATCTACCATTGAAAAATGGAAGTCAAGGGATGCCTATGACTACCCCTAATGGGAGAGGAAGCATGGTTCAAAATGTACCTTTGCTGCCAGCTCCTCCCAGTGTGACTATGCCTATGGCAAGTCAGTTGGCTCCACCAAATGTTGGAGGTCAAGTTGCGAACCCTAATGTTGTTCCGATTAGTCAATAACCAATGCCCAATCAAATTGTTAGGCCAATGGAATGACGGATAGACAATCAAGGTTATGAGTCGAGTGCATCTAACGTCCTTGGCGAAGTTAAGGATATGATGAAGCACTACACCGACATGATTTCTTAACAATATCAGCAAATAGCTGTTGACATCAATTTCTTGAAGAAGCAACAGAATCTGATAGGGAGTCGACGCCCTGATGTAACGTGTCCACTTGTTATCTTTAGAACATGTTTTACCAGACCATCAGAAAGGATGTCTAGAAAGCTCCGCCTGACACTCCCATGGAATGTTATGGGGTTTGCGATCTAGGACTTTTCGCGTCTTCCATGTAGCGGAAGTATTCCGACCATTCCCACTCAGGACCGACCTGAATTAGGGTTTTCCCTATTAGTCATTTCCTAACGGCAACTAGTGTCGAACCCGAGTGAACTACTTTACGCAGAAACACTAGGTCCGAAGCGGATTCACACTGCACTTGGTTCAAGGGGAATGGGAAACGAGAGGGATGCGAAGCTCAACCTCTCTGCCATAAGACCTAGTCCCATTCCGTTTCCCTAAAACAGCATAAATCGGGATCAGTTATAACTCTATGTCAACGCTCTTGTTGTTCGTGTTCTTTGAACAATCTTTTTGCTGTCCATCTTGATTGAGAAAAGTTCCCGGCCAACCGGGACCACCCATCTGTAGGACGGACCTATGGCCACATCCACCGCACTTTCCTCAAGTTGTTTTAGTTATTTAATTACCTAACACATTTAGTTGAACATGTATCAATCAGCTTCCTTAATTAACCCATTAGACACTAGTTCCTTCACGTAATCATAGCACTTGACATAGAAAACAATGTCAAACAAGTTACTTTTTAACAGGTTATCATATTTATCTTTAAAATACATAAAGTCCAGCCCGTAGTCTTATCCATAATCCACCCGAAGGCTATCCAGCGACCCACAGGGATCACTTATCCAAGATTTCGCTCATAGACTAGCATGCGGGCCTCGAGATCCAATCGCGAGTCACGTTAGCCTCTTGTGTAGGGCCTGAAAGGCAAGGGATTTACAGCCAGAGCCCCCTGGCACCCAAGCATCCTCCTGCTCCAAGTAGCGCTTAACGGAGAGACCTCTCGCGGTGGGTTTGGTCCACCTTCCTGGTGTGCTTAACAACCCCCTTGGTTAGGGTCAGATAGGCAGTCAGGGGTAACTGAAGCTGCCTATTCCTTCAGGCCTTCAACCTGAAGCATTAGATATCCACTTATTCTTTAATTCTTTGAGCAAACAAAGCAAAACAGTGCTCTTAAAATTGTTTACAAGCACAAACAATTCCATTGGTCATTATTTTTGGCCAACTTCTAAGGAGCGAATCCTTCTTTCCGAATGCATCCAGCACTCGATCTGGGATCAATTGTGGTTTGGCAAGATCCCCTATATCCTGGGTTAGGGCGTACCCTATTAACCCGACTTGATCAATACCTTAAGTTCATATGTTATTCCAATTTATTGATTGGCCTTTTGCTTCCAAGCAAATATCCAATCCTTGTATCTTGGTCACTTTATCCAAGAAAGGTACTATATCAGGATGATTATTCATCCTCATGCAAGATAACTTGCGTAAGAATCTGTCAATCTAATTCCGAGGAATTGGCCATTCCCTTGGAATCAAATCACAAGATCGTGCGAGTCTACCACTTGTTGCACAAGTGTCGCATTAACTATGGGACTATTTACCCATCGAATGGAGTCATGACATAATCTGTTCCTGATGGCATTAGGCCGACTTGTCAGTCCTAGGGTTTCAAGTTTCATCTTTTTGGCGAGAGATTCATAGGAAAACCCTAGATCACTTCTCGCAAGTAGGTCCTATTGTCCCTACATTCCGTGAATGTGGGCAAGTATTTAGGGTCTAGGAGTTTCAGTTTTTGGCAATGCGTGTGACTAGGTAAATGTCTTCACCGGCCTAACCCTAGACAGTTCCTTGGGATACGTTGCATTGAATTAACGCCTTTCTAAACGAGTACTCCGCAGTTTTAGGTGTTTAGGTTTATGCCAATTTAACCTATCTAGTCTTGAAGATAATTACGCTATCATTTCCATAACCACATGACTTATTATCTATGCGTAAGTTGATTTTCAAACCCTAACTTTTTGATTTAAGATCAAGCATAGGTTAGGTTATAGCCTAATTCCAATTAATAATCCTAAACATGCAAACAAGATTCATGCTAAAACATGCAGCCTTTTACTACTTTCATTTCCAAATGACTTTGTCGTATGCAGAACTTACACACTCTTTTGTTAATTTAAGTTTTTAGGCTACTTGCCTAGAGTTAAATCTTCTTCATGCAACCCTAGCAATTTCCTACGGTTCCTAGCAACCTTCTTTAGGAATCATTTCGAAAATGATGTTCAATAATGCAATATGCGGTTTATTTCCTCCATGCTTAATCAACGTGTACTATCATAATTCCGTTTTGTAAAAATGGACATTAATCTAATTAATGCATAAAGCCACTTGCTAAAAATGCATAGCAATCTTTTGCTCACTTTATTTTGTTCGTTTTATTGAAAATACTAATAACTGAATTCTTTCGTCGTGAGCTATTTTTTTTAATTAACCAAAGTATTTAAGACAAAAAATGCATCCTATCTCCAAAAATCATCCACGCGTGATTGAATTATAACAACGTAAAATAAAAATTAGGAAGAAAAACCTGGACTTGTGGTGAGATGTCCACGTGGATGCTAGGAGATGATCCACCTGCAGCTGTGCCTTCTGCTTTCTTAGGAGCCATCACGAATGCGGCCCTTCCATCTTGGATGCAGATTTATGGCCTTGGCTGTCTCCTTTGTATGCGTAGCTCCCCTTTGTGACAGCTTGCACCGTCTTTCGAAAATGGTTTTTGTAGAAGGTTTCCTCCTATGAATTTGAGTGGGGAATGCCCACGGAAAGGGTCTTTAAACCCTGGCCTAAAGAGGGCATAAGGGCTTGATTTCAATGGGTAATTAGTGGGCTTTTAAACCCCATTTGCAAGGGCAATAAGAAGGCTCACAAAAAGGGCTTTAGATCCTGTGGAGGGGGTTTAAAGTCTTTCAAGGATAAGGCTTATTAAAGCCACAGAAATGGGGCTTTTTAATTTGATCCCAGGGGTAGTTTTTTGGGATGCCCTAGGTGTGAAAAACAAAGAAGAAAAAGGGGGGAAAAGGAAGGGGCATATAACCTTGAAGAAGGGTTTTTAGGTGGGGGAAAAAAAGGGGCTTACAAGAGGCACATGAAGACCCTTCAAGGCAAATTTGGGGGGAAAAGGGGGCTTATAGAGCCCTTAGGAGGGAATTTTAGGGGGGGGGGGGTAGTCCTAAAGAGGCGTAGGAAGGGGGGCTTCTTAGGAGGCTATAGAAGCTTCCTAAGAAGCTTATGAAGCTTTTGAAGAAGTCATGATAAAGCCACGTGGGGGTGATGAGGCGACTGTTGGCGGTAGCTTCTTCACTAGGTGGCGGCAGCGCGAGCTGGTGAGTGGCAGCCCCGGTGACATCTCCACTCCTCCTCTCCCTCTCACAGTAGTGGTAGATTCTCCTCCTTCACGACAAGGATCAGTGCCTCCACTCCTCCTCTCCCTCTTAGCAGTCTGAGGCGACCTCTTATGGCTCCATGACAATGACGATCAGCTTTTTCCTCTCCTCTCATGACCACCCTTCTCATTCTTGCACAGCAGAGTCTTGGCTCTTCCCTCCCTCCTCAAGCTTTATGGCAACGGCAACGCCTCCAATCCTCCCACCATCCTTAACTTAAATAGGTGAGGGGAGGGGATCCTCCCTCCCCTGCGTGGCATCTTGCATGCTCTCATACCTTTAGCAAGCTCCAGTAAGGAGCTTGCTCATACATGCTATTCCCCTCCCCTCCAGCACAACTATCAACTGGGGGGTAAGGGGAATAAATAAAACAATTTACCATTATCCAATTATCCTTATGACTTATAGAGGCGGTTCACGCGTGCTTTTGGAAGATTAGAATGTTACATTCTCTCCCCCTTGGAGGAATCGAGATATCCTCATCTTGAGATAAACTCGGGATATTGATGGTTGAGAGAGCTTTCATTTATCCAAGTGGCATCCTCCTTGGGATAATCTTTCCATTGGACGAGGCATTCTCTCAAGGTTCTGGATCTCAGTTGTCTCTCCCTAACATCTAAGATCCTGTTAGGCCTTTGTTTAAGGACTCCTTGACTAGGCATTACAACTTGTTGATCATCAAGTACATGGTTAGGATTAGGTACATACTTCTTCAACAGGCTGATATGGAATACATTATGAACCTTTATGTTCTCAGGGAGCTGCAGTATATAACCATTAGGTCCTAGGCACTTGAGGATCTTGTATGGTCCACAATACCTTGGACTTAGCTTTTTGCAATCTCCTAAGGATAGAGAACTCTTCTTTGGACGTACATGAATGAAGAAAATATCTCCTTCCTCGAAGATTCTATCTTGACGCTTCAAGTCCGCGTATGCCTTTTATCTATCCTTGGCGGCTTGGATGTCCTGTCTTATTGACTTTATTTGGTCATCCATCTCTTCCAACATCTGCCTTGAAGATTCAACCCTCAAGCTTGGATCTGAGAAGTTTAGGGGGCTTCGCCAATCATGACCATACAATGCTTGGAAAGGGGTCATCTGAATGCTTTGTTGGTAAGATGCATTGTAGGCAAATTATACCAAAGGCAAGTATTGAATCCACCTTTTTGGCTCACGACAGCAGTATGCCCTAAGCATATCCTCGATGACTTGATTGACTCACTCTGTTTGGCCATTCGTTTGGGGATGGTAAGCTATGCTAAAGCAGAGTTGAGTCCCAATGGCTTCAAAGATAGCTCTCCAGAAGTGCGATGTGAAGAGAGAATCACAATCACTAACAATTCTTCTTGGTAGCCCATGTAGCTTGAATATCTCCTTGATAAACAATCTCGCAATGTTTGAGGCTTTATAATTTGTCTTTACTGGAATAAGGTATGCAACTTTAGTTAGCATGTCAACCACAACCATGATGGAGTTGTATCCCCCTTGAACTTGGGGTAGGCCAACAACAAAATCCATACTGATAAATTCCCATTTCATTTGGGGAATGTCAAGTGATTGCAACTTCCCTGGCATTTTGACATGTTCGGCTTTTATATGTTGACAAGACAAACACTCGGTGGCATATTTGAGAACGTCACCTTTAAGCCTCTCCCAATGGTAGCTCTTTCTAACTGCATTGAGAGTCTTGGCATAGCCAAGATGTCCTAAGAAAGGGGAATCATGAGCTTCCCACAATATCTTCTGCTTAAGTGACTGACTTGCTAGTATACACAACCTCGTTCTATGGTAGACAAGTTCACTATTGATAGATAATTCATGATACTTAGCTTGCAGCTTTTGATCCTGATCCTTGATAGAGATTTCCCTTAGCATTGTTTGATAGGCTGGATCATGGCATGCTTCTTCTCTAGCTAGCTCAAGTATTGGATTGTTTGGCATAGATACTTTTGTAGCTAGAGATCTAGCCGTTGATGGGTTCTGCAAGATTAGGGAATTAAGGAATGCCTTGCGACTAAGTGCATCGGAAATTACATTCTCTTTTCCTGGTCGGTACTTGATTTCATCAACTTCCTTGAAGAGTATGCTACAGGATGACTTTCCTGCATGAGCACACATCCTAAGGCAAGTGTGCTAGCATCAATTACTACCTCAAACTCCTTATTGAGGTCTGGAAGTTTTAGGATAGGTGCTGATACCAAACTTTGCTTCAGTCTATCAAAGTTGGTTTGTTCGGGAGTTGAACATGCAATAATGGATGTTTGCTTCTTCAGTAAGTCCGTCAGAGGTGCTGCAATCAAAGCATAGTTTTTTATGAAGACCCTATACCATCCTGTCAATCCAAGAAAGCTGTGTATTTCTTTGACAGTTGTTGGTATTGGCCATTCTAGCACATCTCTGACCTTTGCAGGGTCCATTGAGATTCCTTCTACTGATACGATGAATCCCAAATATTGAATTTGACGCTTGAAGAATGCGCATTTCTTCATCTTACCATACAGCTTATGTGACCTCATTGTCTCAAGGACAATCCGAAGTTGGGGTTCATGATCTTCTTCTCGTTTAGAATAGACTAAAGTGTCGTCGAAGAAGACGAGCATGAAGTCATCAAGGTATGGCCTAAAAATATCCTGCATTAACCTATTGAAGGTGGCAGGTGCATTCGTAAGCCCAAATGACATAACTAGGAACTCAAAGCGCCCATATCTTGCGTTGAAGGCCATCTTTGGGATATCTTCTTCCTTGATCCATATCTGATAGTAACTCGACCTGAGATTAATCTTGGAGAATATCTTTTCCCCTGAAGATGATCAAGAAGCTCATCTATTCTAGGAATAGGGTACTTGTTTTTTATGGTCGATTGATTCAATCCTCTGTAATCAATACATAGTCAAAGTGTTCCATCTTTCTTTTTCTGGAACAGTACTGGAGCTCCCCATGGTGAAGTGCTAGGATGGATGTAGCCTTGATCTAGCAGTTGCTTGAGTTGTTCCTTCAACTCACTTGCTTCCGGTATAGACATCCTATAAGGTCTCTTTGCAATTGGCGCAGCTCTTGGTACTAGCTTAATCTCATGATCCACTTCTCTTTGAGGCAGGAGTTCTGTTAATTCTTCAGGAAATACATCCGTGTATTCCTTTAGCCAAGAAGTTCCTTCACTAGACTCTTGCTTCTAATCTAACTTGTTGAGCTTAATTAAGTAGACATGTAGTCCTTTTCTAACTCCCTTTATAATCCGAGATGCTTTGGCCAATTGAATTTTTGGCTTCCCTGCTTCTCCTTGAGTTGTGACCGATTCCCCTTCAAAGTTTCAAAATGAAATTTGGCCCTTTCCACAATGAATGTGGGCGTCATTAGGCTTCAGCCAATCCATTCCGAGTAGACACTCATGGATACCTAAATTCATGACTCTGAATTTGACCGAAGTCGTCTTTCCTCCTAGAAAGAATTCCACCTTAGCAGTTTGCCTGGTACAGGTAACCTCGCGACCATTTGCCAACTCCACAAGCAAGATAGGTGCATGTACTGTGGCTATTCCTAATCAAGGTCTTGAAACTTTTACCTTGATAGTCCGATGGTCTCTGAATCACTGAGAACCTGTGATTCGGCCCTTTCTTGTGAAGAGCGGCATGGACTGTCGCCCTTTCAAACTCTACTTCCATGGTCAGATCTTCTTCTTCTTTGCACATTTGCCTATTGGCAACGCAGGCGGTTCTTCCTCTGCCTCGGGTAGTGGCTCCCTGACCACGGCCCATTCCTTGGAAAGGTGCTTGGTAATGTCCTCTCCAAGTTTGGGACATTTCCTCTTGAAATGATTGGGCTTGTTGCAGTGGAAACAGCAGAGGTTTCGGCCATTGCTTTGAGTAGGGTCAAAGTTGTTGATATTATTAGTCCTTGCTTTCTTTCTTTGTCCCTGATTCTGACCTTGAACTCTCTTCATTTGAGGCCTGAATGTTCCTCTGTTTGGGTCATTATAAAACCAAGTTTTATTACCTCTTGGTCTAGACTGCACCTCTTGAATTATAGGGCAACTCGAATGAGTGCATCCTGAAGATCTGATGGGCGCATCAATTCGAGACGGGTATTCACTTGTGGGTTTAAACCAGCACAAAATTTTGGCACCTGTTGTGTCATATCCATCTGTGGCGCATACTTCAGAAGTGAGATGAATTTAGAGTAGTATGCATCAAGAGTGAGTCCCATTTGTTTTAGCTCGTAGAACTCGTTCATTTTCTGCGTGCGATATGCAGGTGGTAAGTATCTTCCCTGAACGGATTTCTTCAACTTCTCCTAGGTAACGAGTCCTTCTGCGATCCCTTGATCTCTGCACCATTGCTTCCACCAAAGCCTGGCTTCGCCGGTGAGCTTCAGCTTGGCGAGCATAGCTTGATTGGTGGGTATAGTACCGCGACTGCTTCAAAGTAATCCTCCATGGATTCAATCCAAATTTCAGCATCTACTTGGACAGACCTGCCTCTCCCGTCAAATTCGGGCAGCTTAATCTGCTTGAGAAGAAACTTCTTCTCCTGGATTACGACAGTACTTGATGTAGGAGGCAAACTAGGATTCTGTACCTGGGGTTGTGCCTGAATAAAGATTTCTTAACGTTATTACTCGTTAAACGCTGTGATTTATGTTTTGTTTCCATTTCAGCTATTAGCCAGGTAATCTAGCCACTTAACTTTTGATCAATTCTCATGCACAAACAGACATTGATAAAAATAAGTCTTATTGTATTTATATGGGCATAGCCCTTTCGGAATACAACATTTCTTGCAATGATAAGCTAACTGTTACATTTAGTTTGGGGAGAATAATGTTGTATTACATTTATCTACAGGAAATGTATAATAGTATGGTTTCGGATCATGGATCTTTAGGAATCGGTAAGTCATTGGAAGATCAGGGTATCCTTTCCTTTGGAACCCATTTTTCTCATGGCGTCCTGATACTTTAATCCTATCGGCGGGGATTACACGAGTCACTTCCTCATATACATATGAGTTCAGTTCAACCCTCCGACCTCGAATATGTAAAGTTGAATTTACGTGAGCCTCCACAAAAATGAACAGCTTCACGGCTTTTAGGTCTTCCAAACACTTGATTCTCTTTAGGTTGGTCTGTAGATATGCAAACCGGTGGACAGCTATATAGTAGATTCCTGAGATACTTGTCCATCTTCGTTCCATGTACAAAGGCGATGGATTATAGATTCACTCTAGGATATTCATTATCTCAACCCTTTGTTGATAATCCGGGGAATGCATCACAATCATAAACATGACTCGAAACACTAAGAACTTGTTCCATGATTCGTAATTCTGCAAGACAACATTGAAAGTAAGGAAATGCTTGAAACAACAACATTTGCTTTACTTCATCTTATTAAGATTTCATAAAAATGAATCCTTCATTGGTTGGCTCTGATACCAACTGTAACGTGTCCACTTGTTATCTTCAGGACACGTTTTAGTAGTCCATCGGAAAGAATGTCTAGAAAGCTCTGCCCAGCACTCCCATGGAATGTTACGGGGTTTGTGATCTAGGACTTTCCGCGTCTGCCACGTAGCAGAAGTATTTCGGCCGTTCCCACTTAGGACCAACCTGAATTAGGGTTTTCCCTATTGGTCATTTCCTAACGACAACTAGCGTCGAACCCGAGCGAACTACTTTACACAGAAACGCCAGGTCCGAAGCAGATTCACATTACACTTGATTCAAGGGGAATGGGAAATGAGAGGGATGCGAAGCTCAACCTCTCTACCATAAGGCCTAGTCCCATTCCGTTCCCCTAAAACAATGTAAATCGGGATTAGTTATAACTCTAGGTCAACACTCTTGTTGTTCGTGTTCTTTGAACGATCTTTCTGTTGTCCATCTTGATTGAGAAAAATTCCCAGCCAACCGGGACCACCCATCCGTAGGACGGACATATGGCCACATCCATCGCACTTTACTCAGGTTGTTTTAGTTATTTAATTACCTAACACATTTAGTTGAACATATATCAATCAGCTTTCTTAATTAACCCGTTAGGCACTGGTTCCTTCACGTAATCATAGCACTTGACATAGAAAACAATGTCAAACAAGTTTCTTTTCAATAGATTATCATAATTATCTTTGAAATACATAAAGTCCAGCCCATAGTCTTATCCATAATCCACCCGCAGGCTATCCAGCAATCCACAGGGATCACTAATCCAAGATTCCGTCCGTAGACTAGTATGCGGGCCTCGAGAACCACTCCCGAGTCACATTAGCCTCTTGTGCAGGGCCCGGAAGGCGAGGGATTTACGGCCAGAGCCTCCCCTCACACCCAAGCGTCCTCCTGCTCCAAGTAGCACTTAACGGAAAGACCTCTTGCAGGGGTTCAGTCCACCTTCCCGGTACGGTTAACAACCCCCTTGGTTAGGGTCAAGCAGGCAGTCAGGGGTAACTGAAGCTGCCTCTCCCTTCAGGCCTTCAACTTGAAGTATTAGATATCCACTTATCCTTTAATTATTTGAGTAAACAAAACAAAACAGTGCTCTTAAAATTGTTTACAAGCATAAACAATTCCATTGGTCGTTATTTTTGGCCAACTTCTAAGGAGCAAATTCTTCTTTCCGAATGCATCCAGCACTCGATCCGGGATGGCAAGATCCCCTATATCCTGGGTTAGGGCGTACCCTATTAACCCGACTTGATCAATACCTTAAGTTCATATGTTATTCCAATTTATTGATTGGTCTTTTGCTTCTAAGAAAATATCCAATCCCCGTATCTTGGTCACTTTACCCAAGAAAGGTACTATATCAGGATGATTATTCATCCTCATGCAAGATAACTTGCGTAAGAATATGCCAATCTAATTCCGAGGAATTGGCCATTCCCTTGTGATCAAATCACAAGATCATGCGACTCTACCACTTGTTGCACAAGTGTCGCATCAACTATGGGACTATTTATCCATTGAATGGAGTCACAAAATAATCTATTCCTGATGGCATTAGGCCGACTTGTCAGTCTTAGGGTTTTGAGTTTCATCTTTTTAGCGAGAGATTCATAGAAAAACCCCAGATCACTTCTCGCAAGTAGGTCCTATTGTCCCTACATTCCGTGAATGTGGGCAAGTATTTAGGGTATAGGAGTATCAGTTTTTGGCAATGCGTGCGACTAGGCAAATGTCTTCACCGGCCTAACCCTAAACAGTTCCATGGGATACGTTGCATTGAATTAACCCCTTTCTAAATGAGTACTCCGCGGTTTTAGGTGTTTAGGTTTATGCCAATTTAACCTATCTATTCTTGAAGATAATTACGCTATCATTTCCATAACCACATGACTTATTATCTACGCGTAAGCTGATTTTCAAACCCTAACTTTTCGGTTTGAGATCAAGCATAGGTCATGTTATAGCCTAATTCCAATTAATAATCCTAAACATGCAAACAAGATTCATGCTAAAACATGCAACCTTTTACTACTTTCATTTCCGAATGACTTTGTCGTATGCAGAACTTACACACTCTTTCGTTAATTTAAGTTTTTAGGCTACTTGCCTAGAGTTAAATCTTCTTCATGCAACCCTAGCAATTTCCTATGGTTGCTAGCAACCTTCTTTAGGAATCATTTCGAAAATGATGTTCAATAATGCAATATGCAGTTTATTTCCTCCATGCTTAATCAACGTGTACTATCATAATTCCATTTTGTAAAAATGGACATTAATCTAATTAATGCATAAAGCCACTTGCTAAAAATGCATAGCAATCTTCTGGTCACTTTATTTTGTTTGTTTTATTGAAAATACTAATAACCGAATTCTTTCGTCGTGAGCTATTTCTTTTAAATTAACCAAAGTATTTAAGACAAAAAATGCATCCTATCTCGAAAAATCATCTACGCATGATTTAATTATAACAACGTAAAATAAAAATGAGGAAGAAAAATCTGGACTTGTGGTGAGATGTCCATGTGGATTCTAGGAGACGATCCACCTGTGGGCTGTGCCTTGTGCTTTCTTAGGAGCCATTGCGAATGTGGCCCTTCCGTCTTGGATGCAGATTTATGACCTTAGCCGTCTCCTTTGCATGCGTAGCTCCCCTTTGTGACAGCTTGCACCGTCTTTCGAAAATGGTTTTTGTAGAAGGTTTCCTCCTATGCATTGGAGTGGGGAATGCCCACGGAAAGGGTCTTTAAACCCTGGCCTAAAGAGGGCAGAAGGGCTTGATTTCAATGGGGTAACTGGGCTTTTAAACCCCACTTACGAGGGCAATAAGAAGGCTCACGAAAAGGGCTTTAGTTCCCGTGGAGGGGGTTTAAAGTCTTTCAAGGATAAGGCTTATTAAAGCCACGGAAATGGGGCTTTTTAATTTGATCCCGGGGGTAGTTTTTGGGATGCCCTAGGTGTGAAAAACAAAGAAGAAAAAGGGGGGAAAAGGAAGGGGTGTATAACCTTGAAGAAGGGTTTTTAGGTGGGGGGAAAAAAGGGGCTTAAAAGAGGCACATGAAGACCCTTCAAGGCAAATTTGGGGGGAAAAGGGGGACTTATAGAGCCCTTAGGAGGGATTTTGGGGGGGTAGTCCTAAAGAGCCATAGGAAGGGGGGCTTATTAGGAGGCTATAGAAGCTTCCTAAGAAGCATATGAAGCTTTTGAAGAAGTCGTGATAAAGCCACATGGGGGTAATGAGCCGAGTGTTGGCGGTAGCTTCTTGACTAGGTGGCAGCAGGGCGAGCTGGTGAGCGGTAGTCGGTGACGTCTCCACTCCTCCTCTCCCTCTCATGGCAGTGGTGGCAGATTCTCCTCCTTCATGACAATGATCAGTGCCTCCACTCCTCCTCTCCCTCTCAGCAGTCTGACGGCGATCTCTTCTGGTTCCATGGCAGCGAGACCGGCTTCTTCCTTTCCTCTCACGGCCACCCTTCTCACTCTTGCACAGCAAAGTCTCGGCTCTTCACTCCCTCCTCAAGCTTTATGGCAGCAGCGACACCCTTCAATCCTCCCACCATCCTCAACTTAAATAGGTGAGGGGAGGGGATCCTCCCTCCCCTACATGGCATCTCGCATGCTCTCATACCTTTAGCAAGCTCCAGCAAGGAGCTTGCTCATACATGCTATTCCCCTCCCCTCCAGCACGACTGTCGGCTGGGGGGTAAGGAGAATAAATAAAAAAAATTTGCCATTATCCAATTATCCTTATGACTTATAGAGGCGGTTCACGTGTGCTTTTGGAAGATTAGAATGTTACACCTGAAGAGGGTGGACCCTCAAGATTTAGCTATAAGTGGTGTGCTAGACAACATTTCCCTAGAAATTGTCCAAATATTAAATGTGATATTTATGGGAAGTCGGGCCATTTAGTCGCTACCTGTTGGAGTAAGATTAGTTCCCTCCAACAAGGGAGTAAACAGCCAGGTTCAGTTAATTATAGAGCGCAAGGTAATAACCTGCAGCAAAATGATGGACCAAGACAAATATTGCAAAGGGGAAAGACCACTATAGAAGAGCTGCCACAAGGCAATGGAGTCAGCCTTATTGAGGTTGTACGCGTCAATGATGCTGAAACCTCTAACCTATGAGCCATGATAAGAGGCCAAAAGGCTAAAGAGGTTGGCAAAGATAATGCAAAACCGGTCGAGGGAAACCCTAAGCAAGGGGATAAGGGGACACAAGTCCTGAATC
This sequence comes from Lygodium microphyllum, assembly GCF_053477565.2. Lineage (NCBI taxonomy): Eukaryota > Viridiplantae > Streptophyta > Polypodiopsida > Schizaeales > Lygodiaceae > Lygodium > Lygodium microphyllum. The sequence goes on from NC_141143.1 coordinate 158,370,045, forward strand.
CTGGCGTGGAAGGTGGACCTCTAAGGCCTGTTGACAAAAAAGTCGATCCTAAGAAGGATGAGAAAGTGCCAAGAAAGAAGGCAAGAGCTAAAAAAGAAGCACCAAAGCCAGTCCCGAGACCAAAAGAGAGGATGGTGTGGCGAGAAAAGAGAGCTTTGGCTACCTATTATGATTTTGATTTAGCAATTTCTCTTTGCGAAGTTAAATCGGATGTAAACCTCTTATAATTGATTAAATTATCTCCAAGAGTACGCAAGGAATTCAAGAAGATCCTACGTATTGGGTATATTGTAGAACCTTTGGGCATAGCAGGAGTAGGGGAAGATTGGTTTGATCATGCTAAAAAGAATTTCCCTAGGGTTCCAGCATACGTGGATGGAATATTAGTGGAGCATGCTATCGTAGACACTGGTCCTCCATCAATATCATGAGTTGAGAGTTGATGAAGAGGCTGGGTCTGGGCATCCAAAAAGATAGCTCCACCCTTCTTAGAATGGTTGGTGATAGTCTAAGGCAACCAGAAGGTTGCATTACTAAAGTTCATGTTACAGTTGCAAGTGTAGAATGCTTCTTGGACTTTAGGGTAATAAGATTTGTAAGACGTCCTAGCTATCAAGTTTTGCTAGGTAGGCCTTGGATCTTACGAACAGACTATCAAGTCGATATACCCGTCGGTCGAGTGGTTCTAGGTAGAGGTGCTAATCAAGTAATAGTCGATGCTTACCCTAAGTCTCCTCAGAGTGAGAGAGCTCCTTTATCCTCTACTGAATTAGAAACAGCAGATGTTCCATCTGGTAGTGAGACATCATCCAGTGATGAATCTAAAGAGGGGTCCACTACAGAGGATATTTATCAGATAACTCTAAATGAGCCAATAGAGCCGCAAGATAGGATAAGAGATGCGGATGTGATTGAGTTGGACCTTCGCATGCCGAATGATTCGCGGTCAATTAAATTAGTTTCCATGCTCAGTTCAACACAAAGGGAGGACTATGTGTCCTTGATTCAAGAATTCCGCGACATCTTTGCTTGGAGTTATGATGAGCTAAGAGGCATTCCTCCCAGCTTGGCTGTTCATACTATTCCTGTAAAAGAAGGTAGTCGTCCTATGCGTCAGAAAGTTAGACCTATGCCTTTTGAATTGAGGGATGGGCTGTTTGAGGAGTTACAAAAGTTAAGAAAAGCTGGTTTAATCTTCCCTGTACAACATACAGAATGGTGTTCACCAGTTGTCATCAGGAAGAAGAAAAATAACCAGATCCGACTATGTGTAGATTTTAGAGAGCTGAATAAGCAGACAGTTAAGGATTACTACCCATTGCCATTTATTGACGAGATTTTGGATCAATTAGCAGGTAGGGAAATATATTTGTTTATGGATTGCTTTGCAGGATATAACCAGATGGCAATTGCAAAAGAGGACAAGTTGAAAACAACTTTCATTGCTATCTTTGGTACTTTTGCATACCATGTGATGGCCTTTGGTTTGTGCAATGCACCTGGATCATGGCAATGAATAGCAGACAAGACCTTTGGTGACATCTCCCCAGATGAGTTGAAAGTATTTATCGATGACGTGGGGGCAACAACTATAAGGGAAAGGATGTTGATTATTTCAAGAAAGTGCTTTGAGCATTACAGACAATTTTGTATCGCTCTTAACCTAGGGAAGTGTGTCTTTGGAGTGCCTTATGGGCTATTGCTAGGCCATGTGGCCAATTCAATAGGGATAGCAACTGACCCTGAAAAGATCAAGGTTATAGTTGCTATGAGTCCACCACACACTCCGAAAGAGGTACATAGCTTTCTGTCATCGATAGGGTACTATCAGAGGTTTATAAATGCCTTGGTGGAAAGGACGTTGCCATTAACAAACTTGTTATTCTTTAGCTGTCTATTTGTATGGAGCGACCCTTGTAAGGTATCTTTCAAGAATGTGAAACAGGAGCTAGTAAAAGTACTAGTTTTAAAAGAACCTAAAAGAGGCGAAGTATTTTACATATTTTAAGCAGCCACACCATGCATAATATTAGTGCTGTTTAGCCCAAATCTGGGAGGAAAAGTGGTATCATCGGATAGCTTTTGCTAGTCGGAAATTGGACATTTCAAAAATCAATTACACCTACATGGAGAAGTTGTGCCTTGCAATGGTCTTTGCGACTAAAAAATTTAGGCACTACATCCTCTATGAGAAGGTAGTTTTCTATACGAAGGCAGAAGGGCTTAGATTGCTTATGAACAAGCTACAACTGCCTGATTGTTTGGCAAAGTGGTTAATCACTTTGCAGGAGTTTGATTATGAGATTAAGAGTAACCCACCGAGGTTGCAAGGTATTGTGGAATGCCTTGTGGATTTCGGGGAGCCGAAAAAGACTTTGGCTGAAGGAAGTGATATTGAAGAAATGTTTAAAATTGATACAACTTCTATTCCATCTTGGTATGCTGCTATTATGCATTATCTATCGACAGGAGAGACTGGAGCTGGTCTATCAGAATCTGAAAAGAGGAAAATCAAACAACAGGCTTTGAAGTTTTCTTTGATCATAGGAACACTATATCGGCAGGCTATTGATGATATTTATCGCTGATGTGTGATGCCTGATGAGGTTCCTTTCATCTTGGAGGAGTGCCATGACTCTACATGTGGGGGGCACTTCGCTAGACGGTTGATGGCACAGAAAGCTTTAAGAGCTGGATATTGGTGGCTGTCCATCTTCCAAGATTGCCCTGTTCTCCTTGGGTCACTACGCTCAGCTCCCTCCTTTTTACATGCCCGAGTATGGAAACTTAAAAACCTAAAAGAAGAAATGTGCTAAAAGGAAATACTTCTTGATTAGGCTATAGGAGTCTTCGCCTGGTAGGAGCTCCTGGTTGTGTTGTCCTTAGTTAGGCAGGTAGTTCAGACCACCACTTAGGGCGACCGTTTTGATAGTTCTTTTTAGTTTGGTTGTGTTGGAGCAGTTGGTTAGTGACTAGCTTCGAACCTTCTATCAAATTATGCTAGGCCTACTCCTTGTGGATGTCATGCCTTGGTTTTTTCAGGGGGTAGGGTGAGCATTGTGCTGTGTTTTAACTATGTATCTATTTTGTATCAGCTTGATGCTTCTTTTGGTTGTTTTGTGCAGATCTGTTGTGGGATTCGACGGGCCGAGTCGCCCTATCCCGTGGTCACCAATGAGAGCAGAGTTTTGAGCCCGGGATGTGTCTAAAATTTACCAAAAATTTTAGAATTTAAGGGAAAAATATTCAACATCGAAGGCGGCGGCTCCAGCTAGGACGATTTTAAGCACCAAGTGAAAGACGGCTTTTAAAAGGCGCCCGAGCGACACTTGTGGATTTTTTATAATTATTCAGACTGCCGTGTGGGTTGTCAGGAGTTGCCAGTCAATGCAGGATGTTAATCCGGATGCCTAGGATTTTTCAGAGCTCGAATCGGATGCCGAACGAAGAAGGAGCCAACAAACGATCAAGATATGAAGAGGTGGACCAAAGTTTGGCCAAAAGGGGTGGTGCCCTTTGGGAGCCTTTGACCCCCCAAATTTCATGCAACATTTTATGCAAATCGTGGAGAGAGAAGATGGGAGGAAAAAAATGTGAAGAAGGCGCCATCAAACTGCGCTCGAAAAATGCACCTTCTCCCATGATGGGAGTGATTGCTGGCTGCAAGCAACCTATGTAATGGACAATGGGGCTGATCTTCCCTCTCTTGGCTAGTCTTATCACCTGTCCTCGCTCATGTAATGGCTGCCTAGATGAAGAGAACCAGATCTAGTCTTTCTCTCCTCCCTCTCTCTCCTCTAAAGGGTTGTTCCTGCATGCAAGAGGAAATGAAGAACGGTGAAGGAAAGATTGTCCGGTTGGGACCGGATTGCTTTTAGGTCAATGAAGACATGAAGATTGCTGATTGTAAAGATGCTAGACATTGTATGTGGGCTGACCCGTAGTCCCGTAGCAAAACCGAAATCCCAAAATACGAAATCTAAGCGGTAATTCAAAATTTTAATGAAAAAATTTTATGCCATTTCATTGATGAAACATTGTTCCCATGAGCTGAATATGCATTATGATGTTGTTTGCTATGAATTTCAACAATTTATAATCAGAAAATCAGAAAATCATAAGCGATATGGCTGAAATTAATGTTATAAAACTCGAAAAACACGCGTTTAAGGGGTAAAAATGGAGTTTTTGCAAAATAAATGGGAAATATGAGACATAACGCCTACAAAACTTGAAATATTGCTATCAAGTAACCTAAGGGCAACATCCCACAATCAATCTTAATTTCTAGTCATTTTTTATTCAAGAAAATAGAGGAAAAATACCAAAAATGGTAAAAAATGGGTTTTAAATGGGAGAAAAATAGGAAACGGTAAAAGGAAAATTCCAAAAAATTACATGTGTGTTTGTGCAGTGTATAATGAAGGTAAAGCATGAGGTTAGCCTCAGTTTATCCTCGTTTTATTGTTTTCATTCATGTTTGTTGCTTTCTTTGTAAGGAAACACACATAAAATGACCCTTTCACCTATCAACGAATGCAAAACATTAAACGGTAGGGTGAGAGGGGAGGTTGAGCATCAGAACATAAACTAAAATCTGGTTTATGTGCTGCATCATGCCTTTAGGACGTTGCTTTAAAATAAAGAGAAAGGCAGCATGAGCATAAGGCTCGGTGTCTTTTCTCATTACATAAACGCTAGCATGGAAATCATGAAAAGAATGGTTTTGCATGATGCACAATGCTAATTTTCTTCTGTTTGTGCACTAAACCGTTCACATTATGCACTATGCATAGTTCATGGTATCAACGGAAAAGCTCCTGGACTGCATAGCACTTGTTTTTCTTAGGAATTTGACCCACGATGAGCGTAAGGTTATCCCTTGTCGTAGGATAGAGGGTCGGTTTCCTAAAGGACTGTTAAGTAAGGACGCATGGTATATCTCCTGGATAACTTTTGAAAATGAAGAGTGGAGTTTGTTTGTTTGTTTTATATGTTGAGCAGTGCATTAAGGGGCTAATCCCTGCGATGTAGGAGAGCTCTAGTGGGGCCGCGCCGGTGTTTCTACCAAGAGGTTGCCTCCATGTATGTGATTATCATGGTATTTATTGCCAATGTGTATGGGTTCTCCCTCTATGGAGTTTATAGAAGAGGAAACATTGGACTACAACACGATGAAACTATAAACGCATAGATTAGGCTTTAGGGCAGTTTGTCCTTTAGCAGTAGATTGACGCTCCTCGTTTGCGAGGCCGTGAAGGTGTGTTTGTCTGTTATGAGCATAAGGTCCGGCTAGTGCCATAGCCAGTGCTGGCCCATTTCAGCCTGGAAAGTTACAACCACTTGACATTTCCCAAATGAAATGGGAATTCATCAGTATGGACTTTGTTGTTGGCCTAACCCAAGTTCAGGGAGGATACAACTCCATCCTGGTTGTGGTTGACATGCTTACTAAGGTTGCACACCTTATTCTAGTTAAGACAAACTATAAAGCCTCAGACATTGCAAGGTTGTTTATCAAGGAGATATTTAAGCTACATGGGTTACTGAAAAAAATCATTAGTGATCCTGATTCTCTCTTCACATCACACTTTTGGAGAGCTATCTTTGAAGCCATTGGGACTCAACTCTATTTTAGTATAGCTTACCATCCCCAAACTGATGGCCAAACGGAGCGAGTCAATCAAGTCATAGAGGATATGCTAAAGTCACAGTGCTGCCGTGAACCAAAAAGGTGGATTCAATACCTTCCCTTGGTTGAGTTTGCCTACAATGCTTCTTACTAACAAAGCATTCAGATGACCCCTTTTCAAGCATTGTATGGTCATGACTGTCAAAGTTCCCTAAACTTCTCAGATCCAACCTTGAGGGTTAAAGCTTCAAGACAGATGCTAGAAGAGATGAATGACCAAGTAAAGTCAATAAGACAGGACATTCAAGCCACCAAGGATAGACAGAAGGCATATGCAGATTTGAAACGTCAAGATAGAATCTTTGAGGAAGGAGACATGGTCTTCATTCGCGTATGGCAAAAGAAGAGTTCTCTATCCTTAGGAGATTGCAGGAAGCTAAGTCCAAGGTATTGTGGGCCATGCAAGATCCTCAAACGCTTTGGACCCAATGCTTATAGACTGCAACTCCCTGAGAACCTAAAGGTTCATAATGTATTCCATATAAGTTTATTGAAGAAATATGTACCTAATCCTAGCCATGTACTTGATGACCAACAAATTGTAATGCCTAGCAAAGGAGTGCTTGAGCTACGGCCTGACAGGATCTTAGATGTTAGGGAGAGACAATTGAGATCCAGAACCTTGAGAGAATGCCTCATCGAGTGGAAAGATTATTCCGAGGAGGATGCCACTTGGATAGATGAAAGCACTCTCAACCATCAATATCCCTAGTTTATCTCGAGATGAGGACATCTCGATTCCTCCAAGGGGGAGAGAATGTAATATTTCTATTAAAAAATATATTACTAGTCTGACTTTCCACAACCCGCATGAAACTCATACAAAGGTCAATTCTAGCATTGGAGTTATCGACGGTGCAATCTTTAAACTGTACATGAGGTATCATGACTCTTGACTGGCAAAACGGGACTGAGGTTTAAAAACCCCCATAACCGCAGGTGAACTCCCTCTTGGGAGGAGGTCAAGAGGATAATAATAGCTTTATTACAAATTTTTTTAATTACCTTCCCCCAGCCAAAGCGTGGCTGAGGGAAGGGGATGGGCTATAATGGGAAACTGAGAGGTGGAGGGAAAGACGCCATGCGAGGGGCCACGTAGGGGGGAGGTCCTCTCTCCCCCTAGACTATAAGGTCGAGGAGGGAGAGCTGAGGAATCTGTGCATGAGGAGGAGAGTGAACCGCCAGCCACCGTGAAAAGGGTGAAAGGAGAGAGAGAGAGAGCTGGTCGTTGTACTGCACTGTAAGGAGGAGAGGGAGCCGCCAGTCGCCATGCGGGCCACCACTGGCCAGTTGATGCCATCTTCATGCCGCCTTCCACGTTGACTATTAGTTTTCCTCCCCTTTTTCCACGTGGGTTCATCTGCTTGGAAGCTTCTAAAGGGGCTTCTCTAAGCCCCCGTTCCCATTGCAACTCCCACAAGCCATTTTACCCTAGGTTTTTAAAGTCCCTTCCCGTGAATTTCCATAAAGCAATTTTACCCCCGGTTTTCTTTTAAACCCCCTTCCCATTACAACTCCCACAAGTCCATATTAGGCCGGTTTTAAAGCCCCCTACCCGTGGAGACCCTATAAAGTCCATTGTAACCCGAGATTTAAAGCCCTTTTCCATTGCATCCATCTCAAGCCCAATCCCTTGCCGAGTTTAAAGGTCCCTTCCTATTGAGTGCTCCAAAAGACAAATTTTCTTCCCCCGAGCTTCGAAGAGGAAGCCTATAAGGCTTTCATATAAAATTCCCCATAAACTCATCTCTAATTTTTTCCCCCCACACTCCCTCTCCACAAAAATCTTTATCTCGTAACTTCTTTGAAAGGAAGGAGAAGTTCATAAGTCCCCATTTCTGCAAAGCCCATAAAATCATTCCTAGCCGGAATTTCAAGGAGAAGAATCTCTCAAGCCTCCGTTTCTGCAAGGCTTTTGCAAGAACCCTCTCACGAATCCCTCTTTTCCGAAAGAAGAAGGCCCAAGCTTCGAACACTAAAGCCTTCCAAAGCCAAATTCTACAAATCGGTACTTCTATCAAGGTGCCGTACCTCAAAGGGATTTGCGCTACGAGGGAGACAGGCCAAGATCATAAGACTACGGCCAAGGAAAGAAGGTCGAATTCACGATGGCCCCTAAAAAGGCACAAGGCGCAACCGCAAGAGGATCATCTCCTAATATTCATGTGGACATTTCACCAAACCCACAAGTCCAGGTTTTTCTTCCTATTTTTAATTTACATCGAAGTATTGCAATTCTGCATGGTTAATTCATGGAATTAGGATGCACTTTTGCGATTAAAATACTTTGGCTATTCTAAAGGAAGTAACTCACGATTGAAGATCGGGCATTTGTATTGGAATGAACGAAAAGGAACATAAGATGTCTATACATTCTTAGCAAGTTGTTTTTGTGCATTGTAAAGTAACAAATTTAGATCAACTAATAACTATCATTACAAAGTCGAGATTATTGTAGTACACCTTCGATTATGCATGGAAAGATTAAATCACATGTCGCATTATTAGACAAATCTTTCTTCGTAATGATTCATTAAGAAAGTTGCTAACAACCATAGGAAATTGCAAGGCATGGAAATGATTCTAGGGCTGCATGAAATAGGTTACTCTAGTCAATTGGCATAAATATAATTTAAACTGCGTTGTAATTAGGAAAGGTTGCATAATGCCCATTCGTCGTACGAATAAATTCACTCATAAACGTAGTTAGGGAAAGGCTGCATGGTTTGTTTAACATAAAACCTTAAAATCTCAGTAGCATGAGTCATGAATGCATGTCCTAGTAGGATCAATGGAAGTCATGCGAATTTTAACATGTGCTTGGTCTTAACAAGAAAAGTTAGGGATTGCGAATCTAGAGGAAATGAATTGCATGCTTACATGAATTATGAGGAAATACTACTAGTTTTTCCCCTCTTCGATCAAGACAATATCTTTAGGAATAGTTTGTCCTTGTCATAGGACAAGTAAATTTGTTTAACAAAAACACCCAAACTGCAAAGGATTCGCTTAGGATGGTTAAATTGATACAATATCCTCCAAGTGCTAGCTAGGGTTTAGCACATTAAGGACTTGGCCTAGATGCACTTTTTGCCAAGTCCAAAATCTCATAACCCTAAGTTCTTCCCACATTCACGGAATGTAGGGAGAATAGGACGTACTTGCAAGAAATGATCTAGGGTTTCTACCCTAAGGATCGCTCGTTAAAAAGATGAAAGTCGGATTGAGTTGGAACCCTAGGACCAACGATGTCACCCTAGTGCAATCGAAAATAGATTGGATATGAAGAAGACACCCTAAACCATGTTTCCTATCTAATCATGATTTCGTGATTAGAAGACATCGTTCGATGGGTAAAATAGTCCCATGGATTAGATGCGACACTTGTGCAACAAGCTGCAACATCGCATGATCTTGTGGTTTGATCACAAGAGAATGGCCAACTCCTCGGAATGAGATTGGCAGATTCTTGCGCAAGTTTATCTTGCAAGAGGATGACTAGTCATCCTGATATAGCACCTTTCTTGGAAAAAGTGACCAAGATAAGGGAATTAGATATTTGCTTGGAAGCAAAGGACCAACCAATAATTTGGAGCAACATATTTAGTATTAATAGAACTTAAGGTATTGGTTAAGTTGGGTTAATAGGGTAAAGACCCTAACCCAAGGACATAAGGGTTAACAAACAAACCCTTGAGGATCTTGCTGAGTCGCAATTGATCTCGGATCGAATGCTGGATGCATTCGGAGAGAAGGATTCACTCCTTAGCAGTTGGCCAAATAACGATCAGTGAAAATAATTGTGCTTGTATCAGTTTAAATAGCACTGTTTACTTTGTTTGCACAAGGAACTAAAGGATCAAAATATATCTAATGCTTCAGGTTTAAGGCTTGAAGGGAGTGGCAGCCTCAGTTACCCCCGACTGTTTGCCTGACCCTAACCAAGGGGGTTGTTAGCCGTGCCGGGAAGGTGGACTGAACCCATCACGAGAGGTCTCTCCGTTGAGCGATACTTGGAGCAGGAGGATGCTTGGGTGCCAGGGGGGGCTCTGGCCATAAATCCCTCACCTTCCGGGCCCTGCACAAGAGGCCGACGTGACTCGAGATTGGATCTCAAGGCTCGCATACTAGTCTATGGGTGGAATCTTGGATTAGTAATCCCTGTGGATTGCTGGATAGCCTTCGGGCAGATTATGGATAAGCCTATGGGTTGGACTTTATAAATGCATTCCAAAGATAAATATGATAATCTGTTGAAAAGGAACTTGTTTGACACTGCTTTTCTATGTCAAGTGCTAAGATTATGTGAAGGGACCGATTCTTGTTTCCGATACAGGCAATATATGGTAGCTTAAATTATAATATAAATAATAAATGCATTAACATCACAGCTAATGGCATATAGTTTTGAGCCCAATGGGCCCAACCGGTGCCTAACGGGCTAATTAAGGAAGGTGCTTCATGCATGTCCAACTAAATGTGGTAGGTAATTAGACAACTAAAAAAACTTGAGGAAAGTGCAGTGGATGTGGCCATGGGTCCATCCTACGGATGAGTGGTCTTGGTTGGCCAGGAACTTTTCTCAATCATAATGGATAGCAAGGGGATCTTCTCAGAGGGAATGAATAACAAGGGCACTAACCTGGAGTCTAGGTTACAATAATCTCAGTTCACGCTGTTTTAGGGGAACGGAATGGGATATCCGCTCCAGCCCTTAGTCCCATTCTCCTTGAACTAAGTGCAGCGTGAATCCGCTTCAGCCCTGTCGATTCTTCGTAAAGTAGTTTGCTCGGGGTTTGATGCTAGTTGCCGTTTAGAAAACGACTATTAGGGGAAACCGTGATTCAGGCTGGTTCTAAGTGGGAACGGCTAGAATACTTCTGCTACGTGGCAAATGCGGAAAGTCCTAGATCGCAAACCCCATGACATTCCATGGGAGTGCCCGGCGGAGCTTTCTAGACCTCCTTTCTGATGGACTGCTAAGAGTGTCCTGAAGGGAACGGGTGGACACGTTACAGTTGGTATCAGAGCGAACCAATGAAAGATTTATTTTTTTAAAGAAATCTTAATAAGAAGAAGTAAAGCAAATGTTGCTGTTTAGAACATTTTCTTACTTTCGATGCTGTCTTGCAGAATTATGAAGCATGGAACAGGTTCTTAGTGTTCCGAGTCATGTTTATGACCGCAATGCATTCCCCGGATTATCGACAAAGGATTGATATGATGAATATCCTAGATTGTATTTATATTCCATCACCTTTGTACATGGAACGGAGATGGATGGGTGATTCAGGAATCTACTACATAGCTGCCACTGGTTTGCATACCTTTGAACCAACCTAAAGAGGATCAAGTGGTTGGAAGACCTCAAGATCGTGAAGCTATACATTTTTGTGGAGGATCACGTAAATTCAATTTTACATATCAAAGGTCGGAGGGTTGAACTGAAATCATATGTATACGAGGAAGTGACTCGTATAATCCCTGCCGACAGGATCAAGGTGTTGGGATACTATGAGAAGAATGGGTTCCAAAGGAAAGGATACCCTAATCTTCCGATGACTTACCGATTCCTAAAGATCCATGACCCAAAACCATACTATTATCCAGTTTCCATAGATAAATGTAATACAACATTATTCTCCTCGAACTAATGTAACAGTTGCTCTATCATCATCGAATTTATTGTACTCCGAAAGGGCTAGGCCCTTATGAATGAAATAAGACTTCTTTTTATCAATGCCTGTTTTGTCTATTAGAATTGATAAAACATTAAGTGGCTAGATTTCTTGGTTGATAGCTAAAATGGGTATGAAATATAAATCATAACGATTAGCGAGTTATAACGTTAAGAAACCTCTATCCAGGCACAACCCCAGGTACAGATTCCTAATTCGCCTCCTACATCAAGTACTGTCGTGATCCAGGAGAAGAAGTTTCTTCTCAAGCAAATCAAGCCGCCAGAATTTGACACGAAAGGTAGGACTGTCCAAGCGGATGCTGAGATTTGGATAGAGTCCATGGAAGATTAATTTAAAGCAACCGGTACTGCACCCGCCAACCACGCTATGCTCGCCAAGCTGAAGCTCACCGGTGAAGCCAGGCTTTGGTGGAAGCAATGGTGCAGAGATCAAGGGATTGCGGAAGGATCGGTTACCTGGAAAAAGATGAAGAAAGTTGTGTGAGGAAGATACTTACCACCTGCGTATCGCACGTAGAAAATGAATGAGTTCTAGAAGCTGAAACAACTAGGACTCACTCTTGACGCATACTACTCAAAATTCGTCTCACTTCTTAAGTATGGCCCAACAGATGGACATGACACAGCATGTGTCAAAATTTTGTGCTGGTTTAAACCCACCAATGATGAATACTCGTCTCGAATCTATGCGCCCAATGGATCTATAGGACGCACTCATTCGAGCTGCGCCTATAATTCAGGAGGTGCAAGCTAGGCCAAGAAGTAACAAAACTTGGTCTTATAAGGACCCAAATAGAGGAGCATATAGGCCTCCAATGAAGAGAGTTCAAGGTCAGAATCGGGGACAAAGATATAAAGCAAGGACTAATAATGTCAACAACTTTGTCCCTACCCAAAGCAATGGCCGAAACCTCCCTTGTTTCCACTGCAACGAGCCCGATCATTTCAAGAGGCAATGTCCCAAGCTGGGCGGAGGACATCGTCAAGTACCTTTCCAAGGAACTTGCCATGGCCAGGGAGCCGCTACCTGAGGCAGAAGAAGAAATGCCTGTGTTTCTAACAAGGAAATGTGCGAAGAAGAAGATTCGACCATGGAAGCAGAGTTTGAAAGGGCGACAGTCCGTGCCACTCTTCATAAGAAAGGGCCGAATCGCCAGTTTTCGGTGATTCAAACACCATCGAACTATCAAGGTAAAGGTTTCAAGACCTTGATTGATTGTGGCAGTACTCATTCCTTTATCTCACTAGCTTGTGCAAAAAGATTAGAAATAGCCACAGTAGAAGCACCTACCTTGCTTGTGGAATTAGCAAATGGTCGTGAGGTCACTTATACCAGGAAAACTACTAAGGTGGAATTCTTTCTGGGAGGAAAGACGACTTCGGTCAAATTCAGAGTCATGAACCTAGGTATCCATGAGTGTTTTTTGGAATGGATTGGCTTAAACCTAATGACGCCCACATTCATTGTGGAAAGGCCCAAATTTCCTTTCGAAACTCTGAAGGGGAATTGGTAACAACTCAAGTGAGGTTGGAAAGCTGAAAATTCAATTGGCCAAAGCATCTCGGATTACAAAGGGAGTTAGAAAGGGACTACCTGTCTACTTGATTAAGCTCAATAAGTTAGATCAGAAGCAGGAGTCTAGTGAAGAACCTTCATGGCTAAAGGAGTATGCGGACATATTTTCTGAAGAGTTGACAGAACTCCTGCCTCAAAGAGAAGTGGATCATGAGATCAAGCTAGTGCCAAGAGCTGTGCGAATTGCAAAGAGACCTTATAGAATGTCCATCTCGGAAGCAATTGAGCTGAAGGAACAACTCAAGAAACTGCTAGATCAAGGCTGCATCCATCCTAGCAATTCACCATGGGGAGCTCCAGTACTGTTCCTGAAAAAGAAAGATGGAATGCTTCGATTGTGTATTGATTACAGAGGGTTGAATCAATCAACTATCAAGAACAAGTACCCTGTTCCTAGAATAGATGAGCTTCTTGATCATCTTCAAGGTGCCAAGATCTTCTCCAAGATGGATCTCAGGTTTGGTTACTATCAAATAAGGATCAAGGAAGAAGATATCCCAAAGGCGGCCTTCAACACAAGATATGGACGCTTTAAGTTTCTAGTTATGTCATTCGAGCTCACAAATGCACCTGCCACCTTTAACAGATTAATGCAGGATATCTTTAGGCCATATCTTGATGACTTCGTACTCATCTTCTTCGACGATACCCTAGTTTGTTCCAAAAAAAAAGAAGATCATGAACCCCAACTTCGGATTGTCCTTGAGACAATGAGGGCACACAAGCTCTATGCTAAGATGAAGAAGTGTGTGTTCTTCAAGCGTCAGATTTGAATATTTGGGACTCATCGTATCAGCGGAAGGAATCTTAGTGGATCCGGCCAAAGTCAGAGATGTTCTAGAATGGCCAATATCAACAACTGTCAAAGAAATACGTAGTTTTCTTGGATTGACAGGATGGTATAGGGTCTTCATAAAAAACTATGCTTTGATTGCAGCACCTTTGATGGATTTACTGAAGAAGCAAACATCCATTGCATGGTCAGCTGCCGAACAATCTAGCTTTGATAGATTAAAGCAAAGTTTGGTATCAGCACCTATACTGAAATTCCCAAACCTCAGTAAGGAGCTCGAGGTAGTAACTGATCCTAGCACGCTTGCCTTAGGATCTGTGCTCATGCAAGAAGGTCATCCTGTAGCATACTCCTCAAGGAAACTAAAGAGCCATGAGAGGAATTATGCTACCCATGATCTAGAGTTGTTAGCTGTCATCCATGCTCTGAAGCTTTGGAGACACTACCTATTGGGTAACACGTTTACTCTAGTGACGTATCATAAAAGTCTCAAGTGGATCTTTACCTAGAACGAGCTCAACATGAGGCAATGTCGGTGGATTGAAGTGCTAGAGAAGTATGATTTTGAAATCAAATATCGACCTAGAAAGGAGAATGTAGTTGCCGATGCACTTAGTCGCAAGGCATTCCTTAATTCTCTAATCTTGCAAAATCCATCAACAGCTAGATCTCTAGCTACAAAGGTATCCATGCCAAATAACCCAATACTTGAGCTAGCTAAAGAAGAAGCATGACATGATCCAGCCTATCAAAAGATGGTAAGGGAGATCCCTATCAAGGAACAGGACCAAAAGCTACAGGCTAAGTATCATGAATTCTCCATCAATAGTGGACTTGTCTACTATAGAACGAGATTATGTATACCGACAAGCCAATCACTTAAGCAGAAGATACTGTGAGAAGCTCATAATTCCCCTTTCTAAGACATCCTGGCTAGGCCAAGACTCTCAATGCAGTTAGGAAGAGCTACTATTGGGAGAGGCTTAAAGGTGATGTTCTCAAATATGTCACTGAGTGTTTGTCTTGTCAACGTATCAAAGCCGAACATGTCAAAATGCCTGGAAAGTTACAACCACTTGACATTCCCCAAATGAAATGGGAATTCATCAGTATGGACTTTGTTGTTGGCCTAACCCAAGTTCAAGAAGGATACAACTCCATCCTGGTTGTGGTTGATATGCTTACTAAGGTTGCACACCTTATTCCAATTAAGACAAACTATAAAGCCTCAGACATTGCAAGGTTGTTTATCAAGGAGATATTCAAGCTACATGGGTTACCGAAAAGAATCATTAGTGATCCTGATTCTCTCTTCACATCACACTTCTGGAGAGCTATCTTTGAAGCCATTGGGACTCAACTCTATTTTAGTACAGCTTACCATCACCAAACTGATGGCCAAACGGAGCGAGTCAATCAAGTCATTGAGGATATGCTAACGGCACACTACTGCCGTGAACCAAAAAGGAGGATTCAATACCTGCCCTTGGTTGAGTTTGCCTACAATGCTTCTTACCAACAAAGCATTCAGATGATCCCTTTTCAAGCATTGTATGGTCATGACTGTCGAAGTCCCCTAAACTTCTCAGATCCAACCTTGAGGGTTGAAGCTTCAAGGCAGATGCTAGAAGAGATGGATGACCAAGTAAAGTCGATAAGATAGGACATCCAAGCTGCCAAGGATAGACAAAAGGCATACGCGGATTTGAAACATCAAGATAGAATCTTTGAGCAAGGAGACATGGTCTTCATTCACGTACGGCCAAAGAAGAGTTCTCTATCCTTAGGAGATTGCAAGAAGCTAAGTCCAAGGTATTGTGGGCCATGCAAGATCCTCAAACTCTTAGGACCCAATACTTATAGACTGCAACTCCCTGAGAACCTAAAGGTTCATAATGTATTCCATATCAGTCTATTGAAGAAATATGTACCTAATCCCAGCCATGTACTTGATGATCAACAAATTGTAATGCCTAGCCAAGGAGTCCTTGAGCTACGGCCTCACAGGATCTTAGATGTTAGGGAGAGACAACTGAGATCCAGAACCTTGAGAGAATGCCTCGTCCAGTGGAAAGATTATCCCGAGAAGGATGCCACTTGGATAGATGAAATCACTCTCAACCATCAATATCCCTAGTTTATCTCGAGATGAGGACATCTCGATTCCTCCAAGGGGGAGAGAATATAATATTTCCATTAAAAAAATATATTACTAGTCCGACTTTCCACAACCCACGTGAAACTCAGCAAAGGTCAATTCCAGCATTAGAGTTACCAATGGTGCAATCTTTAAACTATACACGAGGTATCATGACTATCCACTGGCAAAATGGGACCGAGGTTTAAAAACCTGCATAACCGCAGGTAAACTCCCTCTTGGGAGGAGGTCAAGAGAATAATAGTAGGTTTATTACAAATTTTTTTAATTACCTTCCCCTAGCCGAAGCATGGCTGAGGGAAGGGGATGGGCTATAATGGGAAACTGAGAGGTGGAGGGGAAGAGGCCATGTGAGGGGCCACGTAGGGGGGAGGTCCTCTCTCCCCCCAGACTATAAATACCCGCCCTCTAAGGGGTGGAGGAGGGAGAGCTCAGGAATCTGTGTGTGAGGAGGAGAGTGAACCGGCAGCCACCGTGAAAAGGGTGAAAGGAGAGAGAGAGAGATGGTCGTTGCACTGCACCGTAAGGAGGAGAGGGAGCCGCCCGCCATGCGGGCCGCCACTGGCTAGTTGACGCCATCTTCACGCCGCCTTCCACGTAAACTATCGATTTTCCTCCCCTTTTTCCACGTGGGTTTAGCTGTCCAGAAGCTTCTTAGAAGCTTCTAAGGGGGCTTCTCTAAGCCCCCCTTCCCATTGCAACTCCCATAAGCCATTTTACCCTGGGTTTTTAAAGCCCCTTCCTGTGAATTTCCATAAAGCCATTTTACCCCGTTTTCTTTTAAAACCCCTTCCTATTACAACTCCCACAAGTCCATATTAGGCCGGTTTTAAAGCCCCCTACCCGTGGAGACCCTATAAAGTCCATTGTAACCCGAGATTTAAAGCCCTTTTCCATTGCATCCATCTCAAGCCCAATCCCTTGCTGGGTTTAAAGGTCCCTTCCTATTGAGCCCTCCAAAAGACAAATTTTCTTCCCCTGAGCTTCGAAGAGGAAGCCTATAAGGCTTTCCTATAATATTCCCCATAAACCCATCTCTAATTTTCCCCCCGCACACTCCCTCTCCACAAAGATCTTTATCCCAGAACTTCTTTGAAAGGAAGGAGAAGTTCATAAGTCCCCATTTCCGCAAAGCCCATAAAACCATTCCTAGCCAGATTTTCAAGGAGAAGAATCTCTCAAGCCTCCATTTCCGCAAGGCTGTCGCAAGAACCCTCTCATAAATCCCTCTTTTCTGAAAGAAGAAGGCCCAAGCTTCGAACCCTAAGGCCTTTCAAAGCCAAATTCCGCAAATCGATACTTCTATCAAGGTGCCGTACCTCAAAGGGATTTGCGTCTATGAGGGAGACGTGCCGAGATCAGAAAACTACACCCAAGGCAAGAAGGTCGAATTCACAATGGCCCCTAAAAAGGCACAAGGCGCAACCGCAAGTGGATCATCTCCTAATATTCATGTGGACATTTCACCGAACCCACAAGTCCAGGTTTTTCTTCCTATTTTTAATTTACGTCGAAGTATTGCAATTATGGATGGTTAATTCGTGGAATTAGGATGCACTTTTGCGATTAAAATACTTCGGCTATTCTAAAGGAAGTAACTCACGAGTCATTTGTATTGGAATCAACGAAAGAGAACATAAGATGTCTATGCATTCTTAGCAAGTTGTTTTTGTGCATTGTAAAGTAACGAATTTAGATCAACTAATAACTATCATTACAAAGTTGAGATTATTGTAGTACACCTTCGATTATGCATGGAAAGATTAAATCACACGTCGCATTATTAGACAAATCTTTCTTCATAATGATTCATTAAGAAAGTTGCTAACAACCATAGGAAATTGCAAGGCATGGAAATGATTCTAAGGCTACATGAAATAGGTTAACTCTAGTCAATTGGCATAAATATAATTTAAAATGCGTTGTAATTAGGAAAGGTTGCATAATGCCCATTCGTCGTACGAATAAATTCATTTAGAAACGTAGTTAGGGAAAGGCTGCATGGTTTGTTTCACATAAAACCTTAAAAGCTTAGTAGCATGAGTCATGAATGCATGTCCTAGTAGGATCAATGGAAATCATGCAAATTTTAACATATGATTGGTTTTAACAAGAAAAGTTAGGGATTGCGAATCTAGAGGAAATGAATCGCATGCTTACATGAATTATGACGTAATACTACTAGTTTTTCCCCTCTTCAATCAAGACAATCTCTTTAGGAATAGTTCGTCCTTGTCATAGGACAAGTAAATTTGTTTACCAAAAACACCTAAACCGCCAAGGATTCGCTTAGGATGGTTCAATCGATACAATATACTCCAAGTGCTAGCTAGGGTTTAGCACATTAAGGACTTGGCCTAGACGCACTTATTGCCAAGTCGAAACTCTCATAATCCCAAGTCCTGCCCACATTCACGGAATGTAGAGACAATAGGACGTACTTGCAAGAAACGATCTAGGGCTTCTACCCTAAGGATCGCTCATTAAAAAGATGAAACTTGGATTGAATTGGAACCCTAGGACCAACGATGTCGGTCTAGTGCAATCAGAAATGGATTGGATATGAAGATACCCTAAACCCTGTTTCCTATCTAATCATGATTCCGTGATTAGAAGACGTCGTTCGATGGGTAAAATAGTCCCACGGATTAGATGCGACACTTGTGCAACAAGTTGCAACGTCGCATGATCTTGTGGTTTGATCACAAGCGAATGGCCAATTCCTCAGAATGAGATTGGCAGATTCTTGCGCAAGTTTATCTTGCAAGAGGATGAGTAGTCGTGCTGATATAACACCTTTTTTGGAAAAAGTGACCAAGATAATGGAATTAGATATTTTCTTGGAAGCAAAGGACCAACCAATAATTTGGAGTAACATATTTACTGTTAATAGAACTTAAGGTATTGGTTAAGTTGGGTTAATAGGGTAACAGCCCTAACCCAAGGACATAAGGGTTCGGAGAGAAGGATTCACTCCTTAGCAGTTAGCCAAATAACGACCACTGGAAATGATTGTGCTTCTATCAATTTAAAGAGCACTGTTTGCTTTGTTTGCACAAGGAACTAAAGGATGAAAATATATCTAATGCTTCAGGTTGAAGGCCTGAAGGGAGTGGCAGCCTTAGTTACCTCCGACTGTCTTCCTGACCCTAACCAAGGGGTTGTTAGCCGCATCGGGAAGGTGGACCGAACCCGCCGTGAGAGGTCTCTCCCTTGAGCACTACTTCGAGCAGGAGGATGCTTGGGTGCCAAGGGGGGCTCTGGCCATAAATCCCTCGCCTTTCGGGTCCTACACAAGAGGCCAACGTGACTCGGGATTGGATCTCGAGGCCCACATACTAGTCTACGGGCGGAATCTTGGATTAGTAATCCCTGTGGATTGCTAGATAGCCTTTGGGTGGATTATGGATAAGCCTATGGGCTGGACTTTATAAATGCATTCCAAAGATAAATATGATAACCTGCTGAAAAGGAACTTGTTTGACACTATTTTTCTATGTCAAGTGCTAAGATTACATGAAGGAATCGGTGCCTAATGGGCTAATTAAGGAAGTTGCTTGATGCATGTCCAACTAAATGTGGTAGGTAATTAGACAACTAAAACAACTTGAGGAAAGTGCGGTGGATGTGGCCATGGGTCCATCCTATACAGATGGGTGGTCCCGGTTGGCCGGGAACTTTTCTCAATCATAATGGACAGCAAGGGGATCTTCTTAGAGGGAATGAATAACAAGGATGCTCACCTAGAGTCTCGGTTACAATAATCTCGATTTACACTGTTTTAGGGGAACGGAATGGGACTATGGCTTATGGCAGAGAGATCGAGCCTTGCATCCCTCTCGTTTCCCATTATCCTTGAACCAAGTGCAGCGTGAATCCGCTTCAGCCCTGGCGATTCTACGTAAAGTAGTTCGCTCAGGGTTTGACGCTAGTTGTCGTTTAGGAAATAACGATTAGGGGAAATCCTGATTTAGGTCGGGTCCTAAGTGGGAATGGCCAGAATACTTCCGCTACGTGGTAGACGCAGAAAAACCCCCTGACATTCCATGGAAGTGCCGGGTGGAGTTTTCTAGACCTCCTTTCCGATGGACTGCTAAGAGTGTCTTGAAGGAAACAGGTGGACACGTTACAGTTGGTATCAGAGCGAACCAATGAAAGATTTATTTTTTTAAAGAAATCTTAATAAGAAGAAGTAAAGCAAATGCTGTTGTTTAGAACATTTCCTTACTTTCGATGTTGTCTTGCAGAATTATGAAGCATGGAACATGTTCTTATTGTTCCGAGTCATGTTTATGACCGCAATACATTCCCCGGATTATCGACAAAGGATCGATATGATGAACATCCTAGATCATATTTATAATCCATCACCTTTGTACGTGGAATGGACATGGACGGGTGATTCAGGAATCTACTACATAGCTGCCCACCGGTTTACATGCCTTTGAACCAACCTAAAGAGGATCAAGTGGTTGGAAGACCTGAAGATCGTGAAGCTGTTCATTTTTGTGGAGGCTCGCATAAATTCAATTTTACATATCGAAGGTCGGAGGGTTGAACTGAACTCATATGTATACAGGGAAGTGACCCATGTAATCCCTGCCGACAAGATCAAGGTGTTGGGACACTATGAGAAGAATGGGTTCCAAAGGAAAGGATACCCTAATCTTCCGATGACTTACTGATTCCTGAAGATCCATGATGCGAAACCATACTATTATCCAGTTCCCGTAGATAAATGTAATACACCATTATTCTCCCCGAACTAATGTAACAGTTGCTCTATCATCACAGGAATTATTGTACTCCGAAAGGGCTAGGCCCTTATAAATGGAATAAGACTTCTTTTTATCAATGCCTGTTTTGTCTATGAGAATTGATAAAAAGTTAAGTGGCTAGATTACTTGGCTAGCTGAAATGGATATGAAATATAAATCATAACGATTAGCGAGTTATAATGTTAAGAAACCTCTATCCACGCACAACCCTAGGTACAGATTCCCAATTCACCTCCTACATCAAGTACTGCCGTGATCCAGGAGAAGACGTTTCTTCTCAAGCAGATCAAGCCGCCAGAATTTGACACGAAAGGTAGGATTGTCCAAGCGGATGCTGAGATTTGGATAGAGTCCATGGAAGATTAATTTAAAGCAACCAGTACTGCACTCGCTAACGAGGCTATGCTCGCCAAGCTGAAGCTCACTGGCGAAGCCAGGCTTTGGTGGAAGCAATGGTGCAGAGATCAAGGGATTGCGGAAGGATTCGTTACCTGGGAAAAGCTGGAGAAAGCTCTGCAAGGAAGATACTTACCACCTGCGTATCGCACGTAGAAAATGAATGAGTTCTACGAGCTGAAACAAATGGGACTCACTCTTGATGCATACTACTCAAAATTCGTCTCACTTCTTAAGTATGGGCCAACAGATGGACATGACACAGCAGGTGTCAAAATTTTGTGCTGGTTTAAATCCACTTGTGAATACCCGTCTCGAATCTATGCGCCCAACGGATCTACAGGACGCACTCATTCGAGCTGTGCCTATAATTCAGGAGGTGCAGGCTAGGCCAAGAAGTAACAAAACTTGGTCTTATAACGACCCGAATAGAGGAGCATATAGGCCTCCAATGAAGAGAGTTCAAGGTCACAATTGGGGACAAAGAAAGAAAGCAAGGACTAATAATGTCAACAACTTTGTCCCTACCCAAAGCAATGGCCGAAACCTCCGTTATTTCCACTGCAACGAGCCCGGTCATTTCAAGAGGCAATGTCCCAAGCTTGGCAGAGGACATCATCAAGTACCTTTCCAAGGAACTAGCCGTGGCCAGGGAGGCACTACCCGAGGCAGATGAAGAACCGCCTGTGTTGCCAATAAGGAAATGTGCGAAGAAGAAGATCCGACCATGGAAGCAGAGTTTGAAAGGGCGACAGTCCATGCCGCTCTTCACAAGAAAGGGCCGAATCGCCAGTTTTCGGTGATTCAAACACCATCGGACTATCAAGGTAAACGTTTCAAGACTTTGATTGATTGTGGCAATACACATTCCTTTATCTCACCAGCTTGTGCAAAAAGATTAGAAATAGCCACAGTAGAAGCATCTACCTTGCTTGTGGAATTAGCAAATGGTCGTGAGGTCACTTGTACCAGGAAAACTGCTAAGGCGGAATTCTTTCATGAAGGAAAGACGACTTCGGTCAAATTCAAAGTCATGAACCTAGGTATCCATGAGTGTTAACTCGGAATGGATTGGCTTAAACCTAATGACGCCCACATTCATTGTGGAAAGGCCCAAATTTCCTTTCGAAACTCTGAAGGGGAATTGGCCACAACTCAAGGTGAGGCTGGAAAGCTAAAATTTCAATTGGCCAAAGCATCTCGGATTATAAAGGGAGTTAGAAAGGGACTACCTGTCTACTTGATTAAGCTCAATAAGTTAGATCAAAAGCAGGAGTCTAGTGAAGAACCTTCATGGCTAAAGGAGTACGTGGACATATTTTTTGAAGAGTTGACAGAACTCCTGCCTCAAAGAGAAGTGGATCACGAGATCAAGCTAGTGCCAGGAGCTGCACCAATTGCAAAGAGACCTTATAGAATATCCATCCCAGAAGCAATTGAGTTGAAGGAACAAATCAAGCAACTGCTAGATCAGGGCTACATCCGTCCTAGCAATTCACCATGGGGAGCTCCAGTCCTGTTCCCTATTCACCATGGGGAGCTTCGACTGTGTATTGATTACAAAGGGTTGAATCAATCAAATATCAAGAACAAGTACCCTATTCCTAGAATAGATGAGCTTCTTGATCGTCTTCAAGGTGCGAAGATCATCTCCAAGATCGATCTCAAGTCTGGTTACTATCAGATAAGGATCAAGGAAGAAGATATCCCAAAGACGGCCTTCAACACAAGATATGGACACTTTGAGTTCCTAGTTATGTCATTTGGGCTCACAAATGCGCCTGCCACCTTTAACAGTTTAATGCAGGATATCTTTAGGCCATATCTTGATGACTTTGTACTCATCTTCATTGACGATACCCTAGTCTGTTCCAAACAAGAAGAAGATCATGAACCCCAACTTTGGATTGTCTTTGAGACAATGAGAGCACACAAGCTCTATGCTAAGATGAAGAAGTGTGCATTCTTCAAGCGTTAGATTGAATATTTGGGATTCATCGTATCAGCGGAAGGAATCTCAATGGATATTGGCCAAAGTCAAAGATGTTGTAGAATGGCCAATACCAATAACTGTCAAAGAAATATGCAATTTTCTTAGATTGACAGGATGGTATAGGGTCTTCATAAAAAACTATGCTTTGATTGCAACACCTCTGACAGATTTACTGAAGAAGCAAACATCCATTACATGGTCACCTGCTGCTGAACAATCTAGCTTTGATAGATTAAAGCAAAGTTTGGTATCAGCACCTATACTGAAACTCCCAGACCTCAGTAAGAAGTTTTAGGTAGTAATTGCTGCTAGCACGCTTGCCTTAGGATGTGTGCTCATGCAAGAAGGTCATCCTGTAGCATACTCTTCAACGAAACTAAAGAGCCATGAGAGGAATTATGCTACCCATGATCTAGAGGTGTTAGCTGTCATCCATGCTTTGAAGCTTTAGGGACACTACCTGTTGGGTAACAAGTTTACTCTAGTGATGGATCATAAAAGTCTCAAGTGGATCTTTACCCAGAACGAGCTCAACATGAGGCAATGTCGGTGGATTGAAGTGCTAGAGGAGTATGCTTTTGAAATCAAATATTGACCTAGAAAGGAGAATGTGGTTGCCGATGCACTCAGTCTCGCAAGGCATTCCTTAATTCTCTAATCTTGCAAAATCCATCAATAGCTAGATCTCTAGCTACAAAGGTATCCATGCCAAACAACCCAATACTTGAGCTAGCCAAAGAAGAAGCATGCCATGATCCAGCCTATCAAAAGATGCTAAGGGAGATCCCTATCAAGGAACAGGATCAAAAGCTACAGGCTAAGTATCATGAATTCTCCATCAATAGTGGACTTGTCTACTATAGAACGAGATCATGTATACCGGCAAGCCAATCACTTAAGTAGAAGATATTGTGGGAAGCTCATGATTCCCCTTTCTCAAGACATCCTAGCTATGCCAAGACTCTCAATGCAGCTAGGAAGAGCTATTATTGAGAAAGGCTTAAAGGTGATGTTCTCAAATATATCACTGAGTGTTTGTGTTGTATACGTATCAAAGCCGAACATGTCAAAATGCCTGGAAAGTTACAACCACTTGACATTCCCCATATGAAATGGGAATTCATTAGTATGGACTTTGTTGTTGGCCTACACCAAGTTCAGGGAGGATACAACTCCATCCTGGTTGTGGTTGACATGCTTACTAAGGTTGCACACCTTATTCCAGTTAAGACAAACTATAGAGCCTCAGACATTGCAAGGTTGTTTCTCAAGGAGATATTCAAGCTACATGGGTTACCCAAAAGAATCATTAGTGATCGTGATTCTCTCTTCACATCACACTTCTTAAGAGCTATCTTTGAAGCCATTGGGACTCAACTCTGTTTTAGTACAGCTTACCATCCCCAAACTGATGGCCAAACAGAGCGAGTCAATCAAGTCATCGAGGATATGCTAAAGGCACACTGTTGCCGTGAACCAAAAAGGTGGATTCAATACTTGCCTTTGGTTGAGTTTGCCTACAATGCTTCTTACCAACAAAGCATTCAGATGACCCCTTTTCAAGCATTGTATGGTCATGACTGTTGAAGTCCCCTAAAATTCTCAGATCTAACCTTGAGGGTTGAAGCTTCAAAGCAGATGCTAGAAGAGATGGATGACCAAGTAAAGTCAATAAGACAGGACATCCAAGCCGCCAAGGATAGACAGAAGGCATACACAGATTTGAAACTTCAAGATAGAATCTTTGAGGAAGGAGACATGGTCTTCATTCGCGTAATGCCAAAGGAAGCTAAGTCCAAGGCATTGTGGGCAATGCAAGATCCTCAAATGCTTAGGACCCAATGCTTATAGATTGCAACTCCCTAAGAACCTAAAGGTTCATAATGTATTCCATATCACTCTATTGAAGAAATATGTACCTAATCCTAGCCATGTACTTGATGAACAACAAATTGTAATGCTTGGCCAAGGAGTCCTTGAGCTACGGCCTGGCAGGATCTTAGATGTTAGAGAGAGACTTCTGAGATCCAGAACCTTGAGAGAATGCCTCGTCCAGTGGAAAGATTATCCCGAGGAGGATGCCACTTGGATAGATGAAAGCACTCTCAACCATCAATATCCCAAGTTTATCTCAAGATGAGGACATCTCAATTCCTCTAAGAGGGAGAGAATGTAATATTTCCATTAAAAAAATATATTACTAGTCTGACTTTCCACAACCCGCGTGAATCTCATGCAAAGGTCAATTCCGGCATTGGAGTTACTGTCGATGCAATCTTTAAGTTGTACGCGAGGTATCATGACTCTCCACTGGCAAAACGGGACCGAGGTTTAAAAACCCGCATAACCGCAGGTGAACTCCCTTTTGGGAGGAGGTCAAGAGGATAATAATAGGTTTATTACAAAATTTTTTAATTACCTTCCCTGAGCTGAAGCGTGGTTGAGGGAAGGGGATGGGTTATAATGGAAAACTGAGAGGTGGAGGGGAAGACGCCATTCAAGGGGCCACGTAGGGGGGAGGTCCTCTCTCCCCCCAGACTATAAATACCCCCCTCTAAGGGGTGGAGGAGGGAGAGCTGAGGAATCTGTGCGTGAGGAGGAGAGTGAACCCCTAGCCGCCGTGAAAAGGGTGAAAGGAGAGAGAGAGAGCTGGTCGTTGTACTGCACTGTAAGGAGGAGAGGGAGCCGCCAGCCGCCGTGTGGGCCGCCACTAGCCAGTTGATGCCATTTTCACGCCGCCTTCCACGTCGACTATTGGTTTTCCTCCCCTTTTTCCACGTGGTTCAGCTACCTAGAAGCTTCTAAGGGGGCTTCTCTAAGCCCCCCTTCCCATTACAAGTCCCACAAGCCATTTTAACCTAGGTTTTTAAAGCCCCTTCCCGTGAATTTCCATAAAGCCATTTTACCCCCATTTTCTTCTAAACCCCCTTCCCATTACAACTCCCACAAGTCCATATTAGGCCGATTTTAAAGCCCCTACCCGTGGAGACCCTATCAAGTCCATTGTAACCAGGGATTTAAAGCCCTTTTCCATTGCATCCATCTCAAGCCCAATCCCTTGCCGGGTTTAAAGGTCCCTTCCTATTGACGATTTCTTTTCCCCCGAGCTTCGAAGAGGAAGCCTATAAGGCTTTCCTATAAAATTACCCATAAAACCATCTCTAATTTCCCCCCCCCACACTCCCTCCCCACAAAGATCTTATCCTGGAACTTCTTTAAAAGGAAGGAGAAGTTCATAAGTCCCATTTTCACAAAGCCATAAAACCATTCCTAGTCGGAATTTCAAGGAGAAGAATCTCTCATGCCTCTGTTTCCGCAAGGCTTTCGCAAGAACTCTCTCACAAATCCCTCTTTTCCGAAAGAAGAAGGCCCAAGCTTCGAACCCTAAGGCCTTCCAAAGCCAAATTCCACAAATCGGTACTTCTATCAAGGTGTCGTACCTCAAAGGGATTTGCGTGTATGAGGGAGATGGGCCATGATCATAAGACTGTGGCCAAGGCAAGAAGGTCGATTCATGATGGCCCCTAAAAAGGCACAAGGCGCAACCGCAAGTGGATCATCTCCTAATATTCATGTGGACATTTCACCGAACCCACAAGTCCACGTTTTTCTTCCTATTTTTAATTTACATCGAAGTATTGCAATTATGGATGGTTAATTCGTGGAATTAGGATGCACTTTTGCGATTAAAATACTTTGGCTATTCTAAAGGAAGTAACTCACGAGTCATTTGTATTGGAATCAACGAAAGAGAACATAAGATGTCTATGCATTCTTAGCAAGTTGTTTTTGTGCATTGTAAAGTAACGAATTTAGATCAACTAATAACTATCAGTACAAAGTCAAGATTATTGTAGTACACCTTCGATTATGCATGGAAAGATTAAATCGCATGTTGCATTATTAGATGAATCTTTCTTCGCAATGATTCATTAAGAAAGTTGCTAGCAACCATAGGAAATTGCAAGGCATGGAAATGATTCTAGGGCTGCATGAAATAGGTTAACTCTAGTCAATTGGCATAAATATCACTTAAACTGCGTTGTAATTACGAAAGGTTGCATAATGCCCATTTCTCGTACGAATACATTCATTCAAAAACATAGTTAGGGAAAGGCTGCATGATTTGTTTAACATAACACCTTAAAAGCTTAGTAGCATGAGTCATGAATGCATGTCGTAGTAGGATCAATGGAAGTCATGCGAATTTTAACATGTGCTTGGTCTTAACAACAAAAGTTAGGGATTGTGAATCTAGAGGAAATGAATCGCATGCTTACATGAACTATGACCTAATACTACTAGTTTTCCCCTCTTTGATCAAGACAATATCTTTAGGAATAGTTCGTCCTTGTCACAGGACAAGTAAATTTGTTTACCAAAAATACCTAAACCGCAAAGGATTCACTTAGGATGGCTAAATCGATACAATATACTCCAAGTGCTAGCTAGGGTTTAGCACATTAAGGACTTGGCCTAGACGCACTTATTGCCAAGTCGAAACTCTCATAACCCTAAGTCCTGCCCACATTCACGGAATGTAGGGAGAATAGGACGTACTTGCAAGAAACGATCTAGTGTTTCTACCCTATGGATCGCTCATTAAAAAGATGAAACTCGGATTGAGTTGGAACCCTAGGATCGACGATGTTGGCCTAGTGCAATTGAAAATGGATTGGATATGAAGACACCCTAAACCTTGTTTCCTATCTAATCATGATTCCGTGATTAGAAGACGTCGTTCGATGGGTAAAATAGTCCCATGGATTAGATGCGACACTTGTGCAACAAGTTGTAATGTTGCATGATCTTGTGGTTTGATCACAAGAAAATGGCCAATTCCTCGAAATGAGATTGGCAGATTCTTGCGCAAGTTTATCTTGCAAGAGGATGAGTAGTCGTCCTGATATAGCACCTTTCTTGGAAAAAGTGACCAAGATAATGGAATTAGATATTTGCTTGGAAGCAAAGGACCAACCAATAATTTGGAGCAACATATTTACTGTTAATAGAACTTAAGGTATTGGTTAAGTTGGGTTAATAGGGTAACAGCCCTAACCCAAGGACATAAGGGTTAATAAACAAACCCTTGAGGATCTTGTCGAGTCACAATTGATCCTGGATCGAATGCTGGATGCATTCGGAGAGAAGGATTCACTCCTTAGCAGTTGGCCAAATAACGACCATTGGAAATGATTGTGCTTGTATCAGTTTAAAGAGCACTATTTGCTTTGTTTACACAAGGAACTAAAGGATGAAAAGATATCTAATGCTTCAGGTTGAAGGCCTGAAGGGAGTGGTAGCCTCAGTTACCCCCGATTTGTCAGCTTGACCCTAATCAAGGGGGTTGTTAGCCACGCCTGGAAGGTGGACCGAACCCTCCGCAAGAGGTCTCTCCGTTGAGTGCTACTTGGAGCAAGAGGATGCTTGGGTGCCAAGGGGGGCTCTGGCTATAAATCCCTTGCCTTCCAGGCCCTGCAGAAGAGGCCAACGTGACTTGGGATTGGATCTCAAGGCCCGCATACTAGTCTACAGGAGAAATCTTGGATTAGTAATCCCTATGGATTGCTGGATAGCCTTCGAGTGGATTATGGATAAGCCTATGGGATAGGCTTTATGAATGTATTCCAAAGATAAATATGATAACCTATTGAAAAGGAACTTGTTTGACACTGTTTTTCTATGTCAAGTGCTAAGATTACGTGAAGGAACCGGTGCCGAATGGGCTGATTCAGGAAGCTGCTTGATGCATGTTCAACTAAATGTGGTAGGTAATTAGACAACTAAAATAACCTTAGGAAAGTGCGGTTGATGTGGCCATGGGTCCGTCCTACGGATGGGTGGTCCCGGTTGGCCGGATTTTTCTCAATCATAATGGACAGTAAGGGGATCTTCTCAGAGGGAATGAATAACAAGAGCACTGACCTAGAGTCTAGGTTACAATAATCTTAGTTTACGCTGTTTTAGGGGAACAAAATGGGACTTTCTAGACCTCCTTTCTGATGGACTGCTAAGACATGTCATAAAGGGAACAGGTGGACACGTTACAAAATTTGGGAGGGGTTGTTGTTCACATCATATGATGGATGACTAAAATGAGCCACATAACCGAGGATTGGTCTTATATACTTGTGTGGCTTTCTAACGCAGAATCGCTAGGAACTACTTTACGCAGAATCGCTAGGGCTTTCTAGACCTCCTTTCCGATGGATTGCTAAGATGTGTCCTAAAGGGAACAGGTGGACACGTTACAGAATTTGGGAGGGGTTGTTGTTCACATCATATGGTGAATGTCTAAAATGAGCCACATAAGCGAGGATTGGTCTTATATACTTGTGTGGCACGTGTCATGTGACATTGTATTATTAGCTAAGGTTTGCCACAGGCATCCACATGGTTGTCCATGTGGCAAATCTGTCCCATTGTCTATAAATACATGTTACAATGTATATTTTTACTTATTTACCAAATTTTACACTCTGATTATTTTAGTTCTCTTAAGCTATTTTCGAGTTTCTTGTTATATTTTGTTTAAGTTGTTGTGGAAATTATAATACAAAGAAAGAAGTGTTATTCATTAGGCAATTGAGTTTTTTTCACGTCGTATCAGTATTTCACGATACAAAGTAAGCACGCATTCTTCATGTGGTTGGCTTCATCTATCCGCTCCGTATCATGCATCCTTTGATGTTTGAACCAAAAGATTTTGTAGGCTCCCAGGATGTGGTCACTCCAAAGAGAAAAAGAAAAAGATTGTCTTCAAGGTCAAGGGGTTCTGGTTGTCCTACCTTTTCTCTTGAAATTTTCACTACTTCTTCTTCTTGCTCAACAACAAGTGTGGGAATTCCTTAGAAGTCTCCAGTGAAAGGTAAGTTACCATTGAGGGTTGTTGAGATGACAAGCTCAACACATGCGGACATTAATGATGGACCTCCTAGTTAGATGGGTCCACACGTCTACACTTAGCACATCGATGGTCATTATGACTCTCACATGGCCACTAACTCATTACTTACTATATTCAGGTTGTTACACCTATTTACAACTAGCATAGTTATAGCGGCAGTCGACTAGTGTAGTCGGTTATGCATTGTTTGACTTAGTAGACCACTTTCCTTTATGTTGTATCTTATCTATACTTTGTGTACATTGTAAAGTATGTGGAAGAAAAAGAAGAAAACAACAAGAAAACGTTTTTGGCCTTCATCTCTCTTCTTGTCTCTTGAGTGAGCTTCTCCTTGTGCATTCTGTGTGTGTTCGGCACAGCATCTTGAGCAAGTCCCCCCACCACGCGATTCTTGACATGGTATCAGAGATTGCACCATTGATTGAGGCTGGTTTTGGAGGCTAAAGCGAAGGAGAGGAGCCAAGGATTTGAGCAAGCAAGCAACTTGTAAGAAGCTCTTCCATTCTCTACTTCTTCTCTTCGACAATGCTTGTGGAGGCACCGGAAGTAGGGTCGAACAAAAATCTCAGATTAGTGTGAGATTTGGTGTGCAAGCATATCACTGTATATTTTGCAAATTGGCCCTTTAGGCCTCTACCATATTTATTTTGGGTGTTTGAGGCCGTTTCAGGCCCCATTTTAGAGCCGCAAGGTTGTGGACACCAGTTCGAGATACCTGCAATTAGCTGGTCTG
Organism: Lygodium microphyllum; assembly: GCF_053477565.2. Classification (NCBI taxonomy): domain Eukaryota; kingdom Viridiplantae; phylum Streptophyta; class Polypodiopsida; order Schizaeales; family Lygodiaceae; genus Lygodium; species Lygodium microphyllum. Next base: position 158,400,772 of record NC_141143.1, read on the forward strand.
CCGTATACAGGCGCACAAGTTACAGATTTTAGATTTGTAAGTTCAAAGGTGTTTACCTGAGAAAGAGAAAAGAAGAGGAAGAGAAGAGAGAGAGAAAAGAAGAAAGAGAAGAAGAGATAAAGAAGTAGAAGAGGAAGAGAAGAGAGAGAAAAGAATAGGAAAAGAAGGAGAGGGAGAGCGAGAGAAAGAAAGAGAGGGAGTGAGAGTTGGTGTGTAGCCTCAAGGAGTCGTGTTCGTGAGGCCATCTTTTGGAGAGGGACCCCTATCTAACGACCCTTCGTACCTGAGCCTATCGTCCTGAAATCCATCGAGGTCCGGACTGTCCAATCTCCATGGGGGCAAATGGCTCCCAAGAAGAAAGTCGCGGGGAGCATAGGTGCCAAAGCTACCGTTGGTACCGATAATGCGGGAGAGGCAAGCTGAGCGACCAAAGTGACGAATGCCCCTACAATCACAAATCAAACCCAAGTTCTTTAAGCTTTGTAATTAATTGTGTTTTATTTCTCGTGAAAGAAATGAAGGTGTTAGCTACGTGCATGGAACACAGACGAGCCTTAGGCCCTAGGTTGCATACACAAAATGATAGAGTGTGGAGTTTGCATAGGTTTATATGCATGAAATGATAGCTTTTACACACATAAAATGATAAGGTTTTTGCATTATTTCACATAAAATAATAGCTTTTAAACCAGTTCAGTTCATGAATAGTCATTTAGAATTCATGCTTCGTGCTCTTGACTAAAATAAACACATGAAATGATAGTTTCCAATGGATAAAAACCTAGACTTTCATGAGATCCGGTGCATTAGGGATAAGTATAATTGCCTACGAATTGTTTTATCGATCATGCTGTGGACTGTCGCAAATGGATACGCTCCTAGCTTAATTGAAGCTGGTGACCTAACCCTAAATGGATTGTTGACCCAAGTTATGCTTGGTTGTTTAAAAAGGTTGTAAATCCCTTGAGCAAGTGTTTTGATACATCCAAGTTAAATTCTAATTGTACATGCAATGGGATTGTGATGCCTTGAAGCAAGAGGGTGTGCATTCAACTATTTGTTAATGTGGTTTTGGATGTTAACCCAAGTGGGGTGTGTTTGATGATTGCATGGCCTGGTCTGAGATGATTGATTGCCATGGGAACAAAAGGGATGTTTTCCCTAGTGATTGTTATTAAGTTGGTTGCTTCAGCTATGGTTGATTTCCTAAAAGGATAATTAAGGAAGGATGGCGCTAGCTACCCCCCCACGAACCGCCAAACCCTAACCAAGGGGGTTATGAATTTGCGCCGGCAATGTGGACCGAACCCGCCGTGAGAGGTCTCTCTGAGGAAATTACTTGGCGTAGGAGGACGCTTGGGTGCCAGTGGGGGCTTTGGCCATAAATCCCAATGCCTCCGGGCCTTACACAAGTGTTCTACGTGTGTAACAATTCCAAGCTCTAACACCACACTCCTCATGAGAACCTCCTCTTACAAATAATCCAAATGAAAATTATTAAAGCTATGGTAATTTTTTTAAATTCCCCCTTTTCCTCTAGCCAACTGTCCTGCTGGAGAGGGGGAATAACAAGGGTGAGAAAGCTCCTTGCTGGAGCTTGCTGAAGGTAGAGGGCATGTGGCAATGCCGCATAGGGGAGGGAGGATCCCCTCCCCTCACCTATTTAAGTTGAGGATGGTGGGAGGATTTTGGAGGGGTCGCCACTACCATAGAGCAAGAGATAGGAAGACAGAGACTGCTTAATCGCATCGTGGAGGAAGCGTGTGAGAGAGACAGAGTCACCGCCAGATGTTGCAACAGCACCCTGCCACCAACCACCCACCAGCTGTTGCAAGAAACGCGCCATCAGCCCCCACCAACTGCTGTTCGCCATCTGCTGCCCTTTCTCTTGCCATGTGGGGCTTCCACGTTAGTTCAGAAGCTTCTTAGGAAGCTTCTAAAATCCTCCTAAGAAGCCCCCCTTCATGTGGCCTACTTAAGGCCCTTTTATATTACTCCCCCCCCCCCAAATTTTCCTTGTGGACTCCCACCTAGCCTTGTTCATGTGGGCGTGGTAAAACCCTTCCCCCCATGCAAAATAACCCTCTTGAAGGTCATATACACCCTTTTTCCCCCCCTTTCTTTTCCACCAAGAGTTCCCTCCCCCCTGGGATCCAAAGCCCCTTTTCGTGATCCTTCTTATTGCCCTCTCAAGTGGGGTTTAAAAGCCTAGTTACCCCGTTGAAATCAAGCCCTTTTTCCCACTTTAGGCCGAGGTTTAAAGACCCTTTCCGTGGGAAATCCCCACTCAAATTCATATGTACTTGCGGGCTCTTAAAAGCCCTTCCTATTGCCCTTCTCAAGCAGTCTCTTATATCCTCGGAAATTGAGAACTTTTCCTAGCATTTCCACAATGACATTCTTGACAGTTGTAAGGTCCTAATCGTGAAATCCCTACTTCAAGGAGGAAACCTTCTAAAAACCGTTTCCAAAAGATGGTGCAAGCTGTCACAAAGGGGAGCTACGCATGCAAAGGAGACGGCCAAGGTCATAAATCTGCATCCAAGACAGAAAGGCCGCATTCGCAATGGCTCCTAAGAAGGCACAAGGTGCAACCGCAGGAGGATCGTCTCCTAACATCCATGTGGACATTTCACCACAAGTCCAGGTTTTTTCTAAATTTTGATTTACGTCGTTATAATCCAATCGTGCATGGATCATTTTTGGAGATAGGATGCATCTTTCGTTCTAAATACTTTGACTAATTTAAAAGAAATAGCTCACGACGAAAGAATTTGGTCATTAGTATTTTCAATAAAACGAACAAAATAAAGTGAGCAGAAGATTGCTATGCATTTCTAGCAAATAGTTTTTATGCATTGCAATGAATTGAAATTAGATTAATGTCAATTTTTACAAAACGGAATTATGATAGTACACGTCGATTAGGCATGGAAGAAATAAACCGCATATTGCATTATTGAACATCTTTTTCGAAATGATTCCTAAAGAAAGTTGCTAGCAACCGTAGGAAATTGCTAGGGTTGCATGAAGAAGATTTAACTCTAGGCAAGTGGCCTAAAAACTTAAATCAACGAAAGGGTGTGTAAGTTCAGCATACGACAAATGCATTCAGAAAAGAAAGTAGAAAAAGGCTGCATGTTTTAAGCATGAATCTGGTTGCATGTTATAGGATGATCAATTGGAATTAGGCTATAACTAAAACTATGCTTTGACCTTAAACCAAAAACTTACACGTGGACAATGAATCATATGGTGACGAAAATGATAGCGTAATTATCTTCAAGAATAGACAAGTTAAATTGGTTTAAACCTAAACACATAAAAACCGCGAAGTACTGGTTTAGAAAGGGTTAATTCAATGCAACATATCCCAAAGAGCTGACTAGGGTTAGCACGTTGAAGACATTTACCTAGTCGCTCGTATTGCCAAAACTGAAACTCCTATACCCTAAATACTTGCCCACATTCACGGAATGTAGGGATAGTAGGACATACTTGCAAGAAAAGATCTAAGGTTTTTACCCTAAGGATCTCTCGCTAAAAAGATGAAACTCGAAACCCTAGGACCGACAATATTGGCCTAATGCAATCAGGAACGGATTGTTATATCTAATCATGATACCGTGATTAGAAGACACCATTGATGGGTGGAATAGTCCCATAGTTGATGTGACACTTGTGCAACAAGTTGCAGAGTCTCATGATCTTGTGATTTGATCACAAGGGAATGGCCAATTCCTCGAAATAAGATTGGCAGATTCTTACGCAAGTTATCTTGCAAGAGGATGAATAATCGTCTTGATATAGTACCTTTCTTGGGTAAAGATAATTGCTTGGAAGCAAAAGACCAATCAATAAATTGGAATAATATATGAACTTAAGGTATTGATCAAGTCGGGTTAATAGGGTACGACCCTAGCCCAGGATATAGGGGATCTTGCCAAGTCACAATTGATCCCGGATCGAGTGTTGGATGCATTTGGAAAGAAGGATTCGCTCCTTAGCAGTTGGCCAAAAATAACGACCAATGGTAATGATTGCGCTTGTAAAAGTTTTAAGAGCACTATTTTGCCTTGTTTTCTCAAAGAATTAAAGGATAAATGGATATCTAATGCTTCAGGTTGAAGGCCTGAAGGGAGAGGCAGCTTCAGCTACCCTCGCGTGCCTGCCTAACCCTAACCAAGGGGGTTGTTAACTGTGCCGGGAAGGTGGACCGGACCTACCGTGAGAGGTCTCTCTGTTGAGCGCCACTTGGAGCAGGAGGACCCTTGGGTGCCAGGGGGGCTCTGGCTGTAAATCCCTCGCCTTCCGGGCCCTGCTTAAGAGGCCAACGTGACTCGGGACTTGATCTCGAGGCCTGCATACTAGTCTACGAGTGGAATCTTGGATTAGAAATCCCTGTGGATTGTTGGATAGCCTTCGGGCGGATTATGGATAAGCCTACGGGCTTGACTTTATGTATTCCAAAGATAAATATGATAAGCTGTTGAAAAATGAACTTGTTTGATATTGTTTTTCTATGTCAAGTGCTATGATTACATGAAGGAACCAGTGCCTAACGGATTAATTAAGGAAGATGATTGACACATGTCCAACTAAATGTGTTAGGTAATTAAATAACTAAAATAACCTGAGGAAAGTGCGGAGGATGTGGCCATAGGTCCGTCCTACAGATGGGTGGTCCTAGTTGGCCGGGAACTTTTCTCAATCACAATGGACAACAAGAAGATCATTCAAAGAACACAAACAGCAAGAGCATGTTGAAAGAGGGGAGAGAGAGACAGGGATGGAGCTAACAGAGAACCATCAGGTTCTTCTTCTTCTCTTTTATTATTCAACACTAGAGTAAATACCCACACTACAAAGAGTAACCTAGTGTAAGTGTAACTAGACTAACAAACTCACTGACTAACTCTAGTCAGGTCACCGACTAGCTAAAGTGACTTATTCAATGTAGTCACATGCAGACAGTTGCACACTAGCTGTCACAGATGTCAGTCATACATAAAGACAGACAGACAGGAGAGCTTGACTTCTAACACTCCTCCTCAAGCTCAAGACAGCATCTGCACACCAAGTAGCTATCTAAAACCACAAAACTTATCTTTACCCAGAGACTTGGTAAAGATATCTGCAACTTGCTCATCAGTCCTCACATGCATGAGATCAACCTTTCTTGCAAGAACCATCTCTCGAATGAAGTGGTAGTGTACCTCTATGTGTTTTGTCCTGGCATGGTAAACTGGATTCATGGCCAAGAGTACACTACTGAGATTGTCGCATAACAGTGTCACTGGAGCATCAACCTGTATATCCAAGTCAGCCACATAAGCTTGAGCAGCCATGCAATCTCACATGCTGCCAATGCAGCTCCCCTGTACTCAGCCTCAGTACTGGATAAAGCAATCGTAGGCTGCTTCTTGCTGCTCTAGCTGATCATGCCGCTACCAAATCCAAAAGCATAGCCACTCGTAGACCGTCTGTCAAATGAGCATCCTGCCCAATCTGCATCTGTGTATCCAATCAGTGTCAAGGGCTTATCTCTGACATAGAACAACCCATAGTCTACAGTGGACTTAACATACCTCATGATGCATCTAACTGCATCCAAGTGCGGCTTCCTCGGCTTCTGCATAAACTGGCTTATCAGCCCTATAGCATAGCTCAAGTCAGGCCTAGTGATGGTTAAGTAAATCAGACTGCCAACCATCTGCTTGTACATAGTCACATCTTCAACTTCAGCCCTAGTGTTCATGTCTAGCTTTACATTCTGATCCAGAGGTGTATCCAGTGGTTTGCATTCAGCCATGCCATACTTCTTAAGCATTTCCATGGCATAGTGCTTCTGCATCAACCATAAACCATTTTCAGCTAGTACAACCTCAATACCCAAGAAATACTTCAGATCTCCTAGATCTTTCATGTCAAATTTAGATTTCAACATCTTCATTGCATGCTGAATTCCCATGTCATCATCTCCAGTAATTATCAGGTCATCAACATGTATGACCAGCACTACCAAGCCACTATCAGTCTTCTTTGTGAACAGGCTGTGATCAGCCCTGCCAACAACAAATCTGTAATATTTCCGCGTACCGCGAACCGTAAATATTAACTTCCCGCACGCCGTATAAACCCTGTGCAAGGGTATTCCCTACTTCGTAATTATTGGTAACCTCATCCACACCATGCACGTTCAAAAATGAGGTCTCCACGTTGAGAATTAGGGGCCGGGGTTGAAGACAAAAAAAAACCGCGAGGAAACGACCGCTTGGGAAGGGCAATTGGATAAATTCAAGGCAAATTTTTTTAATCATTATCCCTTCCCCCAGCCGATGCATGGCTGGAGGAGAGGGAGTGTGGGGGGGAATGGCCAAGGAGGAGTGAAGTCGGGTTGCATGAAGGGGGAGTCCTCCACGTGTGTGGAGGCCCTCTTCCCCACCCCCCCCAAGGCCTATATAAACACCCCCTAGCTAGAGGGTGCTAAGAGGGTGCTGGACGAGCTGGAGGGAAGTGCCGGTCGTGCTGGAGCTGGTCGCGTGCTGGAGAAGGTCGCCGACACCGCCGAGCTGCAGTCCGCCCTGTCCGCCAGCCGCCATAGCTGCCGCCCAGTCCGCTGGCCGCCATAGACGCCGCCAGGCCACCTCTGTCCGACGCCGGCCGCTGGAATTCGACTCCTTTCTCCCCCCCTCGACGTCACAGCTGAAGCTCAGAAGCTTCTTAGAAGCTTCTTTAGAAGCTTCTAAGGAGGGGGCTTCCTTAAGGCCCCTTCCCACCATATTCCCCAAAAGACCCATTCATACCCCTCCCTGGAACTTGAAGAGGAGAGGGTGGAAGCCGTAAAGTCCCCCACAAGACCCATCGAAAAGGCTTTCGCAAAAAGATTTTTAAAGCCGCAAGCCATCCAAGAATAAATTCCGTGCCAACCCGGGTTTTCCCTAAAAGACTCCTAAAGCCCTTTTCCGCAAGCGCCATCCCGCAAAGGAATCCTCCGCATACGGGGAAAAAAAAAGACAAAGGTCGGAAGGCTGCATCCCGAGGCTAGTCATTTCGTAGACCACCAAGGCAAATCAGAAGCCAAATTTACGCCTACGATGGCCCCAAAAAGATCACAAGGTGCGACTGCGGGAGGTTCATCTCCGAGTATACAAGTGGACATCTCCCCGAGCCCACAAGTCCAGGTTCTTTCGAGTTATTTCTGCATAAAGAAATGATTAGGCGCGCTTAGTTCATAAAGGGAATTGCATTTTTACGCTTAATTTTAATGCATGTGGAAATTGGAAAAAAAAATACATTTGATAAAGTATCTCTTGAAACATTAGGCAAGGTTGAAATATGTCACAAATTTGAAACGAGTTGTCCGTCTTAGAAGACTAGTTGCATGTAGCTATTTTAGTACATTGTCAAAGTAATGAGCCTAAACACATATTCTTAGGCAAAAGAAATGAAATTGATGAGTGCATTTGGTTTCTAGACATGGTAGAAATAAGCGTGTGACGCATGTTAGGCAACATCCTCCTCGTAATGATTTCATGAGGCAAGGTTAACACCATAAGATATTATCCGAAAAGAAATAATAGAGTACGAAAATGATCTTATGGACTTGAAATAGCATGTAAAAATGGAATGAGTTAACACTAGCTTTAGTTGGTATAAACTTCGTTAACTACATTATAGCTAGGAGAATGTTGCGTATTGCATAGTCATCATGCGAAAACGTCATTCATCAGAAGCCGCATTTAGGAAAGGTTGCATGGTTCGTCAAAGCATAAGATTCGAAAGTATAGATTACAAGGTTGTAGGCATGATTAATAGGTCTTAGGAAAAGTTAGTATCCAGATTATCATGCATTTTTGCTACACCAAGGAAAGATAAAATGTGATGCGTAGAAGCAATAAATCGCGTGTTTACGCGTATTGGTGTAGTTGTAACTATTGTTCTCCATTAGATTTAGTTTATTACCTTTAGAAGGTTCATCCTTGTCGCAATACAAGTATATTGAGTTGTCTAAGTAAACTAAAACACAAGGGATTCATATGGGCATGGCTCAGTCGATATGATAAGTATCCCCAAGTGCCAAGTGCAGTAAGAATTCGACCTAGTTTTTCACTTGTTGCCAAGTCTAAACCCGCAAACCCAAAGATCTTACACACGTTCACGAAATGTCGAATCAATTGGATGTTCATGCATAAAATGATCTAAGGTTTTATCCTAAGGATCATTCGTTCGAATGATGAAACTCCGACGGAGTTGCAAGTTTCTAGGACCATGGGCCAACATAATTAGGAATGGGTTGGAGGATACCCTAAACCCTGCTACTCGGCTAGAGGTAATTCCGTGGCCGGAGGACGCCATTCAATGGATGGAATGATCCCGTGGAATGATGCAACACATGTGCAAAAAGGTTGCAATATCGTATAGACTTGAGATTTGTCCACAAGAGAGTTTTGTCATCTCTCGAAATGAGGTTGGCAAGTTATTGAAAGAATTTAACTTACAAGAGGATGAGTAATCATCCTGTTACTCACTTTTCTTGGGAAATAATTGCCAAGGAAAAGGAAAGTTAGGTATTTGCCTTGAAGCAAGTGACCAGACAATAAACTAAAGCGACATAGTCGCTGGAACCTACCACAACAAAACCTAAAGTATTGGTAGGGTATGACCCTAACCCAAGAATGATAGGAATCTTGCCAAGTTGCAATTGATTCCGGATTGAATGCGGGTTGCATTCGGAGAAAAGGAGTCACTCCTTAACAGTTTGCCAGCTAAACGACCATTGGAAATTGATTGTGCTTGTAACAGTTTGGAAAGCACTGTTTGCGTTGTTTGCTCAATGAACTAAAGGACGAAAATATATCTAAATACTTCAGGTTGAAGCCTGAAGGGAGAGGCAGCTTCAGTTACCCCCGACTGCCTACCTGACCCTAACCAAGGGGGTTGTTAGCCGCACCGGGAACGTGGACCGAACCCGCCGCGAGAGGTCTCTCCGTTGAGTTCTACTTGGAGCAGGAGGACGCTTGGGTGCCAGGGGGGGCTCTGGCCGTAAATCCCTCGCCTTCTGGGCCCTGCACAAGAGGCTAACGTGACTCGGGATTGGATCTCGAGGCCCGCATACTAGTCTACGAGCGGAAACTTGGATTAGTGATCCCTGGTGGATTACTGGATAGCCTTCGGGCGGATTATGAATACGCCTACAGGCAGGAACTCCTTGTATTTCAAAGATAAAAGGATAAAATGATAATAAAGAAGTTGTTTGGCATTGTTTTCTTTATGTCCTGTGATAAGATTACGTGAAGGAACCAGTGCATAAGAGGGTTAATTCAAAGAAGCTGTTTGTATATGTCAAACTAATGTGGTAGGTAATTACATAACTAAAACAATCCGAGGAAAGTGCGGAGGATGGACCATGGGTCCGTCCTACGGATGGGTGGTCCCGGTTAGCCGGGAACTTTTCTCAAAGTCTTCGACGAACAGAAGGATGATCAACATCACCGAAACAAGTAATGAGAACGATGACTTGGAATTACCGATTACCCGATTCACGCTGTTTTAGGGGAACGGAATGGGACTATGCCTTTTGGCAGAGAGGTCGAGCCTTGCATCCCTCTCGTTTCCCATTCTCCTTGAACCAAGTGCAGCATGAATCCGCTTCAGACCAGGCGTTTCTACGTAAAGTAGTTCGATCAGGTCTGACGCTAGTCGCTGTTAGTAAATGACCAAACAATTCCGGTCGATCCTAAGTGGGAACGGCCAGGACACTTCCGTTACGTGGCAGACGCGGAAAGTCCTAGATTGCAAAACCCGCAACATTCCATGGGAGTGCCGGGTGGAGTTTTCTAGACAACCTTTCCGATGGGCTGCTAAGACGTGTTCTAGAGGATTCTAGTGGACACGTTACAAAATCCAAGGCTCTGCAAGTAGCTGCTGATCCTAGCATGCCAGGCTCTCGGAGCTTGCTTCAGCCCATACAGTGCCTTTTTCAGTCTGCACACATAATGATGAAAATCAGGGTGCTCATACCCTTCCGACTGAACCATATATACATCCTCTGCTAAATCACCGTTGAGGAATTCATTCTTGACATCCATGTGTTGCAATTTCCAGCCTTTTGTAGCGGTCAAGGCAATTACTGTACGTATGGTTGCCATCTTTACAACCGGGCTGAATGTTTCATCATAATCCAATCCATACTGTTGAGCATATCCTTTAACAACCAGCCTGGCTTTGTATCTTTCCACACTGCCATCAGACTTACATTTGATTTTATAGACCCATTTGCAGCCAATGGTCTTTTTTCCATTAGGCAGTGGTATCAAATCCCAAGCCTAATTTTCAGCCAAGGCATTCATCTCTTCATCCATAGCATTGCACCAATTTTCATCCTTTACTGCTTCAGCATAAGTACCTGGTTCTTTGAACTCCATCACTTTTGTCATGTAAGCATAGTGCTTTGCAGCATAACCAATGTACGTAAACATGTCAACAGGTCTCCTGATCCTCTCTAATCTCTTGAGCTGTGGCTCACTCTGAGCTTGCCTCTCATGAGGCGGTACATAACGGCTCTACCTAGCACCTGGCGTCATAACAGACGGAATCCCTAGTTCGCTGTCTAAGCTATCACTGCTCGATGACTCATAGCCTGTTGTGAGTGGTCCTGTCACATCCTCAAAAACCTTTTCTTTTCCTTTTCCCTTGTCATTTCTCCCCCTCACTGACATGTCCGTGTCAGTGAACCTAGAATTACGGTTCCGTAAGCGTCCTGACCAAGGACTCACTGCGGAAGATACATCTGCTGTCTGTCCACTCATAGAAGTACTCTTTGCAAGAGTATTTTCAGCATGATTCATACTAGGTGCTCCATCAGTAGGCACCACAACCGGATTCCCATACCACGATGCTAACTCATAAAAGACTACATCTCTACTGATGAGTGTCTCATGCGTAGAAGGTACATAACACTTGTATGCTTTCCGTTCCTATGCATATCCCAAAAATACACTCTTCACTACCTTAGGATCCAATTTCTTCCTCTTCTCATCCGGTATATGCACATGCACAATACATTCAAAGACTTTCAAGTGCCTGATGTCAGGTCTATGACCATACAGTTTCTCATAAGGGGTGATTGCATGTATGCGCGTTGTAGGAGTGCGATTCAGCACATAAACTGCAGTCATTACTGCTTCATCCCAATAGACATTAGGCAAACACTTCTCATTTAGCATAGCTCTTGCTGACTCTATTAAGACTCTGTTCTTCCGTTCTGCAACACCATTCTGCTGCGGTGTATAGCTACATGTGAGCTGCCTTCTGATCCCATACTTAGCAAGATATCTGTCAAATTCTTTGGATACATATTCACCTCCTCCATCTGATCTCAAGCATGATATGTAGCACCCAAGCTCATTTTTAGCATGTTTTTTAAAGTCTCTAGAGACTTCAAACACCTCATCTTTATGCTTCAAAATGTACAGCTAAGTGTACCTGCTGAAATCATCAATAAATGAGACATAGTACCGTGCACCTCCAAAAGACGCATTATGCGACAGTCCCCAGACATCAGACTGCACCAACTGCAAAGGCCTAGTGCTGTTTTGTACATGTCTCATGAAAGAAAATCATGCCTACTTCCCAAACTGACATGCAGGACACACATGCCCAAAGTCATCATACTTGAATTTTGGCAATCCAAGTACGACTGCCTTCTGCTGCATGGATTTTAGCTTCTGTAAATTTACATTTCCAATTCTCTTGTGCCAAATCTCTACATCTCTGATGGCACTCTCATCATGAGCAAACATAGCTGCTTTATGTTCAGGAATGGTCACTTCCAAAGTAAACATCCTGCCATCCCTTCTGCCCTTGGCAATTAGCTTGTAGCCATTTTCATACTCCTCAATGAAACATCCATCCTTGTTAAACCTCACTTGCAGATTCTGTTCTGCCATTTGACCCATAGATAACAAATTCTTCGTTATGATCGGTACATGTAAGACATCATGCAGGTCTTTCTTCTTGCCATCAGGCATCATCAATGGAACAATCCCTTTATGCTTTATGTCATGTTGGGTGTCATCCCCAGTACATACATGACCATGTGTACCTACAACCATCTCATCAAGCCACTCTCCATGTGGAGTCATGTGGTTTGACGCACCAGAGTCAATGTACCACCTGTCATCTCTGTTCTGCCTTGACGCAGTCTTGGACACATGCTACTTGGCAAAGAGTCTATCAACCTGATCATCCTGACCACCACTAGAGGATGCATAATGCCCATGCTGTTTTCATTTTGCCTTCATGTCATTCTACTTTTTGTAACATTCCTTCGCTATGTGCCCATACCTGCCACAATAATGGCAATCTTTGTCCCTATTGGACTGATCACAAGACTTCCAAGATCCAGATCCACCTCCTCTTCCTCAAGGTGATCTCCCCCTGCCTCTAAAACCACTAGATCCTCGTTGGCCCTGTGTATTGGCACCATGCCAATTTCCCTGCTGTTGTTGTTGTCCATAGGCATTAGGAGTGTCGCCACGACCTCGATATGAACCACAGCCTCTGCCTCCTTTGCCATGCTGGCTAGAGTATAACACAGTGTCTCTGCTCTGAGAGGCACTGGAACCTGTATTTAGGCCAAGTTTGACCTCCTCATGCAGTAACAATGCAACCAGTTCTTCCCAGTCAGGGGGATATGCTCTAACTGAGATGGAAGTGTCAAATGCTTTGTATTCTTTCCCTAAACCATTCAATACAACAGCAATCATATCATCTTCTGATACCCTTGAACCAATGGTAGTTAACTGATCAGCTATGGTCTTGATCTCCGTGGTATACACCTGGATGCTCCTGCCATTTCTAGACATATTATTGAATTGCTGTTTCAACTCGATCTTCTGTGCATGTGTCATGGTTCCATAATTTCTCATCAGTATATCCCAAGCATCCTTCGGAGACTCACAACCAGTGATTTGAATAGCCATAGCATCGGATATACATAGTGAAAACTAATGCAGTACCTTACATGCTCTTTCAGTCCATAACATGTGAGCTCTCTTCTGTTCATTTGTTGCATTTGCTTCAGGCAATTCAGGAGCTGCTTCATCTCCTGTGCATAAGTCCCAATATCCTCTGCCAACTAGAAAATTTCTCATTCTGAATTTCCATAATGCAAAGTTTTTATTGTCTAGCTTTTCTCCAACTATTTGCGTGATATTATCAGTCCCATGTGCATTAGCCATAATGCAACAGACTGTATGTCAAATGCCTGACTCCCTGCAAGTCAATAAGTCCAACTGACTAAGTTCAGTCCATTATAGTTGATGACAATTTTCTGCAATTAATTGTAGTAAAAAACCAGTAAATTTCAGCCCAGTATCAGCCCAAAATAGTCCACAATCAAGTGGTCCAACTTGTAGAAATAATTGTCAATACATATGCCATGTACTTACTTCAGATTGAACTCCTGCAAATCCACTGCGAGGGTCCAAAAACATGCAGTCTAAACTTGTAAACTGTGATTAACAGCAGCACTTTCAATGCCAAAAACAACATGCACACATGTCATATATGTCCCAAGTCTTCTCAGATGACTGCAAGTACATATGTCACTCCAGACATGAGCATAGAAGCACGAAACAGTGCATAATTAGCAAGTACAAGTGTCAACAGTTTTGTTTGTAGGTTGTAGTCAACCAAAAAATAGCATAACCAGCTTCAAACCACTTCAAAGTGTCTTCAAACCAAACCACACATTTGCTCCAGTATGACAAGGTCAATGCATGACTATGTAGTGACCATAGATTGTCTGTCTCTAATGAGCAAAGTCATACATTACTTCTGCAATTTGTATTCAACCAAAAAAACAAGATTGCATTTGCTTCAGCTCCAAAAATTTCAGCATTCAGTAGCACTTAATGCTTTTCTCAACCCATGAACATTCTGACATACATATGTCAGTACATATATCTCATAGATGTCACCAAATGTCACACTATGCTTCAGTAAAGAACAAATGCTTGCTATCCATGTTAAATGACAGTTTTCAGCTTGTCTAAAATGCTCCACATCTGAGTATTTCAGTTACCAAAATCAACTTGCAGTGGATCACAACACGTACATATGACCTCCAGCATATACCTATGCTCCAAGAGTGCTTCTGGGCTTGTCAGAGAGCTTCCAAGCCAAGTCCCGCTCTGATACCATGTTGAAAGAGGGGAGAGAGAGACAGGGATGGAGCTAACAGAGAACCATCAGGTTCTTCTTCTTCTCTTTCATTATTCAACACTAGAGTAAATAACCACACTACAAAGAGTAACCTAGTGTAAGTGTAACTAGACTGACTAACTCATTGACTAACTCTAGTCAGGTCACCGACTAGCTAAACCAACTTATTCAATGTACTCACATGCAGACAGCTGCACACTAGCTGTCACAGATGTCGGTCATACATAAAGATGAACAGATGGGAGAGCTTGACTTCTAACAGAGCATTGACCCAGAGTCTAAGTTATAGATGATCCCGATTTATGCTATTTTAGGGGAACGGAATGGGACTATGCCTTATGGTAGAGAGGTTAAGCTTCGCATCCCTCTCGTTTCCCATTCTCCTTGAACCAAGTGCAGCGTGAATCCGCTTCGGACCTAGCATTTCTACGTAAAGTAGTTCGCTCGGGTTCGACGCTAGTTGCCGTTAGGAAATGACCAATACGGAAATCCATAATTCAGGTCGGTCCTAAGTGGGAGCGGCCGAAATACTTCCCCTGCGTGGTAGATGTGGAAAGCCCTAGATGGCAAACCCCGTAATATTCCATGGGAGTGCCAGGCGGAGCTTTCTAAACATCCTTTCCAATGGGCTGCTAAGACGTGTCCTGAAGATAACAGGTGGACACATTACAACATGACTCGAGATGGGATCTCGAGGCCTTGATACTAGTTACAAGGTGGAATTCTGGGAGGATAAACCTTCGTGTTTTGTTGCCGGGGAATGTAAGGATTTTTCTGCAGAGGCAGAAAGGAACACTTAATTCTCCTGTATGGGTAGGAGACAAACATTAATCCGAAGATAAGTTAAGGAAGAGTTTGATCTTGTTTTATCTTGCTTTCGTGTCAGTGCCTTAAATTACATAAAGGAACCTGTGAATAATGAGATTAATTAAGGAAGTTGCTTTTACGTGTCAAACATAATGTGGTAGGTAATTAGATAACTAAAACAACCCCTGAGGAAAGCGTGGTGGATGTGAACAATGGGTCTATCCTACGGAAGGGTGGTCTCGGTTAGTCGAGAGTTTTCCTCAAAGGAAATGTTAACGAGAAATGTTAGGAAAAAGTCGGTCTATGACCTTAGACAATGTTGACTAGGAACCCAGACTTCAGGTCGATCCTAGTGGGAATGGCTGAATAAGTTCCGTTGTGGGGCAGACTTGAGAGACCCTAGTTGGCAAACCCCATGTCATTCCTTGGGAGTGTCGGGCGGCGTCTTCTAGATATATCTCTCGA
This sequence comes from Lygodium microphyllum, assembly GCF_053477565.2. Taxonomy (NCBI): domain Eukaryota; kingdom Viridiplantae; phylum Streptophyta; class Polypodiopsida; order Schizaeales; family Lygodiaceae; genus Lygodium; species Lygodium microphyllum. The sequence continues at coordinate 158,416,273 of NC_141143.1, forward strand.
TGGGCTACTAAGACGTGTCCCGCGATTTGAGGAGCGAGCACGTTATATAGTTGAAGGTAAATCAAGTTGATAGGCAAGATCCCCAAATTTCACAATTATTTGGTATAGACCATAATACCTATGAGCAAGTTTATTATGTCCTCCCTTAAGAGAAGCATAATAGGATTTTGGAACCTTCAAGAAAACCCATTCACCTTTATCAAACTCCACATGTTTTATTTTCTCATCTACATAGGCTTTCATTATCTCTTGAGATTTTTTAATGTTATCCTTGTATCATGCTTCATGAGAGCCTCCATATTCTCTAACTATTCACGAGCATTAGGATTCACATCATCATGAAACAATATGGAAGGCACTTGAACCTTATAGCCATATAATGCTTCAAAAGGAGACATTCCAATACACATATGATGAGTATTATTATAACAAAACTCTGCAAGATGAAGCCAATGGTCCCATGTGCTTTGTGTGTCATGGCAAAAAAGATGCAAATAAGCTTTTAGCATGATTTGTTGACCCTTTCAGTTTTCCCATCCATTTTGTGGATGAGAAGCCATACTAGGAGTCAAAATAATCCCCATAGAAAAGAATAAACTCCTCCAAAAGCTGCCCATTAACTTGGTGCCATGATCAAACACAATATTCATTGGCATTCCATGAAGCTTAAAGACACATTCCATAAACTAATGAGCCACTTGCTTTGCTGTGAATTGAGCCTTTGTTGGAATGAAATGGGTTGATTTAGTAAATCGATCTACCACCACATAAATGATATTCCACCTATATTTTGTTGTAGGCAGTCCCATTATGAAATCCATACTAATATCAATCCACTTTCCATGAGGAATAGGTAGTGGTTTAAGCAAACCACTAGGTAGAAGTGTGGAATCCTTATTTTGTTGACATGAAAGACAACTCATGACACAGTCTTTAACATCTCTCCAAATCCCTTTCCAATAAAAGCTCTTATGGATATTAACAAATGTTTTGAACAAACCATGATGTCTTGCTAAAGGTGAAGAGTGCATCTCTCCCAAAATGCAATCTTTGAAAGATGATTGAGGATTTAAGTAAACCTATCCTTGATACCATAAAAGAACATTATGCCATTTATAATTTGGATATTCTTCTCATTTTCCTTGTTGAAATTCCTTCATCATTTTGGATGCTTACTCATCAAGCAAATACTCTTCTTGAATGCCATGGATCCAATCCTTATGCACATTTGAAATGGTAGAGATAGAACATGCCCACATTCTTGATAAGACATCTGCCACCACATTGTCTTTTCCAACCATATAAGATATCTCATAGTCATATTCTTGAAGAGTAGCTAACCATTCCTGATAAGACATCTGCCACCACATTGTCTTTTCTAGCCATATAAGATATCTCATAGTCATATCCTTGAAGAGTAGGTAACAATCTTCGTTGCTTGGGAGACAAATTTGGTTGTGAAAGGAAGTATTTTAGCACACTATAATCACTTTGGACCTTGAATTGGTTGCCATATATATAATGATGCCACTTTTTAATGTCAAGAATCGCGTGGTGGGGGACTTTGCTTGAGCTACTGCGCTAAATACACACTGTATACAGAAGAGGAAGCTCACTCAAGGACACAAGAAGAGAGATAGAGGCCAAAAAGTTTTCTTGCTGATTTTTTCTTCTTCTTCCACACACTATACAATGCACACAAAGTATAGATAAGACACAACATAAAGGAAAGTGTCCTTCTAAGTCAAACAGTGTATAATAGACTACACTACTTGACTAGCGTTATATCTTTGCCAGTTGTAGGTAGGTGTAACAAACTAAATATAATAAGTGATAAGTCAGTGGCCATGTGACCACCAACATGCTAAGTGTAGACGTGCAGACTCATCTAGCTAGGTGGATCAATGTCTACATGTATTAAGCTTGCCATCTCAACACTCCCCCTCAAGCTCAACTCTATCTCTGCAACTCCAAGTAAGCTTCAGAACTTTCGAAGCTTCTCTGCACCCAATGCCTTTGTGAAAATGTCAGCTATCTGATCCTTTGTGCTGACATATACCAAGTCAATCTCTCTTGCAAGTACCTTCTCTCTCACAAAGTGGTAGTGCACCTCAATGTGTTTTGTCCTAACATGGAACACTAGATTCTTAGCTAATTGTATGCTGCTCATGTTGTCACAATGAATGCTACCATCCCAATCTGCATCTGTGTATCCAAAGACATGTATGTCCTTACGTGCCCCATAAAAAAGTCAATAATGTAAAGTGGACTTCACATACCTCAATATACGTCTAACTGCATCCAAATGAGGCTTTCTAGGCATATGCATAAACTGACTGAGAAGGCCAATAGCATAGCGCAAGTCTGGCCTTGTGATAGTCATGTAAATCAAACTCCCTACTATCCTCCTAAACATAGTAGGGTCTTCTATCTCATCCCCAATGTCAGCATTCAACTTCACATTTTGCTTCAATGGTACTGAAAGAGGCTTACATGCTATAATACCATACTTGGATAACGTATCCAAGTCATACTGCCTTTGGGATAGCCATATACCATCATCACATCTGATCACCTCAATACCAGAAAAGTATCTCAACTCACCCAAATCTTTCATCTCAAACTTCTTCTTCAAGAAGTCCTTAACTTCAGTAATCCCATTGTCACTGTCACTTGTAATAATCAAGTCATCCACATAGATGACTATGATGACTAAACATGCATCTCCCTTTCTCACATAAAGTGAGTGATCAGAATCACAAATACAAAATCTAATATTGACAAGATACTCTCCAATCTTGCCAGACCATGCTCTAGGTGCTTGTTTCAGCTCATAGAGTGCATTCTTTAACTTGCACACATATGTGGAATGCTCTAAATCCTCATAACCTATTGGCTGCTCCATATACACTTCTTGAAATTCACCATGCACGAAGGCATTCTTAACATCAATTTTCTACAAAATCCAACCTTTGGCTGCTGCCAAGGCAATCACACACTTAACAATTGCCATCCTAGCAACTTTTCATAATCTATGCCATATGTTTGAGCATAGTCTTTTGCAACCAGCCTAGCCTTATACTTGCTAACTGAACCATTTACATTATGCTTGAATTTGTAAACCCACTTACAGCCAATAGATTTCTTACCCTTAGGTAAGGATACCAAATCCCAAGAATTATTGGCTTCTAATACATCCATCTCCTCATCCATTGATGCATCCCAATGAGCATGACCAACAACATCCTCAAAACAAGTGGGCTCAACATCCTCAACTAGTTTCACCATATAAGCATAATGGTGAGCTACATAATCTTAAAAACCAAAATTTTTAATAAGGTATTTGACCTTGCTAGATCTGCATACCATCGGATCACTCAATGGAGCCTTTACATTACTATGAGCTCTTTGTACACCTAGTGTCTTGACTGAAGGAATACCAAGCTCATCATCCAAACTCTTCGAACTACTAGAATATCCATCAAATCCCAAATGACTGGTAGATGCATCATTTCCATCAAACACTTTCTTCTCTCCTTTGTCCTTCCCTACAACACTTATAGATCCACTTGAAGATGTGGGGCTAGCCCTTAGTCTCCTAGACCAATGGCTCGCTGTAGGTATAGTACCAGATGATGTTTTTGGTCCACTAAGACTTTGTGATTCTTGTTTTTATTTCTGCACATAGCTTTCTTGATCACTATCATCATCTAATACATCAACAGTAGGTGCATATAAGCTACCCATCTCATCGAAGATAACATCCGTCTCACTCTGGACTCACCTGTGACAGGATTATAACAACGATACCCTTTCTACTCTAAAGAGTGCCCAATAAAAATATAATTTTCAAACTTTGGATCAAGCTTCTTTCGTAGTTCATCTGGCACATTGATGGACCTAAAAACGGGCCGGCACTGGCTCATGCACTAGCCGGGCCTCATCACTACGCACAAGACAACCCCTCGGCCTCGCGGCCAGGAGCGTCTATCAAAATCTTTGCCTTCCTAAACATTGCGTTTGTAATACGTTGTAGTCCAACTGATCCTAATCCAATATTACTCCTCAGAGGGAGTCCCTTCCACATAGCCAAAAGGCTCGAATCACATACACATGGGGTTCCTCCTACGGCTGAATGCCGTCAACCCTCTGCGACTCTCCTACACCTTGGGGATTGGCCCCTCAGTGCGCCGCTCAACAAATAGACACATCGCACAAAAGTCGCTCAAGGTACCAAATAAGCGTGTCCAGGAATGTACCATTGTCCTTACTTCTCTCTCCCATAGACCCCACGACTAGCCTACAACATGGGTACCTCACTGCCTCTCATCATAGGTCATGTTCTAATAAACCAATTGCAATGCATGTCCAGGAGCTGATCACTGATACTTTTTTAAATTCTTTTCATGCTCTATGCATTTGGTGGATGCCTAGTGCTCAAGCATTTAGCAAAACAGTATTGTGCACAAGTGCAAAACATTCTTTTAATGGTTTCCACCTACCGTTCGTGCTTCGTTGCATGGGCCTAGCACCGAGGTGCTCCTCGTGCTACTAAGCTCTTGATCTTAATTATCATTCGTCCTAAATGCTATGCATAGAAATCAGTAACTTTCCCATCATCTCACACGGCATTTAGACATATTTCAACTTCTCTACCCTTCCCCGTTTAAATATTGCATCGTTGGATAGGTTTATAGGGTATTTTGACATCATTTTATGTGAAAAAACTAGAAAAAGACACACTAGAACAAGAAGGCGGGGTTGAACTGAGGCAAATCCTCATGCTTCAGTCCCCACAAACATTCACAAACATTGTTATTATTTATCCTTATTTTTCGGAACCCAAAATGCATTTTTCCCCTATTTTTTAGGATTTTTCCACCATTTTCTTGTATTTTTCCTTATTTTTATGTATTATTTAATTACTAAAAATTCAAAACAGGTTATGGGCTGTGGCCCTTAGTTCCTTCTTGCAGAAAAATGAAAGTTTAGTTGATGCTCCTATTTACTTCCCCATTTTTATGCTAAAAACCCTCATTTTCCCTTGTTTTTCATGTTTTACGTGTTTTAGCATATTATTTTGAACCACAAGATGCATATTTTTCTGGTTTTTTTATTATGACCAGCAAGAACTCATAGAAAATAGCAACATGAACAGTTTTTATCTCACATGAACAACATTTCATCAAACAAAAGCCATAAAAGCTCAAATTTCCTTTGAAAATTTTAAATTACCGCTTATTTGCGTGTTTCGGGTTTCATGTCCATGGCTGTAGATTTGGAAATCAGCAGCACTTCATGTCTAGCACAATCACCAATCACCATTTCCAGCCCGTGGAGCAATCCGATCCATGCCGGACAAGCCTCCACCATTCTTTCTTCTTCCTTCTTCTCCCCACATGAACTTGCCTTTAGAAGAGAGAGAGGGAGGAGAGAGAAAGACTGAAATCAGAATTCTTCATAGAGACCACCATTTCTCGGGCGAGAGGCGGCGATAGAGTCCACAGACAGAGGGGAATGAAGCCCCATAATCCATTGGGGGGGTTGTTTGCAGCAGCCATGATGCCCTCTCTCCATCCATGGCGAAAAAAAATGGCGCCCTCTGTTGATCACGTTTTTTCATGCCTCTTCATTCTCTCTCCACGTTTTTTACTTCATAAGGTGCATAAAATTTTTGGGGGGGGTCCAAACTCAAAAGGCATGCTCAAATTTGGCCTCCCAAGTGTCCACCTTTTCATATCTTGACCGTTTTCTTGGCCATTTCCCCGTCCGGACTCCGAATTGAGCTCTGAAAAATCCTGGGCGTCCGGCTTAGCATCCCGCATTGGCCAGTAGCTCGTGTCAACCCACACGACCGTTTGAAAAATTATGAAAAATCAACAAGTGTCGCTCGGGCGCCTTTAAAGCACTTTGACGCTTAAAATCGTCCTAGATCGAGCTACCGCCTTTGACATTGAATATTTTTCCCTTGATATTCATAATTTTTAGCTATTTTTAAGCACTTCCCGTCTCCTAAATTCCGCTCTCATTGGCGACCACGGGATAGGGCGACTCAGCCCGTCGAATCCACGAACATATCTGCACATAAACAACCAAAGAAGCATCAAACTGATACAAAACAATTATATACTAAAACTTAGCACAATGCTTCCCCTAACCCTAGACAGAACCAAGGCATGACAGCCACAAGGAATAGGCCTAGCATCATCTAATAGAAGATCCGAAGTGAGTCACTTAACCAGCTGCTCCAACACAGCCAAACTAAAAAACCTATCAAAGAGGTTGCCCTAAGTGGTAGTCTGCACTACTTACCAACTAAAGACAACACCACTAGGAGCTCCTACAAGGCGAGGACTCCTATAGCCTGATCAAGGAATATTTTCGTTCAGTACATGTCTTCTTTTAGGGTTTTTATTGGATGAACATACTTGGGCATGTAAAAAGGAGGGAGCTGAGCGTAGCGACCCAAGGAGAACAGGGCATCGGCCTCAGGACCTGTCTCGGCACCCAAGAACCTACCAAGCCCTCGCAAGGCGACACTTAATCCTTTTCTAACGCTCACTTTTATTTTCGCTCCAACCTTCCTTGTTTTGTCAATTTTCTCCAGCAAGAAGCCACCCCTAGGAAGACAAGGTATCGGCCCCGGGTCTGACTCGTCCCCAGGAAACTACCAGGCCTTCGCAAGGCAATGATCAACTGCTTATATATTTTCATTTCATTTCTTTTCGTTGATAGGGGTTAGAACCCCTTTTTACACACCTTCATATTTATATTCATCTTTTGGGATGTTCAGGGTTTCTTGGCATCATCATTATTATCTTCTGGCAGGCTTCTCTAACTGCCTCACTACTAACAAGAACTCCTAGAACGACTGCCTAGCAGGTTAGCAGAACAGGGCCACTAGGACTTCCTTCTAAACCAGGTCTTTCAATGTCTAACAATGTCGTTGCAGGAGGCAATGACTACTCCAACCTCCCTCAAACATACTTAGCCTAAACTTGGGACTTCATGCCTTGGTTGCCGATCCCTAACAAAAATAGATCCCCTCGACAAGTACAGATACACATATAACAGGAAAGAAAGGTACTCGTAAAGGAGAAATATCACCTAGATTGGCCACAAGAAGCTTCCATCGCAGCAAAGGCTCCTCCAGGCTCCATCAAATTCCACAAAACACGAAATCTGTCCAGCACAACACTAAAACAAAAACCCAATTAAACGTACCTGCACTAGACAGGAAAATGGCCCTCTTGGCCTAATGAAATCAGACATGACTTTGCTACAAAACTGAATCGGCCCTCTTGGCCTAATGAAATAAAACAATACTATGCAGAACATCCACCTGGAAACAACCATGATAGACATCAAAGCATACCATTCCCAGGGGAACAAAGGCTCGTGGCCCTAAACTAGGTGCATTAAATTATGACCTATCCCTCCTGCGTATATTGCAAGAGGTGTTCGCATCACATGTCGTCTAATCAGTCTATGGGTCCAAGATAACAAAGGCAGATGAGTCTCGCTTACCCTCTGCATCACCCAAATCAACCATCGTCTGCCAAAGAGGGCATGTTCAGAAAGCATACCCCACAAACGACCAGGTCCTGTCTCACCATCAATAGATATATCGGGACAAGGGCCACAATTAAAGAAGAGGTCTTCTTCGTACGCAAAATTAGCCAAAGAATCGGCAAACTGATTCCAACTCCTCGGGATCAGCTGAAAAGACACTCTATCAAATTCGTCTAGCAGGGCTATGGCAGTATGATGGTACATACAAAGGATGGGGTTTCGTACCATGTACGTCCCATTGAGTTGATTTAAAACCAACTGAGAGTCCCCTTTCACCAATAACTGGCGGATACCACCCTTCTTCGCAATATTCAAACCCATAATCAGGGCTTTGTATTCTGCCATATTATTGGTAAAATTCACCCCGAGATAAGCAGCTAACTTCATGACAATGCGTCGTCGGGGGTCTCGGATGACAACTCCTACACTTCCTTTTTTGCATGGACCCCTGGACGCCCCATCAAAATACAAGGTGTACGTCCATAAAGGGTTTACATATCCCGCCATCCTGAACTCTACTCGTAATTATGGTAATTGAAATTCAGCATATTCAACGGGTGGACTGTAGGCTCCATCCCTCCATCATCATTGAATTCAACAGGGATGCTCGTCAAAATCTGTAGGCAGTGATGGCAGAAGACCTTGATCTCCCAAATAAATATCCCGCCTTCTTGCTCAATCACCTTGTATCCTTTGCTCCACCAAATGAGCTTTCCCTGATGATACCTCTGTTCCAAATATGGGTGTTCTAAATAAGGGATCAGACGACCCATCAACCTCTATCACGATTTTCTTACAGATATTTGATCGATCTCGCCTAGACCTGCAAGGCAGTCATAGCATTAGTGCAATCAGAAATAATAAGGTTTAATCTTATTAAGATTAACCTTATTTTTAAATTCTATCCCCTCAAGGTCAGCTAACAAAACTGTGGATTTATTCTTTCCTATTCTAACGATCCTATAGGGCCCATCCCATTTGGGCTCTAGCTTGCCTGGAAATAATTCACGTCGTGCATCATAATACAGAACAAGCTGTCCTTTCTTAAAGGTGTATTTCTTGGCTTTGAGGTCGTGTAGCTGCTTCATTCGGCGCTTCGCCACTTCTTGGTGCAATAAGCTCTGCAACTTAAGCTCATCTAAATGTGCCAGTGTCGTCAAGCGCTCAAAAAGTGCGTCTTCATCGCTCAAAGAATGATTGATGGCAAACCGAATAGTCGGCAGCTCAATTTCTAGAGGCAAGACACACTCCTCCCCATATACTAACTTGAACGGGGCATGGCCAGTGGCTCGTTTGAAGGTCGTATTATAAGCCCACACTGCCACGTATAACTTTTTATCCCAATCCCGTTTCTTTTCCGACACAATTTTGGACAGGATGCCCACAAGCTGCTTGTTGGTGCTTTCAACTTGCCCATTGGCTTGCGGGTTATAGGGGGTTGTCTTGTTATGCTTGATTTGCCACAGCTCTGTCAAACCTTTGATCACCTTATTTAGGAAATGGGTTCCGCGGTCCGACACTAATTCTTTCGGCGGACCAAACCCGCATATTATCTGCTCTAAAAGGAAACTAGCAGTTTCTTTAGCATCATCTTTCCTTGTTGCACGTGCTTCTGACCACTTTGTGAAGTAGTCAGTTGCTACAATGATGTACCGCTTTTGCGTAGTCGATGACGGAGTAATAGGACCCACAAAGTCTATTCCCCACTTCTCAAATGGAAGTATTGCCATAATAGGGGTGAGTGGTCGTTTCCTATTCTCTCAACTATCATGTCGTTGGCAAATATCGCATCGCTTAACATACGCAAATGCATCCTGGAAGATGGCAGGCCACCAATAACCTGCTCTTAAAGCCTTCTGTGCTGTAAGCCGTCCAGCAAAATGGCCACCGCAAGCAGAATCATGGCACTCTTCCAAAATGAATGGCACCTCGTCAGGCATCACACATCGGCGATAGATGTCATCAACCCCTTGCCGATATAATGTACCTGCGATCAAAGCAAACTTTAACGCTTGCTGCTTAATTTTCCTTCTCTCAGCTTTAGATAATTCGGATCCCACCTCTCCCGTTGATAAATAATGCGTTATTGCAGCATACCAGGAGGGAATAGATGCCGTATCTATTTTAAATAACAACTCCATGTCACTACCTTCAGCCACAGATTCTTTCGGCTCCCCAAAGTCCACAAGACATTCCACGATACCTTACAACCTTGGTGGCTTACTCTTGATTTCATAATCAAATTCCTGCAAAGTGATTAACCACTTTGCTAAACGATCAGGCGGCTGTAACTTATTCATCAATAGTCGAAGTCCCTCCGCCTTCGTATAAAGCACGACTTTCTCATAGAGAATGTAATGCCTGAATTTCTTGGTCCCAAAGACCATCGCTAGACACAATTTCTCCATGTAAGTATAGTTGATTTCGGATACCCCTAGCTTCCGACTAGCAAAAGCAATCGGGTGGTACCACTTCTCTTCCCAAAATTGGGCTAAACAGCAGCTAATACTATACATGGTGGCTGTTGAAAATATATAGAATATCTCACCTCTTTTAGGTGCTTTTAAAACTTGCGCTCTTGCTAGCTCTTGTTTCACATCCTCGAATGCTACCTTACAAGTGTCACCCCATACAAACGAACAGCTAAAGGACAATAAATTTGTAAGCGGCAACGTTCTTTCTGCCAAGGCGTTTATGAATCTACGATAGTAACCAACCAAAGACAGAAAGCTATGAACCTCCTTCGGAGTGCGTGGTGGACCCATGGGAACTATAACTTTGACCTTCTCAGGGTCTGTCGCAATTCCTACCGAACTGACCACATGACCCAGCAACAGCCCATAAGGTACTCCAAAAACACACTTCCGTGGGTTTAAGGCGATGCAGAATTGTCTACAGCGCTCAAAGCATTTTCTTAGAATGATCAACTGCCTTTCTCTCACGGTGGCAGCCCCTAAATCATCAATAAACACCTTCAACTCTTCAGGGGATATGTCACCGAATGTCTTATCTGCTGTTCGTTGCCACGAACCAGGCGCATTGCATAAACCAAAGGCCATCACATGGTACGCAAAAGTACCAAATACAGTGATAAAAGTTGTTTTCAACTTGTCCTCTTCTGCAATTGCCATTTGGTTGTATCCTGCAAAGCAATCCATAAACGAATATATCTCCCTACCCGCTAATTGATCCAAAATCTGGTCAATAAATGGCAATGGGTAGTAGTCCTTAACTGTCTGCTTATTCAGCTCCCTAAAGTCTACAGATAAACGGATTTGATTATTCTTCTTCTTTCTAATCACAACTGGCGAACACCATTCCGTGTGTTGCACAGGAAAAATCAAACCCACTTTTTGAAGCTTCTGTAACTCTTCAAACAGCCCGTCCCTCAATTCGAAAGGCATACGCCTTACTTTCTGCCGTACAGGACAACTGCCCTCTTTCAACGGAATTGTATGAACAGCAAGGCTAGGAGGGATGCCTCTCAACTCATCATAACTCCAGGCAAAGATATCACAGAATTCCTGGATCAAGGCCACATAGTCCTCCCTTTCTGTTGTACTGAGCATAGAACCTAATTTGATTGGCCGCGAATCATTAGGCGTACCAAGGTCTAGCTCGATAACATCTGCATCTCTTATACGATCTTGGGCCTCTATCGGCTCATTCAAAGTGATCTAATAGATGTCCTCTGTGGTGGATCCCTCTTTGGACTCATCACTCGATGATGTCTCACTAGCAGATAAATCTTCTAATGTCTCCAATTCTGTAGAAGATAGAGGAGCTCTCTCACTCTGCGGGGACTCAGGATAAGCATCAACCACCACACGCTGGGCACCTCGGCCGAATATTAGCCGACCGGCGGGTATATCTACTTGGCAGTCCGCTTGCAAGATCCAAGGACGTCCGAGTAATACTTGGTAACTTGGACGGCCTGCAAAACGAATAACCCTAAAGTCCAACAGGCATTCTACATTTGCAACAGTGACATGGACCTTAGTAATGCAGCCTTCCGGCTGTCTCAAACTATCATCTGCCATTCTGAGAATTGTGGAGGTATCTTTCTGGATCGCAAGACCCAACCTTTCCATCAGTTCAGAACTCATAATGTTGACCGATGATCCTGTGTCGACAATAGCATAATCTACTAATATCCCATCGACATAGGCTGCAACCCTTGGGCAATGCTTCTCAGCATGCTCAAACCAGTCATCACCTACTCGCGCAATACCCAAAGGTTCTACGATATACCCGGTACGTAGAATCTTTCTAAATTCCTTGCGTACTCCTGGGGAAAGCTTAATAAGCTGTAAAAGATTCACATCCGGCTTGACTTCGCAAAGAGAGCTCGCCAAATCGAATTCATGATAATTTGATAGAGCTCGCTTTTCACGCCAAACCATCCGCTCTTTAGGTCGCTGAACTGGCTTTATTGCCTCTTTCTTAACTTTCACCTTCTTCTTTGGTGGTTCCTTATCGGCTTTACTCTCTACGGGCTTCAAAGGTCCCCCTTCTAGGGCAGGATCCAAAACTTGCGTTCCTTTGTCGCCTTGTTTAGGGTTTCCGTCGACAGGCTTATCCTTGTCGGCTTCTCTACCCTTTTGACCTCTTGTAATAACAGCTCGTAAATTAGAGGTTTCAGCATCATTAACGCGTACAGCCTCAATCAAACTAACCCCACTACCACTTGGTAGCTCTTCCACTGTAGTCTTTGGTCGTTGAAGTATTTGTTTAGGCCCATCTTCTCGCTGGGAATCATTTCCTTGGGCATGATGATTAACAGGCCCTAGTTGCCGACTTCCTCGCTGGAGGGAACTGATCTTACTCCAGCAAGTAGCTGCTAAATGGCCAGATTTTCCGCAAATGTCGCACTTAACATTTGGGCAATTCCTTGGATAGTGCTGCCCACCACACCATTTGCAACTAAACCTCGATGGTGCACCCTCCTCTGGGTATCTACTTCCTATCAAATTTTGTTGTTTTTTAAGGAAGTTGACATCAACGGCTATTTGTCGATACTGCTCCGTAATCATGTCGGTATAATGCTTCATCATGTCCTTAACCTCGCCAAGAACATTGGAAGCACTCGACTCATAGCCTTGGTCATTACCATGTCGTTCCATCGGCCTAACAATTCGATTAGGCACTGGTTGTTGAGCCACAGGCATGGTATTAGAATTGACCTCCTGGCCTCCACCATTTGGAGCCATTTGACTGCCCGTAGGCATCGACATGCTAGGGGGAGCTGGTAATAAAGGGACATTCTGCATCATGTTCCCTCTCCCATTAGGATTAGCCATCGCTATCCCTTGGCCACTACTGCCATTGGCTATTGCCATATTGTTTCCCAATACTAAACCCATGTTCGAATTGCCTCTAGAAGCATAGGCTGCTTGTAGTCGGGATTCCACCTCTTGTGCTCGTGTAATGGCAGTATCTATATCCCCCAAGGGGACACTACTCAACTGCAATTGGATATTAAAGTCCAACCCATGTAGGAAATATTGCAATTGGGCAGCTGCGGGGATAGGAATAGAGGTGTCCAACTTACGGAAAACCTCTTTTATTTTCTTCGCATAAGCACGAATATCCTCGTGTGGTTCTTGGCGGGTCACGTTGAGTACACGCAACCAATATTGCCCACCCCTTTCAGGGGCAAACTCCCTTCGAAAAGCTCCATAAAATGAATCAATATTCAATATGGTTCCGGCTTCTAAACCATGATACCATATAGCAGCTCTTCCTTTGAGAGTCATGTTGAAGAACATCATTAAATGTCCTTCTTCTTGAATGCGACAGTTAAACATCAGCTTTTGAAACTCCCTAATGTGGAGTTCCGCATCTTCCTCAACTAACCCATTAAAAATGGGTAGCGGGTAACCTAGAGCCGGCAAATCCGTCGTTCCTGCTGGAATTGCAATAGGCTGCGCCATGACGCGGATTGGATTTGCACTAGGAATAAGGAACGGTGGGGTTACACCTCCCGTACTTGACGTGGACTGGCTTATAGAAGGAAGGGGAGCACTAGAGCTTCCACCTTCTCCTAACTTACAGCTCGTGGCACTAAGACCACTAGATCCACTCCCTTGTAAGGGTTCAGCGCCGCTACGCTTAGGAGAATATCTCCTAAAAATTTCAGCACGTCGCCTAGCTCTTTCGTCTCTTTCTTGCTTTTGGATTTCTGCTAGACGATGCTTATCAATAAATAACGGATCAATCTCAGTATCCTTTGGCATAAACTGCTAGTTGGTCCCTAAACAACCAGGATTCGAGAACCGCCACTTTTAAGCAGCTCCCGGCAAACGCACCACTGATGGACCTAAAAACGGGCCAGCACTGGCTCATGCACTAGCCGGGCCTCATCACTACGCACAAGACAACCCCTCGGCCTCGCGGCCAGGAGCGTCTATCAAAATCTCTGCCTTCCTAAACATTGCATTTGTAATACGTTGTAGTCCAACTGATCCTAACCCAATATTACTCCTCAGAGGGAGTCCCTTCCACATAGCCAAAAGGCTCGAATCACATACACATGGGGTTCCTCCTACGGCTGAATGCCGTCAACCCTCTGCGACTCTCCTACACCTTGGGGATTGGCCCCTCAGTGCGCCGCTCAACAAATAGACACATCGCACAAAAGTCGCTCAAGGTACCAAATAAGCGTGTCCAGGAATGTACCATTGTCCTTACTTCTCTCTCCCATAGACCCCACGACTAGCCTACAACATGGGTACCTCACTGCCTCTCATTGTAGGTCATGTTCTAATAAACCAATTGCAATGCATGTCCAGGAGCTGATCACTGATACTTTTTTAAATTCTTTTCATGCTCTATGCATTTGGTGGATGCCTAGTGCTCAAGCATTTAGCAAAACAGTATCGTGCACAAGTGCAAAACATTCTTTTAATGGTTTCCACCTACCATTCGTGCTTCGTTGCATGGGCCTAGCACCGAGGTGCTCCTCGTGCTACTAAGCTCTTGATCTTAATTATCATCCGTCCTAAATGCTATGCATAGAAATCAGTAACTTTCCCATCATCTCACACGGAATTTAGACATATTTCAACTTCTCTACCCTTCCCCGTTTAAATATTGCATCGTTGGATAGGTTTATAGGGTATTTTGACATCATTTTATGTTAAAAAACTAGAAAAAGACACACTAGAACAAGAAGGCGGGGTTGAACTGAGGCAAATCCTCATGCTTCAATCCCCACAAACATTCACAAACATTGTTATTATTTATCCTTATTTTTCGGAACCCAAAATGCATTTTTCCCCTATTTTTTAGGGTTTTTTCACCATTTTCTTGTATTTTTTCTTATTTTTATGCATTATTTAATTACTGAAAATTCAAAACAGGTTATGGGCTATGGCCCTTAGTTCCTTCTTGCAGAAAAATGAAAGTTTAGTTGATGTTCCTATTTACTTCCCCATTTTTATGCCAAAAACCCTCATTTTCCCTTGTTTTTCATGTTTTACGTGTTTTAGCATATTATTTTGAACCACAAGATGCATATTTTTCTGGTTTTTTTATTATGACCAGCAAGAACTCATAGAAAATAGCAACATGAACAGTTTTTATCCCACATGAACAGCATTTCATCAAACAAAAGCCATAAAAGCTCAAATTTCCTTTGAAAATTTTAAATTACCGCTTATTTGCGTGTTTCGGGTTTCATGTCCATGGCTGTAGATTTGGAAATCAGCAGCACTTCATGTCCAGCACAATCACCAATCACCATTTTCAGCCCGTGGAGCAATCCAATCCATGCCGGACAAGCCTCCACCATTCTTTCTTCTTCCTTCTTCTCCCCACATGAACTTGCCTTTAGAAGAGAGAGAGGGAGGAGAGAGAAAGACTGAAATCAGAATTCTTCATAGAGACCACCATTTCTCGGGCGAGAGGCGGCGATAGAGTCCACAGACAGAGGGGAATGAAGCCCCATAATCCATTGGGGGGGTTGTTTGCAGCAGCCATGATGCCCTCTCTCCATCCATGGCGAAAAAAAATGGCGCCCTCTGTTGATCACGTTTTTTCATGCCTCTTCATTCTCTCTCCACGTTTTTTGCTTCATAAGGTGCATAAAATTTTTGGGGGGGGTCCAAACTCAAAAGGCATGCTCAAATTTGGCCTCCCAAGTGTCCACCTTTTCATATCTTGACCGTTTCCTTGGCCATTTCCCCGTCCGGACTCCGAATTGAGCTCTGAAAAATCCTGGGCGTCCGGCTTAGCATCCCACATTAGCCAGTAGCTCGTGTCAACCCGCACGACCGTCTGAAAAATTATGAAAAATCAACAAGTGTCGCTCGGGCGCCTTTAAAGCACTTTGACGCTTAAAATTGTCCTAGATCGAGCTGCCGCCTTTGACATTGAATATTTTTCCCTTGATATTCATAATTTTTAGCTATTTTTAAGCACTTCCCGTCTCCTAAATTCCGTTCTCACACATGAACATATGCAACACATCCAAATATCTTCAGGTGTGATACATCGACCTTCTTGCCAGTAAAGAATTCTTCAGGAGTCATCCCATGAACTGCAGCTGCGTGAATTCTGTTCATAATGTAGACAATAGTATGGATAGCCTCAGACCAAAAATGTTTGGGCATATTCTTTTCAGCCATTAATGCCCGTGTGACTTCTACAATATGCTTATTTTTTCCTTTTGTAACCCCATTTTGTTGTGGGGTATACCTGCAAGTAAATTGCTGCTTTATCCCATGAGTCCTTAAGAAGCTAGTAAACTCATTAGAGAGGTACTCTCCCCCTCCATTTGATCTCAAGCACTTCACTTTTAAGCCTGTTTCTATTTCAACAGCTGCCTTAAAAGATTTGAAGTGCTCAAACACATCACTCTTTTCCTTCATGAAGTATACCCATAATTTCCTTGAACAGTCATAAACAAATGTGACAAAGTATTTTCTGCCACCAAGAGATACATTCTGTGTAGGCCTCCAAACATTTGTATGCACTACATCAAGTATATTTCTACTCACTTCTCGGTCCTACGAGAAGGGTTGTCTTGCCTGCTTACCAAACTGGTATGCTTCACAGACTTTATGCAATTCTGTAACTCTAGAAGAAGGCAACCTTGTAACTAATCCTCTAGATTGCATTGATTTTAGCCTTTGCACATTTGCATGTCCAATACGTTTATGCTATATCTCAATATTTGCAACTACTCCTTTTCCTTTACCATACATAGCAGCATCCATTACAAGAATTCCAGTATCTAAAGTGAACATTAAGCCAACTCTACTTCCTTTTGCGACCAACCTGCACTTATCATTAAAGTCTTCCACAAAACAACCTTTTGCATTGAATCGGACCTACAACCCTTGCTCTACCATTTGGCCAACAGACACTAGATTCTTTGTGATTGATGGCACATGTAATACATCTGTCAGACTCTTTGTCTGGCCATCATACAAGGACAAGGGAACTTTTCCAATGTGTGAAATTGGGTGGCATGAATCATCACCCATCTGCACATAACCTGGATTTTGTAAGTCATGTATCTCTCCAAACCATTCAACATGACTGGTCATATGATTAGATGCACTTGAATCGACATACCATACATCATCATGTGTCCCCTTTCCTAAAACTGCATTCATCATATGTTGCATAACAAACAGATGCTCATCTTTGTCTTCATTCTATCGTGAAGACGATGCATAGTTTCCTTAATGGAATTTACCATTGTGAATATCATCCTTCTTAGCATAGCAATAGGTTGCAACATGGCCTGTTTTGCTACAATAATGGCAAATAATAGTAGAATTTCCAAAACCTCTATTCTGCCATCTACCTCTTCCTCTAGAGCTCCCCTTGCCTCTAAAGTTTCCTCGGCCTCCTAAAACCTGTATTTCACCAAATTACTGATTGAACCTGTTTTGTTGGTTATTGCCAACACGTCCCATATCACGGCTCTCAAAGAGGATCTACCACATCCCCTTCTTGAACTTGAGTAAAATACTTGAACATGTTCATCATTTTTTTCAGATGAGTCACCATGCATATTGATCTCTTTGGTAATCATGAGAGATATCAACTCATCAAAATTTGGAAATGGCTTCCCTACATATACTGAAGTAACAAATGATTTTCATGTCTTCTCATTGTTAAGGCCACTCAAAGTGGATGAAACCAAATCATCATCATCAGGCATTGTATCAATTGCTACTAAAGCATATGCAATACTCCGCACCTTCAACACATACTCATTGATAGACTTTTTTTCTTTCTTCAAGGCATTCAACTCTTGCTTGAGTTGAATCTTTCGTACCTTTGTATTTACTGAAAACATGTTCTCAAAAATTGTCCAAGCTACACGTGAAGTTTTTGCATTCCTGATATGTCCCAACATCATATGATCAATGACTACAGATAACCAGTACATCACATTTTTGTCTTTCGCATTCCATTATTTCCATGCTTATTCATCTGCGGTCGAAGGGATACCCAGCTCGGCTCCTTTCTTTCACTTGAAACAAACTCATAAAGGCCATTTCCAATGAGGAAGTTCATCACACGGAACTTCCATGAAGGGTACTTATTCTTGTGGAGCTTCTCAATAATGGGATTTCCACTATTCTCTATCATTATCACAAACAAGGATACAACACAACAAGCTAGTCTTCTGTAATCTTTCACAACATGTGCAAAGCACTACACCAAGCAACCTTTTTCATAGATTGCTCAATAGTACATGTAATCCGCAATCTATTTGTAGATAAACCTTATGTTGGCTTCCTACAAACACCTGAAAAATTACAGATTCACAATCTGTAACCTATGCACCCACTTTTGATCAATACAATCGAAATCACAGTGTACCCTAAAACTGTTGTCTGCAACCTTGCGGCTCTAAAATGGTGCTTGAAACGGCCTCAGATGCGCAAAATAACTTATCTCCAAAATAGACAGTGCTCCGCTCGTACACCAAATCTCACAGCAATCTGAGATTTTCACTCTACCCTACTTCCGGTGCCTCCATAGGCACTATCCAAGAGAGAGAGTGGAAGAATGGGAGAGCTTCTTACCCATTGCTTGCTTTCTCGAACCTTGCTTCTTCTCCTTCAATTTAGCCTTCAAGATCAGCCTCTCTCAGTGGCGTGGCTCTGATACCATGTCAAGAATCGTGTGGTGGGGGATTTTCTTGTCATGAGCTACTGCACCAAACACACATTGTATACACAAGAGGAAGCTCACTCAAGGGCACAAGAAGAGAGATGGAGGCCAAATCGTTTTCTTGTTGATTTTGTATTCTTCTTCCACACACTATACAGTGTACACAAAGTATAGATTAGATACAACATAAAGAAAAGTGGCCTTCTAAGTCAAATAGTGCATAACCAACTACACTAATCGATTGGCATTATATCTTTACCAGCTATAGGTAGGTGTAACAAACTAAATATAATAAGTGATAAGTCAGTGGCCATGTGAGTATCATAATGACTACCAATGCACTAAGTGTAGATGTGCAGACTCATCTAGCCAGGCGGTCCATCATCAATGTCCGCACTTGTTGAGCTTGCTATCTCAACATTTAATACGTGCAATATTGCCAACATCTCTTGTTCATGAACATGTAATTGGCGCTCCTTATCATCAAGCTTTTGACTTTCATAAGCTATGACTCGATGATCTTAACATAAAACAACTACAATCCCTCTTCCACTAGCATCCCACATATGATAAACTCCTTAGAGAAATCTAGGCATACAACAAGGATAGGTGCTAAAATTAAAAGAGATTTTAGCTCATTAAAACTTTGATCAGTGTGATAAAGTCCCGAAAGAAAGCCTCCTTTTTAAGTCTATCCGTCAATGAAGCCGCCACATGAGCATAATTCTTGATGAACATCCTATAGAAGGATAATAACCTAAATTGCATAATTCAACTTTATCTTCCATGAAAGAACACTTTGTCATCTTGGCAAAGAGTGTGTGTCTTTGTAATATGTCAAAGACCTCTCGTATATGCTTCAAATGCTCATCCTTGGATTTGCTATAGATGAGAATATCATCAAAGAAAACAAGGATTGTTTTGAACATGAAGGGCTACGATATTTTATTCGTGAGAGCTTGAAAAGTAGCGCATGCATTGGAAAGCCCAAATGGCATAACCAAGAAGTAGTATAACCCTCTTTTAGTCCTAAAAGCTATTTTAAACTCATCTCCTTCATTCATTTGAATTCGATGATAACATGATCAAAGATCTATTTTGGTGAAAACCTTTGTATCTTTAAGCTTATCCAGAAGATCACGAATTCATGGAATATGATATCTATTCTTGACCGTTGACTTATTCAAATCCCAATAATCAATATAGATACAAAATGATCCATCCTTCTTCTTGACTAATAGTACAAGAGAGGCAAATGATGATTGACTTTATTGAATTAAATCCATTTGTTGCAATTCTTTGAGTTGTCACTTGAAGGCAGACCTCCCACAATAGAAAATGAACACGAAACCAAGGTACAAGCGTGCAAAATCTATGCAGATAGCTGTGCCATTAATCTCAAAACTAAAAAGAAACCATAAATCTTGCACTTAATTAACAAGGAATAAATTTATCATCATCTTCATCTTGTTCATCCATAGCTTCAACCATCATGCAAGAACAAAAGGGAAAAGAGGAATTTTTGCACAAAAGACAGAGAAGAGAGGAGAGAGAAATATTGGCACCATAAAGGGAGAGTGCGTCTTAGAAGAAAGAAGAGAAAGAGGCACATAATCAGCTGTGCACTCCACCCCACATTTTTCCCAAAAGACACACAACCCTTCATATTTTTATTATTTCTTTGATTTTTTGATACATTTGCATTCGTAAGGCTTTAGCCTTCACATTTCAATTCTTAATATCCTTTTCCAAATGCATGCAAGTATACTTTGTGTATACTATTTATTAATGATGTATGTTGAAGTGGCCCCCCCATGTGTAAGGTGTATTTTAGTGGTTTTGCAACAAAATAAATATTATTCCATTTACAAAACTAGAAATATAATGTATGCATAGACATCTTTGTGCCTTGTTTTAATGCTTCTTTTGGGTGTCATCATCACTCCACTTCTTCCCTCTCAAACTTGGACAAGAGATAGTGTAATAAACCCCCCCCCCCCCCCCCCGTGTGTTCCATAGGAGCCGCCCTACAATTTTTTATTAAAACTAATGCAATTTTTTTATCTTCTCCCCCTGTCGATGCCAAATAGGTGGCGAGGGGAAGAGGAGTGAAGAAGATGATGATAACAAGATAGGAAGGTTTTTTAATGGGCTTTGTGTTGGGCAAAAAATCAATAGGATGGTTAACCTCTCGCTTTGGAGATAAAGATGGCCGAGAACCATAAGACGAGGGTTGACCATTTTAAACATGCTCTTTGTTTGCAATATCATGGGTTGATATTCTCTCATCATATCTTCCACCTTCATGAACTTGATTATTGACTGCATTTCCTTTTTGTACACTTGAGGAATGATGATAAAAAGACTTGTAGAAGGGGTCACATCCATGATAATCATCATCCTATCGATTGCTATCTTTTTCCCTTTATATCTAAGACTATCTTTTGGACTGCTAAAATGAGTCCTTGTGATATGAATGCCACGAATCTGTGAATGGTGATGGTTATCCCTCACTCTAGATGGTTCTCCGCTTTCAAAATTATGCATAGCTGGTTGAGAACTTTCTTTGTTTGGATGGGAAGGATTTTCAACAAGAGGGTTGCATATGGATCTTAAGGTTCCCTTTGTGGCTTGCTCCCAATTTCCTTTATGGATGAAATGAGTTCTTGGAATAAAGAGTTGTTACTTTGCTACAAATTAGAGATACCCTTGTTTACTTGTGCCATCCCTTGTGATTCATATGCATTAAGCCTTCATTCAAAGTTTTCAAATCCTTAGAAAGGCCTTCATTCAGATGTACTATAAAGAAGCTAATTCCCACAGCAAGCCATTAAACTGAAAATACAAGAAATAGATACAAAATGCCAAGGAACCATAGCCAAGGTGGCTAGGCATGAAATGGTATTAGCAATGTTGGTTGAGAATCAAATGATGAGTGGCTGCAGCAAGGTATGCACCCCAAGCTATGGTGGCCAAGATTATTCACCCTCTTAGATGGTGGGAGGTTGAGACCTCAAACAAGTAATTTTGTATAATGGTAAAAAGATGCTTTACATGTTACATCTCCACCTTTTATACTTGCCCTAGACTAAGGCATTTATGCTTTATTCTTTATTACAAGCCATCCCATCCTAAAAGAGCTTTGTCCTCAAAGCTAGAATTTGGATAATTTACAATGAAAGATTACAAGGATAGCTTTGTAAGTGATGAATCCATGCTGTAATGAAACTCCAAGCTGAAGAAGATCTCATATACCAATAAAGTACAAGTATGAAATTTGAATATACTGCTGGAAACTATCCAAAATAGGCTGCTACACAAGATGACCATAACTTGAAGAAGAAATGTCCAATCACCATGTATGAGCTACAGAAACATAGAGGAAAACCCTTGGTATCTAGCCATGCCATAAAAATCCAATTTTGATGACCATAGAGTAATTTTTTTAATGATAGAAATTTAATATAATAAGTTGTCCTGTTCAGATATTAGTCTGTTTCCTACAAAAGCCATGGAAAAGAATCAAGGTACGATGATGGTTTCCAAGTAGACTCCCCCATGGGCAAACCTCACCATTTAATAAGGTATTCTAGCAATGAATGGTTCCTTAAAACCTTTTCTCTTTTGATAATAACCTTTTCAGGCTCATAAATGATAAGGCCATCTTCATCCATGGGAGGTAACTCTTCTAAAACCTTTATGGCTGGATCCACATATTTCTTAAGTTGGGAAACATGGAAGGTAGAATGAATCCTTCTCGAAAGTAGATGAAGAACAATTAAAAAATCACCCATCTTCTTCTTCTTAGAAAAGGGATCCAAGATTGGAAGAGTTATTGGAGGAATACAAGGATTTATTTCAGCCACCATCATCTTTACCTCCAAAGTGAGAAGTTGACCATCCTATTGATTTGTTGCCTAATACAAAGCCCATCAACAAACCTCCCTATCTCTTGTCCAAGTTTGAAAGGGAAGAAGTGGAGCGACAAGTCAAAGAATTGCTGCAAATGGGTTTAATTCAACAAAGTCAATCACCATTTGCCTCTCCCGTGCTCTTAGTCAAAAAGAAGGATGGATCATTTCACATGTGTATTGATTATTGGGATTTGAACAAGTCAACGGTCAAGAATAGGTAACCTATTCCCTGAATTGATGATCTTTTGGATGAACTTAAAGATGACAAGGTCTTCACCAAAATAGATCTTCTATTGGCTTATCATCAAATTCAAATGAAGGAAGGAGATGAGTTCAAAACATTCTTTAGGACTGAAAGAGGGTTATACCACTTCTTGGTTATGCCATTTGGGATTTCCAATGCACCTGCTACTTTTCAAGTCCTCATAAATAAAATATTATAGCCCTTCTTGTTCAAAACAGTCCTTGTTTTCTTTTATTATATCCTAATCTATAGCAAATCCAAGGATGAGCATTTGAAGCATATGAGAGAGGTCTTTGACACATTACGAAGACACACACTCTTTGTCAAGATGACTCTGACAGCTCCGTAGTAGAAATAAGCATTTCGCATGAATACCCTCTTAGTAGGGATAATATTTTTCTTTTAAATTAGGAAAAAAAAATTATTCCCTCCTTCCCCCAGCTGACTGTCGTGCTGGGGGAGAGGGAGGGAATGGTGGATGACTAAGCATCCTTGTTGGATGCTTTGGAGGGTGGAGAACCATGCACACTGACACGTTAGGGGAGGGAGGATCCCCCTTCCCTCCCCTATTTAAACAGAGGACGTCACTGTGATTGGGGAGGCGGGACGGCTCTCTGCAGGCTTCACGAGGTAAGAGAGGGGGGGGGGGGGTATTCTGAAATACGGCGCTGTGAGAAGGGAAGGCCTTGAGAGGGGGAAAGATGTCCGTGAGCTGCTGCAGGTGAACCAGCGGCCTGACTTTGCCGGTCCTCCCAGCACACCGCCGAGTCACATCACGGCCACCATTTGGCCCTGGACGCCAGTAAGCCGTCGTTAAAATTATCCTCTCTCTCCTCCACGTGTGATAAATCCACTTACAGAAGCTTCCAAGAAGCTTCTTGGAAGCTTCTAAGGGGAGGGATCTAAGCCCCCCTTCCTATACCTTTTATTAACCTTCCCCCCTCCTGGTTTAAATCCTTTTTAAGGGCCTTCTTAGACCCCTTTTCCCCTGGTTCAAATCCACCTTAAACCCCCCCCCCCGTATTTAGCCTATAAACCCCTTGTGTTACCCTTTATATTTCCCCCCCTGGGTTTGAAACCCGTAAGTCCTTTTCACCCCCGTGTCCACACACCCCTCCCCCGTGCCCAAAAAAAAAATCCCTTCAGGATCCCCCTTCCTATACCTTTCACTCCCGTGTCCAAAGATCTCCCAAGGCCCCCTTCATATGCTTTTGGAACCACACACGCACACACACCTTTCTTCCCGTGTATATACCCCTATAGGGCTTTTTTTTAAAAGGCTTTGTAGACCTTTCCCTCCCAAAGAAACTAAGACCTTAAAGGTCTTATTACCCCTCCTCGTGGATAAACCCTTAGTTGTTCCTTGCCTTTCCAAAATACCCTTGGGACTTGATTTTTCCCCTACTCAAAAAAGAGAAGAAGAGTATTGACGTGCAAGGGAGCGACGGTGGAATTCCAAAAAGGAGTGTAAAGTTGCTTCCACGTTCGAAGGACTACAACTGCGATGCCGCCTAAGAAAGTCCAAGGAGTAGCTACGGGAGGGTCATCTCCCGGTATCCATGTGGATATCTCACCCCAAACCCAGGTTTTTCCTTTTTAATTTTATATCGGTTTTAATTCAATCGTACAAGATAATTTGTTAGGGATAAGATATATTTTTTCCTAGTTATTTACGACCAAGGAATTTATTTTAATTAAACATGCAAAATAAATAAAGTATAAACATAGTTTTCCTTCAAAAAGCATTATGCATTGAAACCAATTATGAACAAGACTATTTACCCACTAAAGTAGTATACTTCGGTTAAGTCTAGAAGGTATAAAACTGCATCTTGCACTATTAACCCCTATTCTTTTTACAACGAATCATCATGAAAGGTGCGAATCATGAAAGGTTTCTTACGACGCTTAAACTCTAGGAAGTTATCATTGCTAACTGCATAACTTAGCAAGGGAAAGATTGCTTATTTGGCATGAGTTTTGTTCGCAAGGAAAAAGGAAGATTAATTGAATTTTCCTAACCTCAAATCAATCAAGTTTAGGATTGAAAAATCAATTGACACATAGATAACAAATCATGCGGAGGTGATCTCGATATTACCTTCTAAAAGTTAACCAAATTAATAGAAATACCTATGCTGCAAAATATTCATTGGGAATTAATTAAAATCCAAGAAACATTAATACCTTAAATACTTGCCCACATTCCCTGATTGTAGGGTCAGTAAATTGTAAACGTAAAAGAAATTAGGGTTTGTCTCTGAGTTTCTTAAAAGCAAATAATAAAGCTAGAAAACCCTAGGTAACAACGTCAGCTTAAAGAAACTGAAACGGATTGTTCCGTAACTCCATTATCGCATAGGACTTGCGCAGCAAGTACGAAGTCATATGGTCTTGTGATTGATTCACAAGAAGAAAGGCTAAATTCCCGCAACAAGGATGGCGGATCCTTACACAAGTTATCTTGCAAGAGGATGTATACTTTGATATCCTTCCAAGTAAGGAAGGTTAAAAACTGGAAACTGAAGTATCTAATGAACTTTAGGGTTTGACCAAGTTGGGTTAATAGGGTATGCCCTAACCCAGAATATAAGGGATCTTGCCAAGTTGCAAGACACCCCGGATCGAGTGCTGGATACATTCGAAAGGAAAGATTCCTTCCTTAGCAGTTGGCCAACAACAAAATCAATCAATGGAAATGTTTGTGCTTGCTAGAGAATTTTAGAGCACTGTTTGACTTGTTTGACCAATGAATTACAAAATAAATAAGTATCTATACTTTAGGTTGAAGGCCTAAAGGGAGTGGTAGCTTCAGTTACCCCTGACTGCTTGCCTTACCCTAACCAAGGGGGTTGTTGACCACGTCGGGAACGTGGACCGAACCCCCCGCGAGAGGTCTGTCCGTTGAGTGCTACTTGGAGCAGGAGGATGCTTGGGTGCCAGGGGGGCTCTGGCCGTAAATCCCTCGCCTTCCGGGTCCTACACAAGATGCTAACGTGACTTGGGACTGGATCTCGAGGACCGCATACTAGTCTACGGGCAGAAACTTGGAATAGTGATCCCTGTGGATTGCTGGATAGCCTTCGGGCGGATTATGGACAAGCCTACGGGGGAACTCCTTGTATTTCAAAGATAAATATGATGATATGTTAATAAAGAACTTGTCTAATATTGTTTTTCTATGTCACGTGATAAGATTATGTGAAGGAACCAGTGCTTAACGGATTAATTAAAGAAGCTGATTGTTACATGTCCAATTAATGTGTTAGATAATTACATAACTAAAACAAACCGAGGAAAGTGCGGAGGATGGGCCATGGGTCTGTCCTACGGTTGGGTGGTCCCGGTTGGCCGGGAACTTTTCTCAAATCTCGAAGAACAGTCGGATGATTGTCAAAGGACACGAACAACAAAAGCGTTGGCCTAGAGTTATGTCTTAACCGATTTACGTTGTTTTTGGGGAACGGAATGGGACTATGCCTTATGGCAAAGAGGTTGAGCTTTGCATCCCTCTCGTTTCCCATTCTCCTTGAACCAAGTGCAGCGTGAATCCGCTTCGGACCTGGAGTTTCTGCGTAAAGTTGTTCGCTTGGGTCCGACACTAGTTGCTATTAGGAAATGATGAATCAGGAAAACCCTAATTCTGGTCGATCCTAAGTGGGAACGGCCAGAATACTTCTGCTACGTGGCAGACGTGGAAAGCCCTAGATCGCAAATCCCATAACATTCCATGGGAGTGTCGGGCGGTGCTTTCTAGACATCCTTTCCAATGGACTGCTGAGACGTGTCCTGGATGATACTAGTGGACACGTTATAGTTGGTATCAGAGCTGACCAACAACGGAATTGTTTTTATAAAATCTCAATGAAATGAAGTAAAGCCATTGTTGCTGTCCAAACATTTCCTTACCTTCAATGCTGTCTTGCAGAATTAGGAAGCGTGGAACAAGTTTTTGGTATTTCGAGTCATGTTTATGACTGCGATGCATTCTCTGCTTTATAGACAAAGGATTGGGATGATGAACATCCTGGAGCAGATCTATAATCCATCACCTTTGTACATGGAACGAAGATGGACGGGTGCTTCAGGAATCTACTATATAGCCGCCTACCGGTTTGCTTATCTCTAGACCAACCTAAAGAGAAGCAAGTGGTTGGAAGACGTGAAAGTCGTGAAGCTGTTCGTTTTTGTGGAAGCTCACGTAAATTCGACTTTACATATTCGAGGTCGGAGGGTTGAGATGAACTCATATGTATATGAGGAAGTAACTCGTGTAATTCCCACCGACAAGATTAAAGTGTTGGGCCGCCATGAGAAGTATGGATTCCAACGGAAAGGATATCCTGAACTTCCAATGACTTATCGATTCCTAAAGGTCCATGACCCAAAACCTTACTATTACACAGTTCCTGTAGATAAATGCAATACAACGTTGTTCTCCCCAAACTAAATGTAACAATTAGCTTATCATCGCATGAAACGTTGTATTCGAAAGGGCTATGCCCATATAAATACAAATAAAGACTTCTTTTTATCAATGTCTGGCTGTGCATAAGAGTTGATAAAAAGTTAAGTAGCTACATTGTTTACGAGATAGCTGAATTAAAGATGTAATATAAGCTAACGTCAATTATCGTATAATAAAGAAAACCTTTATTCAGGCACAACCCCAGGTACAGGTTCCTAATTCGCCTCCTACATCAAGTACTGCTGTAATCCAGGAGAATAAGTTCCTTCTTAAGCAGATTAAGCCACCCGAGCTTGACGGGAGAGGCAGATTCGTCCAAGCTGATGCTGAAATTTGGATTGAATCCATGGAGGATTACTTCGAAGCAGCCGGTATTGCACTCGCCAATCAGGCTATGCTCGCCAAGTTAAAACTCACCGGCGAAGCTAGACTTTGGTGGAAGCAATGGTGCAGGGATCAAGGGATTGCAGAGGGATCTATTACCTGGGAGAAGCTGAAGAAAGCCGTGCAGGGAAGATACTTACCACCTGCATATCGCACGTAAAAAATGAACGAGTTCTACGAGCTAAAACAGCTAGGACTCACTCTTGACACATACTACTCTAAATTCGTCTCACTTTTAAAGTATGCACCACAGATGGACATGACATAGCAAGTGTCCAAATTTTGTGCGGGTTTAAATCCACCAGTAAATACCCGTCTCGAATCTATGCGTCCATCAGATCTTCAAGATGCACTCATTCGAGCGGCGCCTATAACTTAGGAGGTGCAATCTAGACCAAGGGGTAACAAAGCTTTGTCTTACAATGACCCGAATAGAGGAGCATTCAGACCTCAAATGAAGAGAGTTCAAGGTCATAATCAGGGACAAAGAAAGAAAGCAAGGACGAATAACGTCAACAACTTTGTTCCTACTCAAAGTAATGGCCGAAACCTCCGTTGTTTCCACTGCAACGAACCCGTTCACTTCAAGAGGCAATGTCCCAAGCTTGGTGGAGGACATCGCCAAGCGCCTTTCCAAGGAACAGGCTGTGGTCAAGGAACCGCTACCCGAGGAAGAGGAAGAACTGCCTGCATTGCCAATAGGCAAATGTGCAAAGAAGGGGAAGAAGAAGATCCAACCATGGAAGCAGAATTCAAAAGAGTGACAGTCCATGCCGCTTTACACAAAAAAGGGCCAAATCGCCAGTTCTCGGTAATTCAGACACCGTCGGACTATCAAGTTAAAGGTTTCAAGACCTTGATTGATTGTGGCAGTACACATTCCTTTATCTCACCAGCATGTGCAAAAAGATTAGGAATAGCCACAGTAGAAGCATCTACCCTGCTTGTGGAATTGGCAAATGGTCGCGAGGTTACTTGTACTAGGAAAACTGCTAAGGTGGAATTCTTTTTGGGAGGAAAGAAGACTTCAGTTAAATTCAGAGTCATGAATTTAGGTATCCATGAGTGTCTACTCGGAATGGATTGGCTTAAGCCTAACGACACCCACATTCACTGTGGAAAGGGTCAAGTTTCCTTTCGAAACTCTGAAAGGGAATTAGTCACAACTCAAGGTGAGGTAGGAGTGCCAAGAATCCAATTGGCCAAAGTATCTCGAATCATAAAAGGAGTCAGAAAAGGATTACCTGTTTACTTGATCAAAATCAACAAATTAGATCAAAAGCAAGAGTCTCATGAAGGACCTTCTTGGCTAAAGGAATACGCAGACGTATTCCCTGAAGAGTTAACTGAACTTCCGCCTCAAAGGGAAGTGGATCATGAGATTAGGTTAGTACCTGAAGCTGCGCTAATTGCAAAGAGACCTTATAGAATGTCCATACCAGAAGTAATTGAGCTGAAGGAACAACTCAAGTAACTGTTAGATCAGGGCTACATCCGGCCTAACAATTCACTGTGGGGAGCTCCAGTACTATTCCAGAAAAAGAAAGATGGGACACTTCGACTATGTATTGATTACCGAGGGTTGAATCAATCAACAATCAAGAACAAGTATCCTATTCCTAGAATAGATGAGCTTCTTGATCATCTTCAGGGTGCGAA
Source organism: Lygodium microphyllum (assembly GCF_053477565.2). NCBI lineage: Eukaryota > Viridiplantae > Streptophyta > Polypodiopsida > Schizaeales > Lygodiaceae > Lygodium > Lygodium microphyllum. The sequence goes on from NC_141143.1 coordinate 158,445,650, forward strand.
GATTTTCTCCAAGATTGATCTCAGGTCAGGTTACTATCAGATAAGGATCAAGGAAGAAGATATCCCAAAGACGGCCTTCAATACAAGATATGGGTACTTTGAGTTCCTGGTTATGTCATTCGGGCTTACGAATGCAGCTGCCACCTTCAATAGGTTAATGTAGGATATCTTAAGGCCATATCTTGATGATTTCGTGCTTGTCTTCTTCGATGACACTTTAGTCTATTCTAAACAGGAAGAAGATCATGAACCTCAACTTCGGATTGTCCTTGAGACAATGAGGTCACATAAGCTTTATGCAAAAATGAAAAAGTGTGCATTCTTCAAGCATCAAATTGAATATCTGGGATTCATAGTATCATTAGAAGGAATATCAGTGGACCTAGCCAAGGTCAGAGATGTGCTTGAGTGGCCAACACCAGTATCCGTCAAAGAGATACGTAGCTTTCTTGGATTGACATGATGGCATAGGGTCTCCATCAAAAACTATGCTTTGATTGCGGCACCTCTGACGGACTTACTGAAGAAGCAAACTTCCATTGCATGGTCAACTCCCGAACAAAATAGCTTCGACAGATTGAAGCAAAGTTTGGTATTAGCACCTATTCTAAAACTTCCAAACCTCAACAAGGAGTTCGAGGTAGTAACTAATGCTAGCATTCTTGCCTTGGGGTGTGTACTTATGCAGGAAGGTCATCCAATAGCATACTCTTCAAGGAAATTGAAGAGTCATGAAAGGAATTATGCCACGCATGATTTGGAATTGCTAGCTGTCATCGATGCTCTAAAGCTCTGGAGACACTACCTGTTGGGTAACAAGTTTACTCTAGTAACCGACCATAAGAGTCTCAAATGGATCTTTACCCAGAACGAGCTCAACATGAGGCAACGTCGGTGGATTGAAGGTTTTGGGTCATGGATTTTGTTGTAGGCCTACCCCAAGTCCAGGGAGGGTACAACTCCATCATGGTTATGGTTGACATGCTTACTAAGGTTGCACACCTTATTCCAATAAAGACAAACTATAAAGCCTCAGACATTACAAGATTGTTTATCAAGGAGATATTCAAGCTACATGGTTTACCCAGAAGAATCATTAGTGATCGTGATTCTCTCCTCACATCACACTTCTGGAGAGCTGAGAGTGGAATTTTGATGCCGACAAGTGCTTAAAAATAGCTAAAAATTACGAATATCAAGGGAAAAATATTCAACGTCGAAGGCGGAAGCTCGACCTAGGACGATTTTAAGCGTCAAAGTGCTTTAAAGGCACCCGAGCGACACTTTTTAATTTTTGATAATTTTTTAGACTGCCGTGCGGGTTGTCAAGAGTTATCGGACAATGCGGGATGTCAAGCCAGATGCCCAGGATTTTTCAAAGCTCAATTCGGAGTCCGGACAGGGAAATGGCCAAGAAACCGGTCAAGATTTGAAGAGGTGGACAAAATTTGGCCAAAATGGGTAAGTGACCCTTGGGAGCCCAAGAAAGAAATGTAACATGAAAGTCTTGGGAAAAAACGTGGAGAGAGAGAGAGAGGAGGATGGCGGCAGCACGCAGGCGCATTTTTTGCCCACATCTTGTTGATCATGATCTCCAGCCTCAATGCAACCCTCCCCAATGATTATTGGCAATGAATCCCCTCTGGATGCTGGTCTTATCGCCGCCCTTCGCCCGTCAAATGGTGATCTCTATGGAAATCTCTGATTCTAGTCTTTCTCTCTCCTCTGCCTCTCTCTTCTAGAGGCAAATTCATGTGGGAAGAAGAAGGATTGATGGATGCTTGTCCAACCAAGATGGGATTGCACCGTGATGCAAGAGGAGGGTATATTGCTAATTCCGGACTGTCGTGGACATTAATGGCTGCTGGAAATCAGTCCCAAAACATGGCAAATAGAAACCCGCAACCCGCAAAGAACGGTAATTTTATTTTTACAAAGGGAATTGATGTTTTATGCAATTTGCTTCATGAATATTTGTTCCCATGGGCTGATTATGCATTATGTTGTTGTTTCCTATGAGTTTGATCAGTTTATGTTCAGAAAATCAGAAAATTATAAGTATTATGACTGAAATTAATGGTGTAAAACCCGTAAAACACGCGTTTAAGAGGCAAAATGGGGGTTTTTTGCAAAATAAAGGGGGAACATGAGATATAACATCAATAAAACCTGAAATTTGGCTGTCAAAGAACCTAAGGGCCATAGTCCATAATCAATCTCAATTTCTAGTAAATTTTTATTGAAAATAATAGAGGAAAAATATCAAAAAATGGTGGAAAATGGGTTTTAAATGGGAGAAAATTAAGAAACGATTTTAAAAAATTTCCAAAAAATTACATAAGTGTTTGTGCAATATATAATGAAGGTAGAGCACGAGGATAGCCTCGGTTTACCCTCTTTTCTATGTTTTTCTCCGTATTTATTGCTTTCTCTACAAAGAAATACACATAAAATGTCAACGATTGCAAAACATTAAACGGTAGGGTGGGGGGAGAGTTTGAGCGTCAAAGTACAATCTTAAATCTGATTTATGTGTTGCATCATGGCTATAGGATGTTGTTTTAAAATAAAGGAAAAGGTAGTATGAGCGTAAGGCTCGGTGTCTCTCCTCGTTTCAATACATAAACATTAGCATGGAAATCATGAAAAGATTGGTTTCGTACGATGCACAATGCTGATTTTCTATTGTTTGTGCACTAAACCATTCACATTATGCACTATGCATGGTTCATGGTGTCGAAGTAAAATCTCCTGGACTACATAGCAATTGTTTTCTTAGGACTTTGACCCACGATTGAGAGTGTGAGGTTATCCCTTGCCGTAGGGTAGAGGGTCGGTTTCCTAAGGGACTGTGAAGTGAGGAAGTATGGTATATCTCCTGGAAATATGAGAAATATAAAAGAGAGGAGTTTCTGTTCGTTTGTGTTATATGTTTAGCAGCGCATCAAAGGGCCAATCCCTGAGATGTAGGAGAGCTGCAGTGGGGCTCCGACTATTAGTCGGTGGAGGGCCTCCTATATGTGTGTGATGTGGCATTATGCCTATGTATAAGGGTTCTCCCTTTGAGGAGCTTTAGGAAAATGTTGGACTATGAACTATAAACGCATGAATTAAGCTTTAGGGCAGTTTGCTCTTCCTTGACGCTCTTGGTCCGCGAGGCCGTGAGGGTGTTTGTGTGTCATGAGCATGAGGTCCGGCTAGTGCCATAGCCAGTGCCGGCCCGTTTTAGGTCCCATCAGTGGTGCGTCTGCTGGGAGCCACTTATAAGTGGTGGTTTCGAATCTAGGGTTTCTAGGGACCAAAAGAAAGTTGGTTTATGTCCTCTGACAAGGACCGTCAAGCTGAAATCCAAAAAACCAAACGTGCTGAGAGGGCTAGACGGCGGTTAGAGATCGTAAGCCGTTATTCTCCTCAAAGGAGTAGTCTAGTATGTATACAAAGCAATGGTCTTAGTCACTTAACTGCTCCACCTATTCCATTAGGTGCAGGGGGAAGCGTAAGGTCTTTCTCTTCTCCACCAAGTTTACCCACTTCAAGTGGGGGGTGAATTCACCCATTCAAGCGCCTATTACTAATCCGATTGTCACCATGGCACAGCCTATTGCGATTCCTGCAGGGACACCGGATTTACCAGCCTTAGGAGTTCCCTTGCCCATTTTTAATGGGTTAGCGGAAGAGGATGCAGAATTTCACATTTGTGAATTCCAGAGATTGATGTTCAATTATCGCATCCAAGACGAGGGACATTCCATGATGTTCTTCAATATGACATTAAAAGGAAGGGCTGCGGTATGGTATCACAGCATAGAGTCTGGAACCATAACCACCATTGATCAATTCTATGCAGCTTTCTGAGCAGAATATGCCCCCGAAAGAGGTGGCCAATATTGGTTGCGGGTCTTGAATGTAACACGTCAAGATCCTCACGAGAATGTGAAAGCATATGCTAAGAAGTTGAAGGAAGTATTCCATAAGTTGCAAACTTACATTCCCATTCCAACAGCTGCCCAATTGCAATACTTTTTGCATGGGTTGGACTTTAATATCCAAGTACAATTGAGCAGTGTGGCCTTAGCAGATATAGATACCGCTATTACGCGGGCAGAGGGAGTAGAAGCACGATTACAAATGGCCTACTCCTCTCGAATGAATGTTAATGGGGGTTTAGTACCTAGTGGCAATCCAGCATTGACGAATGGAAATCAAGGGATGCCTATGACTAACCCTAATGGGAGAGGGAGTGTAGTTTCGAATGTACCTCTATTATCGGCTCCTCCTAGTGTGACTATGCCTATGGTAAGTCAGTTGGCTCCATCAAATGTTCGAGGCCAAGTTTCAAATTCGAATGTTGTTCCTGTGGGTCAATAGCCAATGCCAAATAAGATTGTTAGGCCAATGGAACGACGGGTTGACAATCGAGGCTACGAGTTGAGTGCATCTAATGTCCTTGGTGAAGTTAAGGACATGATGAAGCATTATACCAATATGATTTCCGAACAATATCGACAAATAGCCATCGACGTTAATTTCTTGAAGAAGCAACAAAATTTGATAGGGAGTCGACGCCCTGAAGAGGGTGGTGGACCCTCTAGGTTTAGTTGTAAATGGTGTGGTGGACAACACTTCCCCAGAAGTTGTCCAAATGTGAAATGTGACATTTGTGGGAAGTCAAGCCATCTAGCTGCTACCTGTTGGAGTAAGATTAGTTCTCTCCAACAAGGGAGTAAACAGCTGGGCCCAGTGAATCATAGAGCGCAAGGAAATAACTTGCAGTAGAATGATGCACCTAGGCAAATATTGCAGAGGGGGAAAACAAATATAGAAGAGTTGCCACAAGGCAACGGAGTCAGCCTTATTGAGGCTGTACGAGTTAATGATGCTGAAACCTCTAACTTAAGAGCCGTGATAAGAGGCCAAAAGGCTAAAGAGGTTAATAAAGATAAGGAAAAACCGGTTGAGGCAAACCTTAAAAAAGGGGATAAGGGGACACAAGTCCAGAGTCCTAGCATAGAAGGGGGACCGCTAAAGCCGGTTGACAGAAAAGGCGACCCTAAGAAGGATGAGGCAGTGCCAAGAAAGAAGACAAGAGCTAAGAAAGAAGCACCAAAACCGGTCCCAAGACCAAAAGAGAGGATGGTTTGGCGAGAAAAGAGAGCTTTGGCTACTTACCATGACTTTGATTTAGCAAGTTCGCTTTGCGAAGTCAAACCAGATGTGAATCTCTTGCAATTGATCAAATTATCTCCAGGAGTACGCAAGGAATTTAAGAAGATCCTGCGTATCGGATATATTGTTGAACCCTTGGGCATAGCACGAGTAGGGGAAGATTGGTTTGACCATGCTGAAAAGAACTGCCCTAGGGTTCCAGCTTATGTAGATGGAATATTAGTGGAACATGCCATTGTAGACACTGGATCCTCTGTCAATATCATGAGTTCAGAGTTGATGGAGAGGCTAGGTCTAGGCATCCAGAAAGACAACTCCACCCTTCTGAGAATGGCGGATGATAGTCTAAGACAACCAGAAGGGTGCGTTAATAAGGTTCATGTTACAGTTTGCGAGTGTAGAATGTTTCTTGGACTTTAGGGTGATCAGATTTGCAGGACGCCCTAGCTATCGGGTTTTGCTAGGTAGGCCTTGGATCTTATGAACAGACTGTCAAGTTGATATACCTGCTGGTCAAGTGGTTTTAGGTAGAGGTGCTAATCGAGTAGTAGTCGATGCTTACCCAGAGTCTCCTCAAAGTGAGAGAGCTCCTTTATCTTCTACTGAATTAGAAACAGCAGATGATCCATCTGGTAGTGAGACATCATCCAATGATGAATCTAAAGAGGGATCCACTACAGAGGATATCTATCAGATAACTCTAAATGAGCTGATAGAGCCGCAAGATAGGATAAGAGATGCGGATGTGATTGAGTTAGACCTTGGCACGCCGAATGATTTGTGGCCAATTAAATTAGGTTCTATGCTCAGTTCAGCAGCAAGGGAGGACTATGTGTCCTTGATTCAAGAATTTCGCGATATCTTTGCTTGGAGTTATGATGAGCTGAGGGGCATTCCTCCCAGCTTGGCTGTTCATACTATTCCTGTAAAAGAAGGCAGTCGTCCTGTGCGTCAGAAGGTAAGGCGTATGCCTTTTGAATTGAGGGACGGGTTGTTTGAAGAGTTATAGAAGCTAAGGAAAGCTGGTTTGATCTTCCCTGTTCAGCGCACGGAATGGTGTTCGCCAGTTGTTATCACGAAGAAGAAAAATAACGAGATCCGATTATGTGTAGATTTTAGAGAGCTGAATAAGCAAATAGTTAAGGATTACTACCCGTTGTTAGATATGATCAATGCCCCACCCTCATTAGGTGCTACCAATGATCCATGGTGCTCAAAGTTGTAAGGCCCCCATTATGAGGAGAAGCCAAATGTGAGCCCGGACATTGGTTGAGTCCTGACTTGTATATCAGATGAGGTCTATGTGACCGGATGGCAAAAAGGTGACTATTGTGGGTCTAATCTTTGGGTTAGACGGAGTGGTTAAGCTGGTAGCAACTCGAGGCACATTGCATTGAGTTGCGTGGTAAGGGAGTTAAAAGGGGCCCCTATTGTGGGGTCCGGGGGCCGCGAAAGCGGCCCCTAGCTGGGGGGTCCCAGGGGGGCCAGCGGCCCCCCTGGCGGGGGTCCGGGGGCAGCGCCCCCGGCCCGATGGTAAAGGGAATATTCCCTGGAATATTCCCTGGCCGACTAGTGGAGGCTCATATGGTAGGTCGGTCAGCAGGCCGACCTAACGACCTTCGCGGGCTATAAAAGCTAAACCCCTTCGCAACCATCTTACACTCATCTTTCACCCAGTCAGAGTTGTTGTTCCAGCTAGCCTTAAGCTCTTCACCTATCTTCTGTCTAGATCGCCATCTAAGCTTCACACAGTGGAAGCGCACGGGTGGACAGAGCCATCTTTGTATCAGTTGTTTGGAGTTAAAGAATTTTACTGATTCTCCTCTTATCTATTGTGTACTCTCTATCTCTTTCTCAGATTCTGTTCGCTGCGCCGTGTAATATTTTACATGGTATCAGAGCCCAGGGAGCTCTAGAGATCGGAGAGCGTGCAAGAGGCAAAGGCTTCAACAGCAAAGAGAAACGATGTCGACTCCGGGAAGCAGTTCTGGCGCATCAGGAAGCGGTGCAGGAGGTGGTGCTGCTGTACCGGCTATTCAAACACTGAGGATTCGTCCACCAACCTTCAGCGAAGGCAAGTTAGATGGTACAAACTACACCTTGTGGAAGTTCAAAATTACAACTATCCTTGATTCTTATGAGCTTCTGGAGACTGTGCTGGGGACTGACGCAGAACCACAGCCTACCCCCGACCCATCAAATCCTAGTGTGATGATTCCTCCGAATGCAGATCTTCTACGAGCTTGGAAACGAAGGAATGCAGATGCATTGTGTGCCTTAGTTACAAGCTGTTCTGACAGTGTTTTGACTCTGATTCAGCATACAACCAAAGCGTCAGAGGCTTGGAATGTACTAAGGAGTCAGTATGAAACACGAAACCAAACAAGGATTCAAAACTTGGAGAATCAACTAGCAGCGGAGAAGTTTGCTGAAGGAGAGACGGTTGAAGCATTCATCACTCGGATTAAGAATCTGCGCGACCAGATGGCTGGCGCTGGGATACAAAAGACTAGCGAAGAGCTAGCTCGGAGGTGTCTTCGGATTTGTCCACAAAAGTTTGATGGACTAGTAACTGCCCTTAATACTCAGGTGAGACCTCAAGCTTTGACTTTTGAGGAGTTTTGTGCATTATTAATGGAGGAGGAGTTGAGGCTGAAAGCCCGAGAAGGAAGCAACAATGGAGATGCTGCATTCTCTGCCAATGCAAAAGGCAAAGGTGTTTCCTCCACCAAAAATGATGGTGACAAAAAGAAGAAGGGCGGCAAGAAGAAGTTTCAAGGAGAGTGCTTCTACTGTAAGAAGAAAGGACATGCAATTGCAGATTGTCGTGTCAAGAAGGCAGATGAAAAGAATGGTACCCTTAAAAGTAAAGGGAAAGAGACAGCCAATACGGCTGAAGCAGAGTTGGAATTATTCATGGCGACCATTGAGGAAGTGTGCTCCTCGGCGCAAGAAGAATCTACCACTGACTCTTGGGTGTTGGATAGTGGGGCCTCCCGTCACATGACCAACAAGAAAGGTCTATACAGTTCTATGCAGCCTCTACAAGAATCCATCACTGTGACGGTTGGAAATGATGCTAAATGCCCTGCTGCGGGCACAGGTACTATTTCTTTTGTTGCTGCAAATGGTGAAGTCAAAAAGCTTTCAAATGTGTTGTATGTTCCCGAAATCAGAAGAAATCTCTTATCAGTTGCTGCCATAACTGATCTTGGTCATGAAGTGAGGTTCAAGAAGACAGGTGCAGAAATTATTGATAGTGCTGGCACAATTGTTGGCAAAGGAGAAAGGAGGAACAACCTGTATGAGCTAAGTGCTCTTACAGCCACCGCTGGAGTGGGCACAAGTAAGCTTTGGCATGAAAGGTTTGGACACATCGGATTTGCTATATTGAAGGAGATGCAAAAGCAAGGTATGGTTGCTCACCTACCTACAATAACTGAATTGAAGGAACCATGTGAAGCTTGTATGATGGGCAAGCAACAGAGAAAGGCATTTCCACAAGAAAGCAAGAATAGAGCACATGCTCCTCTAGAGTTGGTGCATGCTGACTTGTGTGGTAAGATGCCTACACAGGCCTTGGGGGGATCTTCTTATTTTATGTTGATTGTCGACGACTACAGTAGGAAGATGTGGGTGTACTTCCTTCGTGATAAGGCTCAAGCTTTTGGTAAGTTTAAAGAATGGCTAATACTTGTTGAGAATGAAACAGGGAAAAGTGTGAAGAAATTTAGAACAGATGGTGGTGGTGAGTTCAACTCAAAGGAGTTTGAAGGCTTTTGCAAGAGCAAAGGTATCAAGCGTCAATTGACAACGCCTCACACACCTCAGCAGAACGGTGTTGTGGAACGCAGGAATCGCACCATTGTGGAGATGGCAAGATGCATGCTAAAGAGCAAGGGATTACCTAACCATTTTTGGGCTGAAGCTGTTAATACTGCAGTCTACATTCTAAATCGGAGCTATACAAAGGCTCTCAAGGGAAAAACACCTCATGAGGCTTACACTGGTAAGAAACCATCTGTCTCACATTTCAGAATTTTTGGATGTGAATGTTATGCACATGTTCCAGATGAGAAGAGAAACAAGTTACAACCAAAAAGCAGAAAATGTATCTTCTTGGGTTATAGTGATGAGCAGAAGGCTTACAAGTTATATGACCAAGAGGCAAAGAAGATCATCGCGAGCCGTGATGTGGTGTTCAAGGAGGAGCCGCATACAGTGGAGGAGGAGAAGGCAAGGTCTTCCACTTTATCATCAAGCGAAGAAGTAGTCCACTATGAACCTGTCCCGAGAGCTATCCCTATCCTTAAGGAGGAGGAAGCATCATCTTCAGATGATGAGGAAAAAGTTCACCAACCTGACATCACCCCACCGGAAAAGCCATTGCCGCGCTGGGTGAAGCAGCTCTATGACCACAATAATCCTATGCCTGCATCTGTTGAGGAGAAGGCAGACGGACCAAGGAGGTCTCAGAGAATAGAGGAGCAAAGGAGGGCTTCTGCTCACATAGTCAACATGGCCTTGATGGTTGAGATTATGAGAGAAGTAAAGGAGCCAACTGACTTAGAAGAAGCACTTGCAGATCCATCATGGAAGGCTGCTATGCAGGCGGAGTATGACAGCATAATGAAGAATGACACTTGGGAGCTAGTGGATCGGCCAGCAAAGCGGAAGATTATTGGCACCAAGTGGATCTGGAAGGTAAAGTACAAGGCTGATGGTACCTTAGAAAAGTACAAAGCTAGACTGGTTGCCCAAGGATTTTCACAAGTTGAAGGGTTTGATTTTCAAGAGTCATTTGCCCCAACTGCCAGAATGACCACTATTCGCACGGTACTTGCAGTGGCTGCCCACAAGAAGTGGCCAGTGTACCAAATGGATGTTAAGTCAGCGTTCTTAAATGGTGACCTCAAGGAGGAGGTGTACGTGGCTCAGCCACCAGGGTTTGAGGCCCCCCATTCTGAGAACAAAGTGTGTAAACTGAAGAAGGCATTGTATGGGCTGAAACAAGCCCCCAGAGCATGGTACCAACGGATAGATAGGTTCTTTTTAAACCTAAACTTCAAAAGATGTGCCTCAGATGCTAACTTGTATGTTTACAGGGATGGTAAAAAGTCTGCAGTGATTGTCCTATATGTGGACGACCTTCTTATTACAGGTGACTATGAAGATATGATCAACCAAACTCGAAAGGCTTTGAGTTTTGAGTTTGAAATGACAGACTTGGGCTTGCTGCACTATTGTTTGGGGATTGAAGTCTGGCAAGAGCCAGGAAAGATCTTCATCTCTCAGAAGAAGTATGCATGGGAGATCTTGAAGGCATTTGGCATGACCGAGTGCAAGGAGATAGCTACACCTATGGAGGTGAATGTAAAGTTATCCGTTGAGGATACATCAGCACTAGCAGACATTGGGAGGTATAGGAGGTTGGTCGGCAGTCTAATCTACTTGTGTAACACCAGACCAGATATCAGTTTTGCTGTTGGTGTTTTGAGCAGGTTCTCAAACAAACCTCATGAGAGTCATTGGAAGGCTGGGATGCGGGTGCTCAGATACTTGAAGAAAACTCTTGACTATGGTATCACATACAGTTTCGGAACTTCTCTTGTGGGGAACTGTGACTCAGATTGGGCAGGAGACATTGATTCCAGGAAGTCAGTTTCTGGTTATTGTTTCTCTTTGGGTTCAAGAATTTTCTCTTGGATTAGTAAGAAGCAACCAACAGTGGCATTGTCTTCTACCGAAGCAGAGTACAAGGCAGCTTGTTTTGCTGCATGTGAGGCCGTATGGTTGAGAAGGATTCTATGGCATATGGGAGTGCAGGATGAAGAACCAACTGTGCTGAGATGTGACAATCAGAGTTGCATCGCCATTGCCAAAAATCCAGTGTTTCATGCACGCACCAAACATATAGAGATCCAGTATCACTATGTGCGTGATTTGATGGAGGATGGGATAGTGGAATTGGTCTACTGTCCAACAGAGGAGAATGGAGCAGATATCTTCACCAAAGCACTTACGAAGGATCTGCTTCAAGTTCATCTTCAGAGACTCGGCATTGGGTCGAGGAGATAGTTCACCTATGGGTGGACATTGAGGGGGGGTGTTAGATATGATCAATGCCCCACCCTCATTAGGTGCTACCAATGATCCATGGTGCTCAAAGTTGTAAGGCCCCCATTATGAGGAGAAGCCAAATGTGAGCCCGGACATTGGTTGAGTCCTGACTTGTATATCAGATGAGGTCTATGTGACCGGATGGCAAAAAGGTGACTGTTGTGGGTCTAATCTTTGGGTTAGACGGAGTGGTTAAGCTGGTAGCAACTCGAGGCACATTGCATTGAGTTGCGTGGTAAGGGAGTTAAAAGGGGCCCCTATTGTGGGGTCCGATGGTAAAGGGAATATTCCCTGGAATATTCCCTGGCCGACTAGTGGAGGCTCATATGGTAGGTCGGTCAGCAGGCCGACCTAACGACCTTCGCGGGCTATAAAAGCTAAACCCCTTCGCAACCATCTTACACTCATCTTTCACCCAGTCAGAGTTGTTGTTCCAGCTAGCCTTAAGCTCTTCACCTATCTTCTGTCTAGATCGCCATCTAAGCTTCACACAGTGGAAGCGCACGGGTGGACAGAGCCATCTTTGTATCAGTTGTTTGGAGTTAAAGAATTTTACTGATTCTCCTCTTATCTATTGTGTACTCTCTATCTCTTTCTCAGATTCTGTTCGCTGCGCCGTGTAATATTTTACACCCGTTGCCATTTATTGACCAGATTTTGGATCAATTAGCGGATAGGGAAATATATTCATTTATGGATTGCTTTGCAGGATACAACCAGATGGCAATTGCAGAAGAGGACAAGTTGAAAATGACTTTTATTACTGTCTTTGGTACTTTTGCGTACCATGTGATGGCCTTTGGTTTATGCAATGCACCTGGATCGTGGCAACGAACAGCAAACAAGACCTTTGATGACATCTCCCTAGATGAGTTGAAAGTATTTATTGATGACCTGGGGGCAGCCACTGTAAGGGAAAGGATGTTGATTATTTTGAGAAAGTGCTTTGAGCGCTGCAGACAATTTTGTATCGCTCTTAACCCACGGAAGTTTGTCTTTGGAGTACCTTATAGGCTATTGCTGGGCCATGTGGTCAGTTCAGTGGGAATAGCAACAACTGACCCTGAAAAGATCAAGGTCATAGTTGCTATGAGTCCACCATGTACTCCGAAATAGGTTCACAGCTTTCTGTCGTCGATAGGGTACTATCGGAGGTTTATCAATGCCTTGGTAGAAAGAACGTTGCCATTACCAAATTTATTATCCTTTAGCTGTTCATTTGAGTGGAGCAACCCTTGTAAGGTAGCTTTTGAGGATGTGAAGCAGGAGCTAGTAAAAGCACCTGTTTTAAAAGCACCTAAAAGAGGTGAGATGTTCTATATATTTTCAACAGCCACTATGCATAGTATAAGCTACTGTTTAGCCTAAATCTGGGAGGAAAAGTGGTATCATCTGATAGCTTTTGCTAGTCGAAAATTGGGCATTTCAGAGATCAATTATACCTACATGGAGAAGTTGTGTCTTGTGATGGTCTTTGGGACTAAGAAATTCAGGCACTACATCCTCTATGAGAAGGTAGTGTTCTATATGAAGGTGGAAGGACTTAGATTGCTTATGAACAAGCTGCAGCCACCTGATCATTTGGCAAAGTGGTTAATCACTTTGCAGGAGTTCGATTATGAGATTAAGAGTAAGCCACCGAGGCTGCAGGGTATTGTGGAATGCCTTGCAGATTTCGGGGAGCTGAAAGAGATTTTGGCTGAAGGAAGCGATATCGAGGAAATGTTTAAAATTGACACAGCTTCTATCGCATCTTGGTATGCTGCTATTACACATTATCTATCAATGGGAGAGACGGGAGTTGGTTTATCAAATTCTGAAAAGAGGAAAATCAAACAACAGGCATTGAAGTTTTCCTTCATCATAGGGACTCTATATCGGCAGGGTGTTGATGATATCTACCACCGATGTGTGATGCCTAACGAGGTTCCTTTTATCTTAGAAGAGTGCCATGACTCTGCATGTTGAAGGCACTTCGCGGGACGGTTGACGGTGCAGAAAGATTTAAGAGCCGGATATTGGTGGCCATCTATCTTCCAAGATTCTTTTGAGTATGTAAAGAGATGTGATACCTGTCAAAGGCATGACAATAGAGAAAATAGGAAACACCCACTTACGCCTATCATGGCTATTCTTCCATTTGAGAAGTGGGGCATTGATTTTGTGGGTCCTATTACTCCGTCGTCTACTACCCAAAAGAGGTATATTATAGTAGCCACTGATTATTTTACCAAATGGTCAGAAGCGTGGGCGACGAGGTAGGACAATGCAAAAGAGATTGCAAGTTTCCTTTTAGAGTAGATTATCTGCCGCGTTGGTCCACCGAGGGAATTAGTATCGGACCGTGGAACCCATTTCCTGAATAAGGTGATCAAAAGCTTGACAGAGGCTTATTAAATCAAACATAATAAAACGACTCCTTATAATCCGCAAGCAAATGGACAAGTTGAAAGTACTAATAAACAACTTGTGGGGATCTTGTCTAAGATAGTCTCTGAGAAGAAACGAGACTGGGACAGGAAGTTGTATGTGGTAGTATGGGCATACAATACAACGTTCAAGCGAGCTATCGGCCATACTCCATTTAAATTAGTTTATGGAGAAGAGTGTGTGTTGCCCCTCGAGATTGAGTTGCCAACCATACGGTTTGCAATCAACCATTCTTTGGGAGATAAGGATTCCCTTTTTGAACGTTTCACGACCATAGCCCACCTTGATGAGCTGAAGTTGCAGAGCTTATTACACTAGGAGGTAGCCAAGCGTCGGATGAAGCAGTTGCATGACCTTAGAGCAAAGAAATATACCTTCAAAAAAGGGCAATTAGTCCTCTATTATGATGTGCGTAGGGAGCTGCTTCCAGGGAAGCTGGAACCTAAATGGAATGGCCCCTACAAGATTGTCAAGTTAGGGAAGAATAGGTCTACGGCCCTATTAGCTGATCTACAAGGAGTAGAGTTTAAAAATAAGGTTAATCTTAATAAGATTAAACGTTATTATTTCTAAGTATGCTAATATAGAGAAATGCATTGCAGGTCCATGCTAGGAATTATTTGAGACCTGCGAAAGAGCTTAAAGTCGGTTGATGGGTCAGCTAATCCCATATTTGGAGCACCCATATCTGGAGCAGAGATACCATCAAGGGAAACTTATCTGGTGGAGCAAAGGATATAAAGTGATTGAGCAAGAAGACGGAACCTTTGTGTGGGAGATTAAAGTCTTCTGCCACCATCACTGTCTACGACTATTGACATGTATCCCTGTTGAGTTCAATGAAGAAGGTGGGATGGAGCCGTCAGTTCATCCTCTCAACATGCTAAACTTTGATTACCATAATTACGAATAGAGGAGTTCGTGATGGCAGGCTGTGTAAATCATTGTGGACGTATACATTATATTTTGACGGAGCGTCCAGGGGCCCTAATAAAAAAGGGAGTGTTGGAGTAGTAATCCGAGATCCCCGACGTAAAATTACGATGAAGTTAGCTGCTTATCTCGGGGTAGGATTCACTAACAATATGGCAGAGTATAAAGCCTTGATTATGGGACTACATATTCCCAAACAAGGTGGTATTCATCATTTGTTAGTAAAAGGGGATTCCCAGTTGATTCTGAATCAGCTAGATGGGACATACACAGTACGGAATCCCATTCTTTGTATGTATCATCGAACTGCGATGACCCTACTTGAGGAGTTTGAGAGAGTGTCTTTTCAGCTGATTCCACGTTACTGGAATCAGTTTGCAAATTCATTGGCAAATCTTGCTTATGAGGAAGACCTCTTCTTTAATTGTGGTCCTAGTTTGGATATTGTGATCAATGATGAAACAAGACCTGGTCACTTGTGGGGTATGTTATCAGAGCATGCAATATATGGTAGACGATGGTTGATATGGGTGATGCAAAGAGTAGCCGAGACCAATCTACCGTTATTATCCTGGACCCATAGGTTAATTAGACAACATGTTATGCGTACGCCTCTTGCTATCTATGCAGGAGGGATGGGTCATAACCTTATGCATTTAGTTTAGGGCTACGATCCTGTTTTTCCTCCTTGGAAAGGAACCTATTATTGTATATCTAGATTCTTCTAGGGAAGGATGTGTAGGTGTTATTCTGTTTATCTCGTTAGGCCAAGAGGGCCTGTGTTGCAAGGTTTTGAATGTTTTATTTCGTTAGGCCAAGAGGGCCGATTAAGTTTGGTAGTGAAGTCCTTTATTTCATTAGGCCAAGAGGGCCAGTTGTCTGTTTAGTGCAATTGCAGTTAATGGTTTCTTGTTTGAGTTTTGTGCTAGACAGGTTTGAAGAAGAGCTTAGAAGGAGCCTTTTGTTGTGCGGAAGCTTCTCGTGGCCCTATCCAGGTGATATCTCTCCTTTATGAGTACTGTGGATTTTATGCTCTATGTGTTTGTGTACTTGTTAAGGGGTTTTTCGTTTCTTATTGGGGACCGGCGTCCAAGGCATGAAGTACCCAGGGTTAGGTTCAGTGTGTTTGAGGGAGGTCTGAGTAGTCGTTGCCTCCTGTAAAGCCATTGCCAGGCATTGAAAGACCTATTTTAGAAGGGAGTCTTGGTGACCCTGTTCTGCTAGCCTGCTAGGTAGCCGTTCTAGGAGTTCTTGTTAGTTGTGAGGCAGTTAGAGAAGCCTGCCAAAAGAAAAATAATGATGATGATCAAAACCCTGAATATCCCAAAAGAAAATAAAAATATATACAAAGGTGTGTAAAAAGGGGTTCTAACCCCTATCAAAGAAAAGAAAAGAAAGGAAAATTTATAAGCAATTGATCATTGCCTTGCGAGGGCTTGGTAGGTTCCTGGGGACGAGTCAGACCCGAGGCCGATGCCTTGTCTTCCTAGGAGTGGCATCTTGCTGGAAAAGAAGAAATTAAGGAAGGTTGGAGTGAAAATAAAAGTGAGCGTCAAAAAAGGATTAAGTGTCGCCTTGCGAGGGCTTGGTAGGCTCTTGGGTACCGAGGCAGGACCTGAGGCCGATGCCCTGTTCTCCTTGGGTCACTATGCTCAGCTCCCTCCTTTTTACATGCCCGAGTATGGAAAATAAAAACCCCAAAAGAAGAAATGTGCTACAAGAAAATACTTCTTGATCAGGCTATAGGAGTCCTCGCCTAGTAGGAGCTCCTGGTTGTGTTGTCCTTAGTTAGGTAGGTAGTTCAGACCACCACTTAGGGCAACCTCTTTGATAGTTCTTTTTAGTTTGGCCGTGTTGGAGCAATTGGTTAGTGACTAGCTTCCGATCTTCTATCAGATTATGCTAGGCCTACTCCTTGTGGATGTCATGCCTTGGTTCTGTCAGGGGGTAGGGTGAGCACTATGCTGTGTTTAGTATGTATTTATTTTGTATCAACTTGATGCTTCCTTTGGTTGTTTTGTGCAGATCTATTGTGGGATTCGACAGGCTGAGTCGCCCTATCCCGTGGTCGCCAATGAGAGCGGAATTTTGATGCCGAGAAGTGCTGAAAAATAGCTAAAAATTATGAATATCAAGGGAAAAATATTCAACGTCGAAGGCAGCAGCTCGACCTAGGACGATTTTAAGCATCAAAGTGCTTTAAAGGCGCCCGAGCGACACTTGTTAATTTTTTATCATTCTTCAGACTGCCGTGTGGGTTCTCAAGAGTTACCCCCCAATGCGGGATGTCAAGCCGGACGCCTAGGATTTTTTAGAGCTTAATTCGGAGTGCGGATGGGGAAATGGCCAAGAAACCGGTCAAGATTTGAAGAGGTGGACAAAATTTGGCCAAAATGGGTAAGTGACCCTTGGGAGCCCAAGAAAGAAATGTAACATGAAAGTCTTGGGAAAAAACGTGGAGAGAGAGAGAGGAGGATGGCGGCAGCACGCTGGCGCATTTTTCGCCCATATCTTGTTGATCATGATCTCTAGCCTCAATGCAACCCCCCCAATGATTATTGGCAATGAATCCCCTCTGGATGCTGGTCTTATCGCTGCCCTTCGCCTGTCAAATGGTGGTCTCTATGGAAATCTCTAATTCTAGTCTTTCTCTCTCCTCTCTCTCTCTCTTCTAGAGGCAGATTCATGTGGGAATAAGAAGGATCGACAGATGCTTGTCCAACCGAGATGGGATTGCTCCGTAATGCAAGAGGAGGGTAGATTGCTGATTTCGGACTGTCATGGACATTAATGCCTGCTGGAAATTAGTCCCGAAACATGGCAAATAAAAACCCGCAATGCGCAAAGAACGGTAATTTTATTTTTACAAAGGGAATTGATGTTTTATGCAATTTGCTTCATGAATATTTGTTCCCATGGGCTGATTATGCATTAAACACCATATTAGGGAATATGGGAATTTCCCATAAGTTTGGGACACGTGGTCAAATCTTTGGATTTGTCATAACTTGAACACTATAACTCCAAATCCAGCGCTCTATAGCTCAATAGATTCCATTTTTCAAGTGCTTTCCAATGATAGGTCACATCATATGGTTTTGAGAAACTTATGGGTATGTTATCCGGGTGCCACCTTTTTAGTATTCAAAAAATGGGAATTAGGAGATTCCCAAACTCACTAATATCGTGTTATTATGTTGTTGTTTGCTATGAGTTTGATCAGTTTATGCTCAGAAAATCAGAAAATTATAAGTGTTATGACTAAAATTAATGGTGTAAAACCCGTAAAACACACGTTTAAGAGGCAAAATGGGGATTTTAAATGGGAGAAAATTAGGAAACGATAAAAGAAAAATTCCAAAAAATTACATAAGTGTTTGTGTAATATATAATGAAGGTAGAGCACGAGGATAGCCTCGGTTTACCCTCTTTTCTATGTTTTTCTCCGTATTTATTGCTTTCTCTACAAAGAAATACACATAAAATGACTCTTACACCTATCAACGATTGCAAAACATTAAACGGTAGGGTGGGGGGAGAGTTTGAGCGTCAAAGTACAATCTTAAATCTGATTTATGTGTTGCATCATGGCTATAGGATGTTGTTTTAAAATAAAGGAAAAGGCAGTATGAGCGTAAGGCTCGGTGTCTCTCCTTGTTTCAATACATAAACATTAGCATGGAAATCATGAAAAGATTGGTTTCGCACGATGCACAATGCTGATTTTCTATTGTTTGTGCACTAAACCATTCACATTATGCACTATGCATGGTTCATGGTATCGAAGGAAAATCTCCTGGACTGCATAGCAATTGTTTTCTTAGGACTTTGACCCACGATTGAGAGTGTGAGGTTATCCCTTTCCGTAGGGTAGAGGGTCGGTTTCCTAAGGGACTGTGAAGTGAGGAAGTATGGTATATCTCCTGGAAATACGAGAAATATAAAAGAGAGGAGTTTGTGTTCGTTTGTGTTATATGTTTAGCAGCGCATCAAAGGGCCAATCCCTGAGATGTAGGAGAGTTGCAGTGGGGCTCCGACTATTAGTCAATGGAGTGCCTCCTATATGTGTGTGACGTGGCGTGATGCCTATGTATAAGGGTTCTCCCTTTGAGGAGTTTTAGGAAAATGTTGGACTATGAACTATAAACGCATGAATTAAGCTTTAGGGCAGTTTTCCCTTCAGCCTTAGATTGACGCTCTTGGTCCGCGAGGCCATGAGGGTGTTTGTCTGTCATGAGCATGAGGTCCGGCTAGTGCCATAGCCAGTGCCGGCCCGTTTTAGGTCCCATCAAGAGCTATCTTTGAAGCTATTGGGGCTCAACTCTGTTTTAGCACTGCCTACCATCCCCAAACGGATGGCCAAACAGAGCGAGTAAATCAAGTCATCGAGGATATGCTTAGGGCATACTGCTGTCGAGAGCCGAAGAGGTGGATTCAATACCTGCCTTTGGTAGAATTTGCATACAATGCTTCTTACCAGCAGAGCATTCAAATGACTCCTTTCCAAGCATTGTATGGTCATGACTGTCAAAGTCCCCTAAACTTTTTCGATCCAACCCTAAGGGTTGAAGCTTCAAGACAAATGTTGAAAGAGATGGATGACCAAATAAAGTCAATAAGACATCCAAGCTGCCAAGGATAGACAGAAGGCATACGCGGATTTGAAGTGTCAAGATAGAATCTTCGAAGAAGGAGACATGGTCTTCATTCACATACGCCCTAAAAAGAGTTCCCTATCCTTAGGAGATTGCAAGAAGCTAAGTCCAAGGTATTGTGGGCCATACAAAATCCTCAAAAGCCTAGGACCTAATGCTTATAAATTGCAACTTCCTAAGAACCTAAAATTTCACAATGTATTCCATATCAGCCTATTGAAGAAATATGTACCTAATCCTAACCATGTACTTAACGATCAACAAGTTGTAATGCCTAGTCAAGGAGTTCTTGAACTAAGGCCCGATAGGATCTTAGATGTTAGGGAGAGACAATTAAGATCCAGAACCCTGAGAGAATGCCTCATCCAGTGGAAAGATTATCCCGAAGAGGATGCCACCTGGATAGAGGAGGCATACTCAACCATCAATATCCCCAGTTTATCTCGAGATGAGGACATCTCGATTCCTCTAAGGGGAAGAGAATGTGAAAGCTCCGTAGTAGAAATAAGCATTTTGCATGAATACCCTCTTAGTAGCGATAATATATTTCTTTTAAATTAGGAAAAAATAAAAATAAATTCCCTCCTTCCCCCAGCCGACTGTCGTGCTGGGGGAGAGGGAGGGAATGGTGGATGACTAATCATCCTTGTTGGATGCTTTGGAGGGTGGAGGACCATGCGCACTGACACGTTAGGGGAGGGAGGATCCCCCTTCCCTCCCCTATTTAAACAGAGGATGGCACTGTGATTGGGGAGGCAGGACGGCTCTCTACAGGCATCACGAGGTAAGAGAGGGGGGGGTATTCTGAAATACGGCGCTGTGAGAAGGGAAGGCCTTGAGAGGGGGAAAGATGTCCATGAGCTGCTGTAGGTGAACCAACGGCCTGACTCTGTTGGTCCTCCTAGCACGCCGTCGAGTCGCATCACGGCCACCATTTGGCCGTGGACGCCAGCAAGCCACCGTCAAAATCATCCTCTCTCTCCTCCACGTGTGATAAATCCACTTACAGAAGCTTCTTGGAAGCTTCTAAGGGGAGGGATCTAAGCCCCCCTTCCTATACCTTTTATTAACCTTTCCCCCTCCCGGTTTAAATCCTTTTTAAGGGCCTTCTTAGCCCCCTTTTTCCCTGGTTCAAATCCACCTTAAACCCCCCCCCCCCCCCCATATTTAACCTATAAACCCCTTGTGTTACCCTTCATATTTTCCCCCCTGGGTTTGAAACCCCTAAGTCCTTTTCACCCCCGTGTCCATCCACACACCCCTCCCCCATGCCCCAAAAAAAAAACTCCCTTCAGGATCCCCCTTTCTATACCTTTCACTCCCGTGTCCAAAGATCTCCCAAGGCCCCCTTCATATGCTTTTGGAACCACACACACACACACACCTTTTTTCCCGTGTATATACCCCTATAGGGCTTTTTTTAAAAAGGCTTTGTAGACCTTTCCCTCCCAAAGAAACTAAGACCTTAAAGGTCTTATTACCCCTCCTCATGGATAAACCCTTAGCTGTTCCTTGCCTTTCCAAAATACCCTTGGGACTTGATTTTTCCCCTACTCGAAAAAGAGAAGAAGAGTATTGACGTGCAAGGGAGCGACGGTGGAATTCCGAAAAGGAGTGTAAAGTTGCTTCCATGTTCAAAGGACTACAACTGCGATGCCGCCTAAGAAAGTCCAAGGAGTAGCTGCGGGAGGATCATCTCCCGGTATCCATGTGGATATCTCACCCCAAACCTAGGTTTTTCCTTCTTAATTTTATATCGGTTTTAATTCAATCGTGCAAGACAATTTGTTAGGGATAAGATATATTTTGTCCTAGTTATTTACGAGAAGGAATTTAGTTTAATTAAACATGCAAAATAAATAAAGTATAAACATAGTTTTCCTTCAAAAAGCATTATGCACTGAAACCAATTATGAACAAGAATATTTATCCACTAAAGTAGTATACTTCG